>NC_133039.1:7317500-7687500 GCF_048771995.1 Taeniopygia guttata | reverse complement strand
CAATGTTTGGATAACCTTTCCATGGCTCACCAGGGCGAAACTCTAGGAACACAGATGCAGGAAAGAAGCTTATTTTCACTATATTTTTAAAAAGGAAACAGCTGTCTAAACAATACATCTCCTAATGACTGAAAATCCAAAACCTTTTAAGCATTTAATTGACTTGATTTAGCCTTCGCTTTATTCATTTAATTTCTGGTTTCCCTGGCAGATACACTTCTCTCTGTACAATAAAACTGCCATTCTCCATTTCCAGCTGCTAGGAACACCCCAGGTGCCCTGCTGCAGGCCGGCTGCTGCCCCTGCACAGGCAGGGCAGGCAGGACAGGCTGCCAGGGCAGGGAGGACGGGCAGGGCTGTACCTGGGGGCCAGTTAACACTGCTAGAGCCATTAGGCGATTTGGCACGGGGCCAGCCGTCCCCAATGGAGCCGGGAGGACTGGCTGGAGAGTTACTGCTGTTCAGAAAGTCGTAAGGAACAAACGGAGAATCTTCCAGCCTGAAACCACTTGAAATAGCACCTGATTAAAAAAAAAAAAAAAAAAAAAGCAGTCAAATCTTTTTCACAGCCATTTTTTATATCCCTATATACATATATATAAAATCACGCCCTTGTAAATCATTCATGAAATATATAGCAGCACACTGTCCTCTTGTGATGCCAAGTTATATTAGAGATCATGCAGGAGTGTATAACTCAAAGTGAAATATGTCTCAGTAATTCAGGAGAAAATTATAAGAATAATCTCCCTTGAAAGCCCTTGACTAAAACAGTACATATATTCAAAGTAACATGGGCTCAACTCAAGTAAAGTATCAATTCCAGAGGGTAAGGGCATTTTGTGGGACCCCACTTGGCTAACAGGGCTCTGTGGTGGGAGAGCTTGTGAAAGAAACAGCTACAGCATGTGAAGGATCTTTAGCTACTGCAAAGCTCTGTAGATTCTATTCCTGTTCTTGGGAGGCAAAACAATTAATTTAAAAATCCCTGGAGACAGAGAAAGGAATGACTTAAAACTTATCAGACAGCAAAGCCAGTTCTGCTACAGTTCTGAGGGAACCAGGGATTCCATGAGATATAGAAATTCCTGGCTCTGGTCAGAAAACATCACCTACAGGTAGAGCAACACCACCACTGCCTGTGGCAACAGTGGGACGGGCTCAGCAGGGCAGCTGCAGGGAATGGCCACTGCGGGTTACCAGAGGCAGCTCAGAGCAGCAAAGCAGCTGATGCACCTAAAAATACCCCAACAATCTGAGACTGAACAGTAACAGGAGACTGGGGACATTTGTAACTATCTTTAGACACAGATTCTTGGGCTATAGACTCGAATTTTAACTGGATGATTTCAAGCAACTGAAACAGCTGAAATGTCATATGAATCTTGATTACTGGAATGAAACATGAAGCAACCAAATTCACCTCCTCTAAAGCTAAGGACAGCAATGGTACCAAGTCTAGCCCTTCTAAGTTCTCCCCAATTTTAGAATGCAAACATAGACATTCATAATTAAAACCCATCAGTAAAAATGTCAGCCATGCCCAGAATGTGATAATTCCCCCAAATCACCTTAGGACAGAAGGGTGGTGGGAGAGAAAACTTGAAAACCAAGCTTTTGGCTTAAAAATATATGAAGAATTCCACTGGAGATTAAGGTAAAGCTAGCAGCAACAGTCACACTTACAGAAAAGTCTGGTTAAAAATGAATTCTGTAGAATGTTTCTACTAATCCCATCACAAGATAATTCTGTGAGCACAGTCAGCAGAGCTGTGGCTGCTGTGGTAGACAAGCAGCAAGTTGGCACAGACAGCACAACAGAAACTGTGACACAGGAGTTAGAATCACAGCCCAGAGAAACTCTGCAAACCTGCAAATCCCCCAGTGCCACACGTGCTGCTCCAGGAATGCTGAACATACCATGTTTGCTGGAGTTCTGCTCTAAGGATGTGTTCATAGAAATGCTGTCGACTGTAGTCCATTTCCTCAGCCGAGATTGTGGCTCTTTAATACTGCTCATATCCAGGTTTACATTCAAGTTTGAGTTCATTCCTGAAAGCACACACAGCTGATGAGACACAGACCAAACCTCTCCTCCTGCTCATCACCACTGCTGTCCCACAAAGCGCTCGGGAGCACGTTACCATGGTTATGTCATGCTTCCAAGTCTCTGGTTCTGAGGAACATTCTAGCACTTAAACTCTCTGCACACAGAAGCTAAGCTGAGCAATGCAAAGCACTCCCAAGTTCTCAGCTCATGTCCTCATGCAAAAATGTCAGTGGAAGAAGACATTAGGAAGTTAAGAGAAACTAAAATGTAAATACCTAAAATAAGGGGCAAAGAGAACTGGTCTTGACCTGCTGTAGCTGTGGTTTGTACTTCCAGATGTTTCTCTGCCAAAGAATCAAACAATGACAACCCAAATAAACTCAAATACCTGGAGGAACCAGGCCCTTCTGGCCTTGGACAATGTGCTCGCATTCTGACCTTGGCATGCCCGCTCCCTTTCCAAGTCTGTGAGAATCCTGAACTCACAACTCTACCTGGTACCTTTCCAGCCCTTCAGATCTATTTGCTTCTCTTCTGAAAACAAACCACTAAATTTTTCATATCATACTGTGGAAAACTTTATATTAGTTGTATCAGTTATATTATTAGTTATAGTATACTCAATGCTAGTTATTAATTATATCAGTTATACTCACTATAAAGGTTGTTTTTACTAATAGAAATACTTAATTCTATAAGGAATTGGGATGTGACTGCAGAACTGGTCAGGGAGAGGAAAGGATGCTCTGGCCCCAGTCTCTGCTTTGGGTGAGTATCCAATGAATCCTGACAAATCCCTTCCCTGAAATGGAAACAGAACCTCCTTCTCTCCCTGGTTCTCCAGGAGACAGCTGGGCAAAGTGAGCCCCCTCTCATACAACTACACCACTCAATTCTTTACTAAGGGGGAAGAAATTCCAGCAACATGCTTTTCCTACCCTTAAGCCTTTATGTGAGGACTGAGGGTGGCTCTGTGTGCTGAGCAGAGGGGCCCCAAAGAATTCCTGTGTATCCTGTGGCAGACAACTGAGGGATCTCAAAGCAACCTCACACATACTGCAGGCTCCTGAGACGTGGCCATGATTCGTGTGAGAGACCAGCTGTGGAGACCAGCTCAAGGAATGAAACACAAAGGAGCCTGACCTGTGCAGGATGCAATCCCTCAGCAGAGTCTGGTGAGAAAGTGAAATACTTCCTTAGAACTAACACAGTGTCTCCAATAGCTAAAGAACTTCCTTTGTATGCCTTGCCCTTTGAACGAAAGCAGAACTGGACATTGATGCCAACCATCACCAGCAGCTCTGAAGCAGCAGCCTGGACTTGAGGCTGGCCACAAGCCACCCCCAGCGTGGCACTGTCCTGGCCAGTGCCACTCTGCCTGCAAGCACAGGGACTCAGCTGCACGTCCAGGAAACAAACTTCTCTGCAGAGGCCAAGGAGAATGCAATCAGCCCAACAGAAATGACCCCATTAGAATAAAAGAGAAGAAAAGCAAAAATGAAGGGGAGGAAAAAAATGGGGGTAAGGAACAGAGGTATATGTAAACAGCTGTAGTAAGATAGCATTAAAAAGGGACCTAAAGTAAGAAGAAAATATACAAGCCTGGAATTTCTGAAGTAGATATTGGACAGAAGCCTGAAAATGTAGGGAAAAAGAAACAGGAGATGTTTGTATTTATAAATGTTCAGACATTTTGCCTAATAAGACAACAAATTTTTAAAAATGCAAAGCCAAAAGCTTTCTTTCCTGGACAATACCACTAACAGGCAAAGTGACTGTTCTACCTTTGCAATTCCAGAGCCATTGAAAGCATTTTTGAAATCCCAAGACATGTGTCTACATCAATGGATTCTTTGCATGGATTCCAGTTTTTAAAGTCCTTTAGCTCTAGGAACCAGGACTTTGTATCCCCTGGGGATCCAGGGGACAAAAGGAGCACTAAAAGGAGTCTGTCATTCCTCAAGACTGTATTCTGCACTGAGACAGGGACACTCACTGGGAATGAGTGTACTTGGGGAAAAGTTATTTGGTGAACAAGGGTAACCCACACAAAATTACTACTTCCACTAAAATGGGAAGTACTGGCAGGGTTACAGTCATTATCCAGGAGGAGGCAAGGGGAAAAGCAAGGCTGTGTGCCACCCAAACACTGGCTGACTGCAGGGCACCCACCTATAGGGAAGCTGCTGAATGCATTGATTGGCGAGGGCCCTTTCTGCAGCTCAGGAGTAGTGTGGGGCATGACATTCTCAAGGAAGGATTTCATGGAGGGCTGATGGAGTGACTGCTGTTGAGAGGGTGGAGTTTGCTGCTTCATTAACAGGTTTGGATCAAGCTGACGGGACTGTTGCATCATCTGTTGCTGCATACTAAGAGATCGACCCTTAAAAAAAACAGAGCAGTTACAACATCAACGAGCAAAAGCTTTTCCATGTTTTGAGAAAGAAGATGAAATGAACCCTTGTACCCTGTGAATCCTGCACAGCCAAACCCCAGCACCCAGTCCCTCCCCTAAAGCCGGTCACACTGTCCCCCCTGCACACTTGAGTACGAGTCACAGCCAGGAACGCAGCTCAGGATGAAAAGCAGCTGCCAGGAGAGTGTGAGGAGTGAGAACGCAGAGGTCTCTTTACCTGCTGCTCCTGCTGCTGCCGACCCCCAGAAGGCACACTCCTCTGGGGCTGCGCCTTCTGCTGCTGAGCCAGCAGCCGCTGCGAGACAGGAGAGGGTTAGAGCAGCACAGGGCACCAGGCTCTACCACCGACACGCCCCAGCCAGCAGCCAGCTCACCTGTAACTGGGAGATCTGAGAAAGCTGGTTTAACTGGGACAGTTGATTCAGCATGGCTACCTGTTGTGGGCCAAAGAGTGGGCTCAGGCCACCGCTGTTTGGTGCATACTTCAGTAATGATACTGGAACCTGCAACACACGCCAGGGCAAAGGCGACTGTAACTGCTTTACTCAGTCCAGAACATGCAGGACACTGTAACCTCTGGTCAACAGAGGCCCGGTTTCATCAAGCCAAATATGCTCCCAAATATTTGCAGAATAAGTATCAGCAACACCATCAAACAAGGAGTAATTTTCTAAAGCAGTATTTAGACAGTTATACACAGAGTGTTTCTGCATCACTTACCTGAGGGGATAGTAATGGAGGAGGCACTTGAGCACGTGGATTAGGCTGAGATGAATTAAGAGGTTGTGCTGGAGGCTGCTGCATGCTCCTGGGCTGTGCTGCTATATTCCCAACACCAAACACACTGGGATTGCCATTCTGGGGAAAAGGATGGGCAGTCAGTGACAGAAAACCTCTTCTGCTGCTTCTCCCACCCCACACATTTCAATCACAAGTTAAACATGTATCAACTACACAAGCAGCTACAACGTAATATCAAAAGGCATTAAATACTGTAAGTAACACACCGAGGATATGCACCCAGCCTTACCTGTCTAACAGAATTCAAGCTTTGCATACCCAGCCCTGTTAGGGAGCCCAGGGCTTGGTTAGGTAGTGCATTATTTGAAGGGGGAAGCTTCATGTTTTGATTGGACATAAACTGCATGTTTTGGGACTCGTCTGCTACAATGCCATCCTGATGGGACAGACAAACCGAGGCACAACAACCAGCCAGCAAGCAAGCAGAGGGAGAAACCATTGCAGGAGCAGAAGGGAGGAGTCACAGGACAGTCCAGCACCAGCAGGAAATAGGCAGAAAACAAAAGAGATCAGGTTAGTCATTGGCACGGAAGGGCTACAGAAGGTGCTTAGTGCTAGTATCAGTGAGTTACCAAGAACAGTCTATCTCCTGGGAGAACCAGCCAGCCCTCAGCCCCCCTGCACCACCACAGAAGGCTCAGGGGCACACAGCTCCCTGCTCAGGCCCCAGGGTGGAGGCAGCTCAGAGGTGTCCCCAGAGCGACGCCGACTGACCTTATCGAAGTAAGGACCGCGATCCATGGAAGACTCTTTGGGAATTTGGGGACGAGAACCAGGGCCTTTTCCAACCACACGATTGTAATCTCCCACGCCCAGGCCGTGCTTGTCCATCTCCATCCGCTTGTCCTGCAGTAACCCTGGGGACAGAGCGGTGGCTGCACACCCGGGGCCCCCAGCGCTCAGCCACACCAGCCCGGCGTGCCCGGGAGAGCTGAGCCGAGCCTGCCCTGGGCAGGACAGCCCAGCAACAAACACACCCCAGCTGGGGACTGCTGGGCTCTGCTGGGCAGGGACAGGAGCCCCGAGCACCAGTGCCTGCAGGCAATGGGAAAGGAACCCCGAGCACCAATGCCTGCAGGCAATGGGAAAGGGAATGGAAATCCTGAGCACCAGTGCCTGCAGGCAATGGGAAAGGAACCCCGAGCACCAATGCCTGCATAAACTGAGGCATGGAATCACCACCAACAGACTTTGCAAGGCTTCACACAAATGGTATCGTCAGCTTGCTCTTAAACCCAAGAATGTATAGTTCTTTAAACTTGCAATAATTTAAATACCAGGCTTGCTATTAATACTGAAATCCAAAAGTCAAAGAACAATTCCTTTACCCAAAAGACTATGAGCCCCAAAGTGAAAATACCCAATTTTGAAGTGGAATAAGGAGAGAGTAACTACACTAAAAACTACAATGCTGCAATTAGTTTTAGTTAAACATTCTATCATCACAGTATACTGTTATTAATATATTAAGAATTATCTTTCATGCACTAAAGAAATCCTAACAGTGAATGGAGTCAAATAAACTGTAACTGCTCCCAAGTATTTTACACTCAGGTTTAAACGTTCCTAAAATAATCTCTCAGTATTAATTCAGTTCTTAGAACTGAACACATGTTTCCAAGAATGAACCCAATGAGCCAGTGTGGGATTTGGTATGTTTCTGTTTATACTCAGTGCAGGTGCCCAGAGGGAAGTCAAGATATTTATATTACAAGAAACAAATCCACCACGCCCTGAAAACATTCTCATGTCAGTTTAACATATATAAATATGAATAAGCTTAGTTTGATATGTGGCCAATATTCCTATAGCAACCAGGTGATTCTGTGTGCAGCATTACTCACATACACAAATACTTTTCTCTCCAAGGACATTCCTTTCTTTAGGGAAATATATACTTAACAATATATAGCTATATATACACTACATATCATTTCAAAAATGTAATTTACAGAAGGATATAAAGTTAAAGAGAGTATGGAAGAAAAAGCAATAAAGCCCAGCTCAGTTCTACTGTTCTTACCTCCAGACATGTCCATCTTATTGCTCTGTATGGTTTCTTCTGGTGATTCTCTCTGAAGTAATAAAATAAATCACAATTATTTAATAATAATATTTTTAAGATAAAAGAAAGAGGTTCTACACACTATTACAACTCAAAACTGCAAGAAAGAAATATCAAGACAATCAGATGCTATTTTAAAGCATTTCCTCCCTTCAGTTGCTATCCAGTCAAGAACAGGTTCCCTCACCAGACCTCCCAGTAAATGCAGTAAAGCATCAAGCTATGGAATGAATACCTGGGTAGTGGTTACAAAACCACTTTTCATAAATATAGAGGTCTTTTTGTAATGAGAATGCACAGAAAAAGGAATGGGTGACAGGGGAGACAAACACAAGCAAAAAGAAAACCACGATGAAAACGAACACTTGGCAATTGAGCATTTCAATGTCTGCACATTGTAACAAGCCCTGTGGAAAGGCAGCAAAGCCAGAGACAAATACTTACTGAAAAACTGAGATTTGTGAATTGCTTAATGAATGGATTGATCCATGTTTCATCTTGCTTATTTCCACCTTTCATCATTCCCTTAAAAACAGAAAGGAATTCCTGTGATACTCAGACTGGACTTTAATTACATCACCAAGTGTTAAGAATGAAAATTCAAGTGTAATGTGTAAGTGCAGTAAACCCTTCTGACTTAGCTTTCAGAAATGACAGCAAGCCTTGCCCTGAGCTGCTCCTCACCTTTGTGGGCATTTTCTTCAGGTAGGGTGGCCAGTTTAACGATGGGTTAGCTTCTTGTGAGGAACTGCTGTTCCACATTCCAATCTCAACATCCTCCTCTTCCTCCCAGCTGGTCTGACGACTGCCAGTCAATGGCATATCATCTCCACACCAACTGTCTTGCATAGATTTAGGCCCTGGTGGTGAGAAAACCCGGCAGTGAACGTTCCAGTAGCAGCTCCACCAAACAGCTCGATGCCTGCTGCAAGGCAAACACCCCTGGGGAACATGAAGCTTGCAGAGAGGGATTCCACCTTCTGAAGCAGGCTGAGAGCACTCACCAGGCTTGTTTGGAGGCTGCTGCCCCAGAGAGGCGCTGCCCCAGCCAGAGGTGCCTCCCGCGTCGCTGACGGGCTCTCCCCAGCTCGTACCGGTGTCCATGGGCTTGCCCCACGCCGCAGTCCCGTTATCTACAGTGGTGGCTGGAGCAGAAGGCTCTCCCCAACCTTGCAAAGCAGGGGGAGTTATTGGCATCCTTCTGAACAGGATTCTAAAGCTACCTAAAGAGACTCAGGCGTTTTGCCTTTTCTATATGCTTAACATGCAGTAAAAAGCACGTGAGCACATATCCTCATTTTGTGTGAGGGTCATTGTTACAACTGCAAGCTGTTCCATTAATAAAAGTAATCACAAAAATACAAATTTTGTATTTACAGAATTGCATTCTGATAATACAAATTTCTAAGATATTAAGCTAAGAGCTGCTTGTTATGTGTAACTGACCCTGTGTGGCACTTGAAAAAGAGACACAGCACAAAATACTTCCTGTATCTCACTAAGCTCCTCTCCAAAATCATTACTCACTGCTCATGAAGCTACAAGACCAGAAAGTCTGATCTCATATCCCTATAAACACATCACTGTTCATTCTGACCTCCAGAAACTCAATGCTTTTATTTTTGAAGGCTCATTGGCAAAATTAAATTTTATCTGGTTCAGAATAATTTAGGAAAATATTTCAATCCTCAGACACTATTTTAAGTATTTTCTCTGTGTTCCCCAGAACTCAAGCAGAGCTGTTTAGTCCTTATTACTGCAGTTATTTAAAACTAGAGGAGATCTCCCAATCTGTACAGACACATCAATGCTCTGTGACAATGTTGTTCATTTCTTTAATAAACAGCAACTGTACTTCATTGCCACTTTGTCCTTTCCAGTTTGAAACTAAAATACTGTTATAAGAAGCAAGACTAAAAAAGTGCTTTATAGTCAAGAGAAAACACAAATTTGGGTAAAAGCCAGGCTTACCAGAACCCGAGCTGCTCTCCTTGCTAGACATGGCACTTGAAGACAGTAGCTGCGGATGTACCTGTGCTTGCTGGTCTGAACTGCTGCTACTGTTAGGGACGTTTTTATTCCACATATTCACATTTTTGTAGTTGTATTTGCTCGGATCACCCCAAGCAGAAGTTCCATCATCAATCTCCATCTTCCGGCGGATGGATTCGGGGGAGGGCTCCTCCCAGCCCGTGGGCTCTTCCTCCTTTGCTGCGGCTGGCATTGGCCCCCCCAGCCAGCCGGACCCCGGCGGTTTGTTCGTGGCAGACGGGGCTCCCCAAGAGCCAACATCTTGTTTGTTCCACTCAGGAGAGTTGATGGGCTTTGATGAGTCCCCCCAGACTTGAGGCTGATTGGATTTCGGAGGGTCTCCCCAGCCCTGGCTCTGATTAGACTTCGCAGGCTCATCCCATCCTGAAGAGTTGTTCGGGGTTGCATTGTTGCCTCCCCAGCTAACAGAATTTGATTTACCTGGCTCGTTCCAACCAGACACCGACCTGTCGCTGTTGCTGCCTCCAGAACTGGATTTCTTTGCCTCGCCCCAGTGGTTACTTCTAGAGTTTTCACCCCAGCTATCACCAGCAGACACTGCCCAACCCTGGCTGGCCTTCTGTCCATCTCCCCATCCCTGCTTCATCTTCGGCGTGTCATTCCAGGATGACTTTTCTTCTTTGCCACTTCCCCACGATTGATTGCTCTTGACCATTACTGTAGCAGCAGAATCTTCTTCCCACCCCCCTTGGCTGTTTGACCCTTTGGAGTCTCCCCACCTCGTAGCAGACTTTGGATCTCCCCACCCCGATACAGATGAGGTATCGTTATTATTAGGGCTAGGTCTATCCACACACCCCCCTGAGCTGGAAGTCTGTGTCACAGAGCCCCCCCAGGCCTCTGTCCCATTGTCAGTTTTTCTTTCACCCCTCGGTGACGTTTCGGTATCCCAGGCAGTGTTCTGTTTGATTGGAGTCTGTCCCCAACCAGAGTTGGAAAGGACACGCGGATCTAAGTCAGTTCTGTTCACTATGCTTTGGAGTAATGTGTGCTGGTCAACTTTCCTCCTCTCTCGGTTCTGGCCTTCCGCAGCTGCTCTGTCCTCGTGGCACCCGGTGCCCTCCGAGCTCCCCTCGCTGTCCCCCGTACCTGTTTTGGCCCACATGCTGCCCTGCTCAGCCATCTGGGAGGCAGCAGGACTCTGGCTGTTGAGATCGTCCTCCTCAGTAGACTTCCATCCATTTGTAAACTTCCTGCTGTTTCCATTCATACCTTCATTGGAATGCTGATTGCTGGCCAGTTTGCTCCACTCCCCATTGGGAATGTTGGTGCCAGTGTTTTGTGCAGGGCCGCCCCATCCTCTTCTGCTCCCGCCAGCACTCGCACCGTTCCCGTTTCCCCAGGGCATGTTCTGGGAGCTGACCATCCCTGCCTCCCACACCCCTCCGCCTTTATTCCCGCTGATCTGAAAGTTAGTGCTGCCAGGCCCGCTCCCGCCCGGCTGCATTAGAGTTGCATTCACAGTGTCACCATTAGCTTGGCTGTTTGGGCCTGGACATTTGTCTCCAGAGTAACTGGAACCATAGGCACCCCAGGTAGTACCGTAAGAGCCGCCAGTTTTGGCCTCCCCGTTGCTCAGGTGAGAGATGGAAGTGCCGTTTGCCACTGGAGGGGCCTGAATCTGAGAATGATTCATTGTGCTCACGCGCCAGGCCCCGGGCCCCGCAGTGTTGGGCAGCTCGTTCATCTGCACCGAACCAGCAGAGTTTGGTAAACTAGAGGTCATAAAGTTAGTAGTGTTATTTGGTCCATTCATTTCAGTGTTAAGGTTTTGAGGTTGCCCACTGAATGAAACATTCCTTGTACCATTTACTTCAGAATCGCAACTTTCCTGAAGGCTTCCCCAGGAACCGTGGGCCGAGCCACCCACTTTCGAGTTAATACTCTGGCTGTTGGCCATCTGACCTATGGTACTGCACTGAATGCTTGTGCCAGGACTCCCACTCCCCACGGACCCTTTCAGGGCGTGTCCGCTGTTCTCCAACACGGACCAGGCACCATGGTTGCCATTTGAATTCAAAGTGCTTGGATTTAACCCTCCATTTGATGAAGAGCTTATGGTGCCCCAAGCATTCATTCTATTGTTGCTACTTTCAGATTTGCTGTCAGGAGCATCCACAGAAACTTGACATGTGCTTATTATGGACCCATGGGATAACCCCCACGGCCCATTAATACTTCCATTGCCCACATTATTGCTGTTGCTACCAACCACAAACTTATTCTGAGACCCATGTCCGATGCCATTGCGAATGCCATCGCCTTCTCCTCCTGTGCTCCCTGAAGCCATGATAACGAGGTTCCGCTCCGACCCAGAGCTGGAGGCAGAGTCAGTGTCCATACATTCTGAAGTCAGCTCTGGGTCACTGCCAGTGATTGATGGCCATGCTTCTTTGTCAGAGCCGTCTACGATAACTTTATCCCAGTTTGTGCTGGAGTCGCTATTTGAAGAGACTGGTCCCCAGTGAGAATTTTCATAATGGGATCCTAGACCACTGTGGTTCAGATCTAAAATGAAGAAGGAAAGCCCAAGAGCATTATTATGAGTTTAGTATTATCACTTCATTAAGGAGAAAAAAGGGGGAAAAAAAAGTATGAAGATATTAAGCCAGGAATTATTTTGCTTATTTTGCTTCTGTTAAAACTCCAGTCATGGAAAGTGACAGAGAAAGCTCTAAGTACAGCTGCCCAAAGGCTGCCACGCACAACCCTGAACGCCTCCCAGCATGCAGAGCTGCTCTCACAAAAACCTCAGAAAACTTTAGACTCCTAAAGGTCTTTCTCTTCCAGACAAACATTTTTTAAAAGGATATTCTGTATCACCATATACATAGTATTTTCTAAAACAGATATAAGTATTAAAAACCACAATACTAAATAAAACCTGAAAACACACCGAAAGGCAGAAATTCCAAGAGGACATGGCCTGGCTCAGCAGTACCAACAGCTGCGTGACAGCAGCCAGAGAACACACAGCTTCCCACCCCTGTTACACACGTATAAGGGTCTTCAGTACAAGTTATTCAAGGTGTTTTCTTTTATACAACAACAGCTTGGCACAAAAAGCACAAGACCCATCTGGAGTTCTGCTTTCAGAATGCACAATTCTATTTTTAATTAATTTCTAATCAATACCAGTATTACTGATCCTAAAGTGAAACAGAACCGAGTGCAAGACCCAGAGCTGGAGCAGCACGGAGCAGGGATCACCCGCGGCTCCTCACACCCTGGCACTCAGCTGAGCTTCACCTGCTGCACCAAGGAAAGGAGCAAGGATGGTTCCAGCAGTTTGGAACAGGAGTGGCAAAGGCCCTGGCAGGCAAACAGAGTGCTGTGATGGTGTGTGGCCGTCCTGGAGAGCCACCAGCAGCCTTGGGAGAGCCAGGGCTCGGCTGAGCACTGCCCAGAGCAGCCGATTCGGGCGGCTGGCACCGCAAGAACACCGTCATGCCTGAACAGCCCTGCAAACCTCAAGGTTCCAACTCTCACCCCGGTATTTTAAAAAAGGACGTTTAACCTGTACTGAGGGACTGAGCAAAGAGCTGTGTGCACTCCTGGGAGCGAGAGAACCAAGGGCACAAGAAGATCCTGATCACACAAACACCATCCCAGTAACAGCATCCCTTTTAAAAGCAGCACAAAGGCACAGATGGCAACAGCCTGATTTCAGCACTGAGAGACACAGGTTAGGACTACAGTCAGAGGGAAATGGTAAAACAAGCTCTAATTTGCACAGCAGCAGAATACATAAGGAAAACTTGCATTTGTTAAAATTCTGTTACCCTAATTTAGCTGCGGCATAGTTTGTGCAGAGCCATCCACCAACAGCACGCAGTGATTAACTTCCACTCAGCTGATTTTCTCCCATCACTCATAAAACTACTCACTACTCAGACCAACAGTCTTTCTCCTGGACGTAAGCGTGTTAGTGATGTCTAGTATGAGCCACTGCTCTGGAACATTCCTGCCTGAACCTCCCCAGCTCATGAACTTCAGCGACTAAGGACACAAACACTGAACAAGCAGATACCAGCTCTGACTTTTTGTATCTGGCAGAGACCACAGAACACCCTCAAAACTGAAAAATGACATGTGACAACACCCTGCATTTGGTGCACAGCACAAGGAGCTGTGCACCAAATGCACAGCCTACTCTTGCTTTTCTTCCCAAAACTATTTAAAGTTGCAATTGAACTTTTGCTGCTTAAATCCTTGACAAAAAAACATTCACACAAACCCGAGTTTCTTAAAATT
The DNA here is from genome assembly GCF_048771995.1 of Taeniopygia guttata. NCBI lineage: Eukaryota > Metazoa > Chordata > Aves > Passeriformes > Estrildidae > Taeniopygia > Taeniopygia guttata. The sequence continues at coordinate 7,673,862 of NC_133039.1, read as the reverse complement.
CTGTAATCTGCTAAGACTGCTTTCAGTAATTTTTAATTTAATGCTTTCCAGCTATGAGTTATCCTGCAGGAAACATTTGCAAAAAACTGTATGTACTTTAAAAAGCAGTTTGTCATCACATGGGCTAAAATAAACATGATTGAGAAGTGTAAATTAAGAAATACCTGGATCTTGCACCCTCTGCCTCCTTTTCCTGCTCCAGCACACCTGGCACCCCCAGAGTGTCAATACCATACCTTGCCAATCACTGCACCTTTGGGCCTTGTGAACAAATGCATTTTAGTAAATACAGTCCTGAGCTTTTAGCAAACAGTCAAGACATGATTTCATCCACAGTGTGACATGTCTCTGACAGGAAGCACAAACTTGCACAGATTATTTAATATTATAAAGAGGCAAGTCAGCATGGAAGCATAAATGTAAAAAAAAAACCCCAACATTTTAATGCTAAGGTGACAAAAACTCTTAGTATGAATTCTGACTTAATTAGAAAATTAAAAATATTAAACCAAATTAGTATGCAATGGCACAGAGAAAGTTTACTGCAATCATTCACACACCCATGCCAATGAAAAGCATAAGCCAAAGAATAAAACTAAAAATTAAAAAATCAGACAAAACTGTGTGGAACATGTAACTACCACAGACATGTAGTGCAAAAGCAGGTGAGATGGAAGTAGCTAACCTGACTGGTTAGGGGAGTGGCTCACCAAGTCCCGAATGGGAGGCATGCCTACAAAAAAAAAGCAAGAAAATCACAGAAGTGTTACTTCAGCAAATGAGAGAACAGTCCTCAAAGCACTCCCTGCTTAAACCCAGTCCTTAGACCCCTTTTTCAGGACAGGTTTCTCTGAGCCAGCTCAGTCTCACTATCTGCTCTGAATCACGTTCCGCACACAAGGAGCAGGGACATGGCAGCAAACTCATCTTGGGGATGTGAGAATCAGCAATTCTGCTGCTTCTATGACACGTTTCAATTACAACCTACTTGTTACACATTTGGCATTTAATGAACCAAGTCAACGTGTCCTTAAAAGTTTGATTTCTACAAAAAAAGAGGAAGAATTTACAGTCGGTGAAACCAAACCCGGATTATTTTGGACTGTACTGACTAAGAGGTTGAGCAGTCAGCCCTGAAACTTCAGCAAGTTCCTCTCCCCTCTCTGAACAGCACATTTGCTCCACCTCCAAGCCAGGACTGAGCAAACAGCAACATCTGAGTATGGCCCAAGGCTGGCTGGACCGAAGCAGTGCAGAACAATCCATCCTCTGCCCCCCTTCACATCCTGCTCCTGCCCTGTGCCACACAGCCACTGGGCAGAATCAAACTTCATATTTCAAACCCACACATTTTACAGCTGTTACACCGAAGGCAACGTTCCCCAAACGAATCCAACCTTCATCACTGCTAACTGCAGATCCCAACTTTCCCGTCTCCTCCAACAGCCAGGAGCCACCCCCAGGTTACAGGTTCCACCTTTTGTTCCCAAGGGCCCTGGCTGGGACACAACCTTGTGCCTCTGCTGTAGATGCACCAGGACAAAGGCAGATGGGAGGAATCCAGACTGGAGCCCTGCCAGGAGCCTGGTTGTGCTCTCCTGTTCAGCTCTGGACACAGCCAAAAGCAATTACTGGGAATAAATCATTCCATCATGGAGCAGCCACCTGGTTATTGCAAGGTGTTCCAGAGCAGAGGTGAGCAAACACCAGGGCAGCAATCAACCCTGCCTTTCATGTCAAGTTTGCACATGGGGCATGTCAGTGAAAACAACTAAACTGGGTATGAAAGTGTCCTGATAAAGAGCTACTTAGGGAGATTTCTTAAAATAACCACCTTGGCACTGGCCTGGATCTGTTTCAGAAGCACTGTGTGACTTAATTTATGTGTCTCTACTAAAACGTTATGCCAAATGTCCTAAAAACAGCAGGAAAAAACCCAGCCCAAGGGCCTATCTCTTCTTCAGCTTTACTTCTAGGCAACGCACGTTGATTTTCCAAACAGGAGACAACAGTTCACACAAAATGAAAACATGAGGTTTAGACCACAGATATAATTAAAAAATTCTCCAACACCAATGACTTAAAAATCTTAGTGTGCTCAGGACAGTTAAAGATTTTAAATTCAGCAGTATCTGCCTGCATTACCTGGCTTTTACAAAGCACCTACCAAACCATTCCAACCACAGCTGGAACTGGGAAGAGAACCTTCCAGGAATTGCACACAGACCCACAGCCATTCCCAATTCCAGCAATTCTGACTTCAACACTCAAAGCCACAGTTCTTCTTTCAGCCCTAAAATACAGATCCATCCCAGTAGCCACTGGTTTAACCCCAGTGTCCATGGATATCCTGTCAATGCAAGTGACCTACAGATCTGTCAAATTTCATGAGATTTTGGATTCCAGAGGTAACACAGAGAGTACCTGGAGCTGCTGGTGGAGAAAGACGAAGTAGGGAGAGTGAGTGAAACTGAGACAGGCAAATGACAGCAGCATTTCCTTGCAGATACAAAGGTGACAGAAGACCCAGGCCCTGCTGGATGGGGCCTCCCCCACCTCACCAGCAACATGCCAGACCAGAGCTTGAAACCAGCACAGACACCCAGCACGGAAAAATCATCTGCCTTTCCATGATCATCTTGTCTGCGTTTAGGAAAGAACACGACAACACATCCAAACCAGCCCTTGTTCCTGGTTATTCCAGGGCAGGAGACCTTCCAGGCACACACATGGCACCAAGAAAGCCGAGCTGAGTGCCCAGCCTCAGATGGCAGCTCCGAGCTCTCCCAGGAGCCGCGGACACCAGGAACAGAGCTCTGGCAGGACAGAGCTGTGGCAGGAGCTACAGCCAGCACAGACACCTTCCTGAGGTGCAAAGGGATCCGGGCAGCCCTTCTGTGCCTGCAGACCCTGAACCCCGCTGGTTCCAGCCTGGTGTGCAGACACACCACCCAAACAGGCTCAGAGCACAGCAGGGAGGCAGCCCCAGCCCCAGCTCAGCACTGGGACACGCTGGCACTGCCCAAAAGCACAGAGAACTGAGCAGCCCCGGGACAAACGCAGCACACAAATGGGGATCCAGCTCATTAAATGCTGGGCTGGTGCTCACAGGAAAGCACAACGGAGAACAGCACACAAATCCTCTGGATACAACTGGGAGACTTATTAGGCTGTATAAGCAGTAGTACTACATGCTAAATTTTTATTTAAATCACCCTCTTATTTAAATCACCTTGCTACACACCTTGACCAGTAGAGTATACATGCTGCAGGAAAAGTTTCACCTTAATGAAAGGTAACTTTAAATATCACTATGGACAGGAACAATATCATACAGGTGAAGCAAAGAAAGTAAGCTACTTAAAAATTACCTGTTGCAATGGTAAAGAGTTCTATCAGTATGTTACAGAAATAATACTGGAAAGTATAAAAATAATATGGGGAACATTCCTCAAGGATTCATGGATAAACTGCTTCCAGTGTTTTGTTTACTTTCATTTCACATCCTGCTTCTTCAAGATGCAGTAATCAGAACAGCTCAAAATTTAACTCAAACTTAAAATATCAAGGCTATTTTTGGGGTTTTATTATTTTTTCTTTTTTCTTTTTTTTTCTCTTTTTTTTTTTTTTTTTTGCTAGAGGGGCTGAGAGTCACATCCTTTGTAGTCTATAAAACACTAATTTTGAGAAACACTGGGAATTCAGTAAAGTCACAGAAGAAACTATTTGTGGTAAAAAGTTACATCATCACTGCAACATGCACATCAAAATGTAAACACAAGTATTAAGCATTGGCATGCATTAATACCAAATCCCTTTGAAAAGTTCGATCCCTCACAGAAAGTTACTTACATTACAATAAATTACATTAATGTCCTGTAAAATTAACTGAGCTGCATGTTAGTGCAGTCACTGAACAGCACATCCTACATATGTAACAGGCAAGTTCACCTGACTTAAAAGGCTATTTGAAGAAATGCATAACAAAAGATGATTGAATTTAAATAGCAGAAAAGGTAAAAGTGGATCCATTCTGTAATACATCCAAACTTCAGGTGAAAAATCTGAGAAAAACTGACCTGACAATAAAAGACAATTCTGATATCCTGAACACACTGTACCCTGGCTGGATCTCCAGGTATGAAGTTAAAAATGAAAGCCAAGTCTCAATGTGCTGTTCAATCACATAAAGAAGTGTGCTGGAAGGAGCTCTGAAGAACACTCAGTTCCACTGCCATGGCAGGGACACCTCCCACTGTCCCAGGCTGCTCCAAACCCAGTGTCCAACCTGGCCTGGGACGCTGCCAGGGATCCAGGGGCAGCCACAGCTGCTCTGGGCACCTGTGCCAGGGCCTGCCCACCCTCCCAGGAAGGATTCCTTCCCAATATCCCATCCATCCCTGCCTGGCAGTGGGAAAGGATTCCCCCTGTGTCCTGTCACTCCATTCCCTGTGAACATTCTCTCTCCATCCTTCCTGTCAGCTCCCTTCAGGTCCTGGAAGACCAAAATGAGGTCACCCCGGTCTCTTCTTCAGGCTGAACAATCCCAACTGCCCCAGCCTTTCCTCCCAGCAGAGCTGCCCCATCCCTCCTGGTGTCTCCTCTGGACTGGCCCCACATCCTCCCTGAGCTCACCTCAGGGCTGGAGCAGCTCTGCAGGTGGGGTCTCAGCTGAGTGGGGCAGAATTCCCCCTCCCCTGCTGCCCGGGCTGTGGGATCAGCCCATCTCTGGGATGGCCCTAAAGAACCCTTCTTCCTGGGACGCGTCTACCAAAACTGGACACAACAAAGGTGCTTAGGACCTCTGTACCATGCTGGGATCCATGCTGAGGACCAAGCCTGGGAATGTGCAGCACAGCAGAGGTCACACTGCAATCACCACCTGCTCCAACCCTGCTCCAACCCTGCCACTCGCTGCTGCCAACAGCCAGCACTGAGGCAAGGGCTGCAGCTCCAGTGTGCAACCTGCCCAGAGAGGCAAAACCACCCTGCAGCATTCACCTGCCAGCTCTGACACAGGACAGGACCTCCTCACGCTGCAGCTTACAGTGCAAGCTCCAACCGTGCTGGCTGAATTCAAGCTGCTCGACTGTGGCTAAAGGAAAACAAGGTAGCTGCCCTCACCTGGCTGTTTTTTGCTGCTGTTGGGCACTTCTCCGTTGCTCACGGGCTGGTTATTGGTGCCAGTGCTGCCTCCTGACTGGCCGTTTGCCACTTTGGGAGCGGATCCCAGGTTTGCAGCTATCACCGGTAACTGCTGCCCCCGTTTCAGAAGCTGTTTGTGTTCCTGGTGTCGGAATCGCGGCGGCACTTCCCGAGGAGGGTATCGAGGCAAGGGCTGCTGCTGGCTGCTGGCTGGGGCCCGCTTGGCATTATTAGTAGTGCTGGTTCCTGTGGAAGTGCCGTTGGAGGTGACAGGCTGGGGCTGGCTTACACTGGTCTTGGTTTGTTCTGGCACTGCCCCCACCCCCAGGAAAAAGAAAGTGGGACAGAGTTATTCATGTGAACAGCAACTTTCAAAAGTGAAGACTAAGTCAATATTATTAGAGGTGTTTGTTTATGAGGTCATGGCAGCATTTTTTCTGGTTCAAGCTGTAACCCATCCCTGAGGAAAAGCTCTGTTACCCCCCAATGACACACTTTCATGGCACAGACCTGGAAGCAGGAATATACCTTGCTATCACTCCTAACCAAGTTATGTCAGTTACAGGATGCTACTAACCAGCTTTCCACAGCCTTTTGCCACAAATTAGCACTAGGCAGTTTACTTCAGCACTGAACCTTTTTTTACAAAATGTTAAAGTGTTAAAAAATTAAGTTTCCACCTAAGTTTTGCCTATAGAAAACTGCTCTGGCCTGGCCCAAAAAGAGCAAGGGGCAAACAGGACCTACAGGAGCCCAACATGCACAGGGACAGTCACTCATGGCCTGGAGTGAGCGCTGCCAGCAGCACGGGCTGCCAGCCCAGGGCACGCTGCACGCAGCCCGGCAGGACAGGGCTGGCACGGGGGGAATGCCAAATGCACAACTGCAGCTCCAGAGGATCCCAGTCCCAACAGCAGGGCCCAGCAGGGCGAGGGAAGGTCAGGGCACGGGCAGAGGGAACCGAGACACGCTGAGCCCCACAGGGCACGGGCAGAGGGATCACACAGAACCCACAGACACTGAGCCCCACAGCCCACCCCAGCCAGGGCAGGGAGGCACTCTGAGCTCCTGCTGCCATCCCTGCAGCTGCAGCTCAGCTCTGCCCCTCCTCACTCTATTGATGTGTTAATGCACTTTTCAAATTCCTTGGATGAGATATCCATTAAGTGTCAATATTTATTCTGCAACTTCCCAAGACACCTCAACACTCGACCATGACCTCCCTCAGCATCAGGAATAACGCTACTACACGACTGAGACTGTAGTTTTCAGGGGCTTTTAAAACCTTTTTAATATGTTTAAAGACCATTTTATCATTCACTTTCAGGAACTGAGTCATGGGAATACAACAAAAAATAAAAACAAACTTCAGCTTTTGTTTAAGGAATCAATTTGAATGTTGCCAGTGCTACTTATGATATAATCTCTGTTTATTTCTACTTCATGTATTCTGAAAAACACAAAATAGAAGCCCTTAGAATAAAAAGCCACTGAAGAATCAGCATCTGAGTTGTGTTTTAGTGGACTATTGGATTTTGGCTGCTTAAGGGAAGCAGAAAAGAAAAAGGAGACCTCCTTGTTTGACAAACAGGCAGGCAGAAGTGTCAGGGTGAGGACACCCAACTTCAGCTGCCCTCCCACGGCCCCCAGCTCTCCCAGTGCACAGCTGACTGCAGAGGGACAGAACTAAGGAGAGGAAAGGCCAGGACACAACTCAATTTATTGCACAGAGCACAGGGAATATAAGGTATTGAAAGGCTATTAGATAAACTGGGAAGTTGATAAAGATCACAACCACCACTTCACATTTCCTCAATTTAAGCTGTTCCCTATATTAAGGGAAGGCAACTGATTCCTTGCAAAATATTTTGATGCACATGATGAGACAACAAATTGTGATTCTGACTTCTGGTTCAACGCTGAACTTCACAAATAGGAAACAATATCAAACAAATCTATTTCACTTGGTGCTTCTAAAATTTCTTGCATTATAAATAAAGTAACTGAGAGTGACTAAGCCCTGAAGGGGGGGAGAGGTGCTATTTAAGCGAATTGCTGACAATTTGTTGACAATTGCATGCAGAAGGACTTTGCACTGGTCCAGGTACTGCAACAAGCTCTGAAATTAAACCACATTTGTTCACACTCCACAGCCTGTGTAACCAGTGCCCAAACCACAACTTTTGATGCCCTCCCAGCGCCTCCTGGCCCAGCTGATTGCAAGGATGACCCTGTGGAGCCCAGAGCACACGGAGCTGAGCTGACACTGGCACACAGGAGCCCTTCTGCAGCAGTCCTGGGCCACACACACACACACTCCTCCATGTGGCACAGACTGCTCCAGCTCCTTTTCCTGCCACTGCCACCTTCAGCAGAAAGCACAAACACTCCAGAAGAGACTTCATACAACATGCAGCACCCCGTAACACGGTCACTGAGTCGCTTCTCCTTCCCTGCCACTTCCACTCCTGCACCACTGCTGCTGGGGGTGAAGTGAAATCATTTCCATCTGAAATGACAGCCCCCAGGCACCAGCCAGAGCTGCCAACAGCACGCCCAGGGCACCCCTAGCACTTCACTGTCCTGATTAAAGCTACTTTAAGACCAAGTGTGTTAGAACCGACCCCAACGGACCTGCAGGAACTCAAATCCCTTTTGATTATCAAAGAGTGCAATAAATAAACCAGGTACTCGCTGCCCAGCCAGCCCTGAGGCACAGCACCAACAGCACTTCTCTAACAGCTTATGAATATTATTTTTCACATATATTCTAACCATTTGTTTCCTTAGCAAACATGGCAATTCCATCTACTACGATATCAGCAAATTGTATAACACATTTGCCAGGTCCCAGGGCTAGGCTATAGAATATGCAGAGTCCACAATTATATGCTAATTTTCAACTGAAATTATCCAAAGTGCAACAGAATTCCCTTGCTTTTGCTTCCCTCAGAACCACAGAGTAAGTTTTAAGCTATAAAATTCACCCTGTCCAACATTTTCTGCTCCACAACTTCTCAGAAGGCTAAATAACACATTAATATTCCAACATGGCTACTATGAATTCCAGCACCCCTAAATCGTTATCTTAATATTTTAATTTGCTCTAGACTAGTTGCTTGTTAATAAAAGTTTGTTCTACACACCAGCATTTTATTTTGAATTGTATTAAGGCAGAAATACAATTTTAACAGATTTACAGTTTATCACAGTTAATTGACTAGCAACAGCAAGTTTACAGAAAGTAGTATGAAAAATGACAGATTTTCATAAAGAACAAACCTGCTGCAAACCCGCAGAGAAGGGGATGGTGCGGTTACAGTTTACAGAGAGATTCCAAAGAAAGACGCTTCCAACTTGTGTTGCTTTCCCACTCTGCAGATTTCATTAGAAAATGGAGGAGAAGCATGGTGTCATTTTACTGCTCCAGGAGCTGCCTGCCAACTCCTCCTGGAGCAGGGGCCGGGGACTCGCGCTCCCCCTGCGATACGAGAAATGGCAGCTGCGGAGGAGCGGGAGGCAGAGGAGCAGCTCCGCGGGGCAGCGCGGGGACCGCACACGGGGCGCGGCGGGCCGGGCACGGCCGCCCCGGTGCGCGGCTGTCCCGGGACAAGCCCGGCTCGGCTCGGCACGGCCCTGCCCGGGCTGCCGCTCGGCCTGGCGCGCCGCAGAGGCAGTGCTAGAATCTTCCTGCTGGAAAAATGGCCGCAGCCGGGAGCTGGGAGCTGCTCTGGAAAATATCTCGTGTTTGCCAAGCTTTAACCCCTGCGGATCCGCGCGGGGCTGAGCGCGCCCTCCCCGCGGCACTGCCGGCCCGGCCCCGCACCCCTCCAGCCGCCCCCGACACTGCGAGGCCAGCAGGAGAGGTTTTCCGAGGGGGAAAAGCGCAGAGAGACGGGCGAAAGCCCCGGCAGAGCCCAGCAGGGTTTCTGCAGTCGGGCCATTCCGCTTCGCCGAGAAGAACAAGCGTAAGAAGTTTCCAAGGTGGGAAACATGAGTCAAAGATTTCAATTCCACACCCAGCTATTTTTAGAGCACTTTCCGTTTCAGCGGGCAATTCGCTTGACTCTGCTGTGCAATGAAAGTGGCACTCTCTGGGCTGCAGGACCTGCTGCCCCGAGCTCTCCCCATCGCCTCCTCCCACCCAGCACCCAGCCGTGTGCCACGGGCACTGCCGCCCCACCGAGCCCCAGCCCGGCACCGGGCACAGCCCAGCCCGAAGCCGCTCCTGGAACAGCCTTTCCTTCCGCGTGGATCTCCCAGCACCATCCCCTGCGCTGCCTGGTCCGGGCAAATTCAGGATCATGGACTGCCTGGTCTGTCTCCAACAGCACTGACTCCAAACACAGCAAAAATGTACTTTGCCATGCTAGAAGGAACACCACAACGGACAGTTCTACACATTTTTCTATGTTCAACAAATAGGAACTCAAATTATACTTATTTTTTCCTAGAATGCCTGGTACAAGAGAACAAGGGTACAAGGGAAGGCACATGATGTGCCAGCTGCTGCACAAACAGATAAACTTTCCACTTAGCAACCTCTCACCCTCCCAGCCTCCTCTTCCCTCCTCTAATGACACCAGCTGGATCAAACCAGGCAGGTCAGAACCCCTGAAATCCACAGGAATACCACATGTGCATTTTAAACTGCAATATTTTGGTATTAAAATGCTGCTGGTACCAGAAACATTGTTGTTAGCATCTTTTTCATCACTTTAATTCCCAATCCTGAACAGGAAAACCCCCAGCTCCACGAACTTCCTTGGAAGGTTCTTGTCATTTTACATGAACACTGGGAGCTGCTCTAGCTGCTACAACAGCAATTTCTTCCTCGGCTAAAACAACAGTTTGGAGCTGTCCAAACTACACTTAAAACCAAGAAATGCCATCCCTTCCCATCTCCAGCACTTAACCAGCTTCTTTTCTGAAAGAGGCACATAATTCTGAATTATTTAGAGATCCTATACTCTTGTATTTTATCTTCAGCTCATGCACAGAATAAATTATTTAAGACATTAACGTGATGGAAACTTGGAAACTAATGAAACATTAATTTGCATCCTGAACACAAGGAGGCAAAACTGGTGAAACACGGCAAGAGTCATGTGCAACACAAGCTTCGGATTTTGTTCCTATAGAAACTGTAGCAAAAAGTTCTGTATCTGCATCTCATGATGTCTTTTCTTCCACGGTTTATGTTTCTCTGACAACTCTAAATTCCTGATGAACTTTATAAAACACCCTTTAAATAATAACATAATTAAGGTGGAACTTAACACTTCCATCAGTGAATGTCAAGCCTCAAAGTGGAATAATAATAATAAAAAAAATTTAATTACTGTGTCCTTCAGAAGAAAGATACTGTCATTTCAAGTGAAGATTCCCACTGGCCAGCCTCCCAAGCAGAATTCCTGCCCTCCTGGCTCATGCTATTTTTAGCCATTTGCTTGTGCAGCCTCGGCCCTGATGTGATGCCAGTGCAGCCCAAGCACACGGGTCAAATGGGCACTCCAAGTGCTCATTATTATTATACAGCAAAGTATTCTACCATTTTCTTTTTCACTGTCTTTTCAGACATGTTTTATCACTTCAGAATAAACCCAGACATTTTCATAATCCTTTCAATGTGGTCTATTATCCTGGAAGCCTTATGGCAGGAGTGTACAGAAGAAAACCAACCCTTAGCCTGCATTCAAACACAGTTCCATGCACTGCTTCAAAAAGGGCATGCTAAAAAATAAATTAAGAATATTTATTAATTATATTAGCATTCAAGCAATTGTATTTAATTTGTTTTATTTTAAATTGCTGCTCTGCGCCCAAAGGGAAATCTGAAGTCCCAAGGTATTTCAGGGTGGGATTCCTGCTCAGCCAGATGCAGCTCAGAGGATGGTGGGACACACACACAGCAGCTCCAGGAACGCTGCACAGACTCCTGCAGCTCCCTCTGCCTCCAGCAATGTTTTCCAAAGCCATCCCATCATCCTGCCCAGGCAGGGTGGGACAACTTCCAATCCCCACCCAGCTGCCTGGCTCCCTCCGACACTGAAAACCCAACGCTCAATCCAGGTATTCCCCACTTCAGCACACCCACCAGAGTGCACACTGCCCCTGGCAGGGCCAGGCCAGCTCTGAGTCTCTCCTGGGAGCTGGCAATGGTGCTGCAGAGCACCAGGGCAGTGCTGCTGCCCCCAGCTCACCCGCTCCTGTCACCACCCTGGGAAGGGGCACCTGTGTCCCAGCACTGTGCCCTCTGCCAGCCCCTGCCTCCGAGCCCCACCAGCTTCAGGCACTTTGGGACTTTTCCAGCAGGAATCCCCTCTCTGCTAAGCAGGGTTCTGAAGCTCCTGAGTGTGTGCCACTGCCCCAGGTTAAATTAAACCAGCCCTCCCAGGACACAGGGCTCCAGCAAGCACTCCCCACAGCCACCTCAGCAACCACTGTGCACTTCCCAACTAACAGCCGAGGAGCTACACCTCAAGAGAAAGCGAAAAGAATCTTTCTTCCCCTTTTTAGAAGCTGGGTGGGATGGGGATCCATACAAACCCCACAAACAGTCAGAAAACCACAGTGCTCCCACCTGCCATGAATATTTAAATCACAGCTTTTGGGTACTGGCATCCTGATCATTTTGCAGGGTGAGGTCTCTACATGCAGGAGTTAAAACTGGACATATTAATTACTTGTCCATCATGTGTTTCCAGTCCCAGCTGACTTAGAATATTTGTAAATTAAACTTCAAACAGATCCATCATATACTCAATTATTCTGAACTGTTGGTGCTCTTTTCAAATGAAGCAAAAAAGGGGAAGGGAAAAAGCAAGCAAGGGAGGAACTTCAGGTATTATGCCTATGCCTGGTGCTCTGTAAGTAAATAAGAATGGAAGACAAAAAGATCAGCAACTCCAATCCCTGGATAAACCCTTTGCTGTCACTCTTCTAGACTTTTGTGGTCACTTTGGAAAAGTGCAGCTGAAGTCTCAAGGGTCTCGTCTGTCACTTTTGGGAGGAGATGTCAGGAGATGAATCATTTGATTCAACATATTTAAAACCTCAGAAATAATACACAGAGTAGAACTAACTGTAAAGTAACTTACCTTTGATTTTTTGTTCAATGGCCTAGAACAAGAAAAAAGAAGTGTCAGTGATTCGTGCAGATAAGAGAGAAACCACATGTACACACACCACCTCATAGAGCAACATTAGCTTTTGACTTCCCTCTTTTTAAATGGTTTCAAGTTATTTAATTATCTACTTCAGAAGCCTCTCTCTAACCAACCCAGGCCTATTATTCCTTATGTTTAAAAAGCTCTTTAAATGTTATAGAAGACAAAATTAATTTGAAAGATAACTACATGAAACAGACCAAATTAAACTTGCAAATTAAGATGTTTTAAGTGAGTTAAAAACTGTGCCTGGAAGCAAAGAGCTGCTGCCACTTTTATTGCACAACAGGGCAGGGAAGGGGGAGTGACCTGGAAAAGAACAAGAGAGCAAATGCCAAAGCTTCAAGTCTTTCATTTGCAAGATTCAATGGGTTACACCTGTAATATGGCCAAGATGAGAGAGCTATTTGAATAAAAGTTTATCACAGGATAAAATGGGAGAGAAACATTTCTTGTATGGAAGTACACTCAGAGGTGTGGTTTTAACCATACACCACAGTGAGATTGGGCTCAGGAAGGGCCTCCCAAAAGCACCAGCTCCTCCTCTGAGCTCCGGGGCTGCTCCCCCTCTTCCCCAGGCTCCCAAGAAAGGCACTGCCCGTGGGGCCACGACTCCTCACGATGTTTTTTGTTCACCAAATGCGGTCAGAACACCTCCTTGGAAGCCTTGGGTGGTTCTGTGCCCTCAGAAGCCCAGGGTTGTGTCCCATCTTTGTTGTCAGTATTTTCTTTTTTATGAAATTTTTATTACCTACTACAAATTCTATCATGGCATGTTTCCACACGGAAGAATAAGAAGATATATTAAAATAAGGATGCAGCTGAAAGCCACTGCCTTAAAATAGCACTTTTATTCTACTGGTAAATACACTAACACTGAGGTGCTTCAAACCTGAGACTGCCTCAGCTGACCATGAAAAGGAAGGGTCAACCCAGATGAAAATTTAGTTTTGTAAGAAACTACACAGAGCCAATTACAATGTTCAATATGTCAGTTACCTCTAAATAACTGACAGCACAGCTAAATTTAAAACATTAAATTAATAAGAAAACACTTGTTTTTACTAGTGATGAAACAAGTCACCTCTAAGCACAGGGGTTTATTCTCAGTGCTCCACATACCTTTTTTTGAGCAGCTTCCTTCTTCTTCTTGTCTTCTTTTCTCTTTTTCCTTTCTTCCATCAACTGTTCTTCCTCTTCTTGCACTAAATCCCTGAACCACACAGTTTGTAATTAACTCTCCCAAAATACAATCTGTACACACTTAGATTCATTTTAGAACAATTATTTCACAGTGACATAAAGGAACTGGGGAATTCTGCTTCTAATTGGATCCTATTTCTACAGGGACTGTCAGGGCAAGCCACCAGCAACAGGACTTCAAGTGCAGGTGTGGTGTCAAGCCACATGTAAGGAGTTCTGTCTTCCAATGCTTTCAATGAAGACTTAGACTCGAGTTTGGTTCAAAAGCCAGAAAATTCAGATGTTATTTAATCTCTCCCTGAACTGGTCTGAGCCTGGAGCGTTCCTGCACGCAGCCTGAGCCACACGCAGCCTGTGCTCCTTCATCCCAAAGCACCTCTGGCAGGAAACACCCCGGTGCGGGCAGGGGCAGAGCACAGCTGGCACAGCTGGGCCACACCACGGCTGGCACAGCTGGGCCACACCACGGCTGGCACAGCTGGGCCGTTTCAGAGCTCCCGAGCCGAGAAACAAAACCGTAACTTGCCAAAAGTGAAACCAAAACTTGGAAGGGTAATTAACGACACTTGCTACTCGTGTTTCTGCTCAGAGCCAGGCTGAGCAGGAGCAGCACTGTCCAGCTCACGCTGCTTCAAAACACACTTCCAAAATCTTTTGGAGAAAAAGAACTAACGATGTCAGTATGGGGCAGTGACTGCATGGTTTGTATCTGCCTGGAAACACTGAGCTGGCTGTTTTAACCCCAAACCACCCATAAACCTCCAGTTTTAAATAAGATAGTTTGATAGTCTGTCAGAAGCAATGCAAATTGAATGTATTAAACCACAAGATAGCCCACAGGTACTAAAACTTTCATTGCTTTTCTAGATATATAAACAACCAGTTAATTCTACTTTTAACTCAGCTCAAGTCCCTTTCAAAGCGAGTCCAGGCATCAGCGTCCACTGACCAAATTCTGGCTTTTAAGATTTTCTAATAACAGAAAGCAAGCATCAGTTACTTCTTTTAAAAAAGAAGGGCTTCTGATGTGCTAAGGTATGCAAAATAATCAGCCAAGAGTGCTATTTCTGAGACCCCCCTGTGCACTGCCAGAGGAAGTACAACCCATCAAACACAACGTGGCTATTTTGCATTTTATCACAGCTCCATCAGCTGCCTGCAAGATCCACCCAGGATGGGCTCGATGCAAAAGCAATCTTGCATTTACAATTAGGTCTCAAAAAGGATTTCATGGACAGCTAAGAGATCAGACAGCTAACTACAGAAACAATTCCAGCTGGGCAGTTCATCTAGAGCAATCCCTGCCCCTGTGCAAATCTGAGGCAATGATTAACCTGCAATGACATCCATGCGTTACAAAGGTGACACTTCAGCCAGTTCTGCCCCTCGCTGGCACACCCTGAGCACCTGGAACCACAGGGATGTTGGTGATGCTTACCCTCAGTTGGGTTAATTTGGGACAGTCCAGATTCTAACAGGCAATTTGAACTGGAGAGCAGTACCAGGTCTGGAACCAGGGCAGAGGAGCTCCCAGAGATCCCAACTCCCTCCTGCCAACACCAGCTCAGGCACAGCTCCTTCCACCCAGAGCAGAACCACTGGAACCCCACTCCCTGGGGGCTCAGTGCTGGGCTGGGTGCTCCAGCTGCCTCCGAGTTACAGCATCTGCAACAACCTGAGCAGAGCTCCAGGAGCTGAGACAGCCGCCAGCACTTGTTTTGTGTAACAAATTTCAGACTGTCACATGCCATAACAGCATTAACTGAAAAATCATTCTGCTTTTAGAAGAAAGCTGTAGCACATTCAACAGCAAGCAGAATGCAAAGTAGTGTTTTCACAGGAAAAAAAAAACCTCATCAATCCTGCTACAGTTAAATCAAGACAATTACATTTCACTTTGGGAATACAGATGCTAACAACTAACATACCAATATCTCTGGAATATTCTACAACAGCATCACTGGGTTTTTGTCACCTAGGAACAACAGAACTCCTAAATTCTGACACTGTGTTCATTCCATTTTTATCTTTTCAAGACAAACAGATTTTAGACTACAAAGCAAACTTAGGAGACATAAAATCTCCCTATGATTAGAATCAGAATTCTATGTATTCCCTAGATAAATAACATCCACCTATAGTTCATTGTAAGTTTTTAAGAGTATTAATTACCATTATAACATCAAATCTCAGAGCAAAACTAACCCAACTGGTACAACTAAGCAGCAACAGCAAAGCCCTTCCTGACCCTGCCCTTCCCTAAAAACTTAACCCTTCAAGTAAGACAGGCCTATTCACCATCCTCATACACAAACCCAAGACAAAAATTCCCATTTGCCTCCTAAGTCATCAGAGTGTCACACAGAACACCCGAATTTCCATTTCTGACAGCTGGAAGCATGAGCCTCCTTTATTCTTCCCAGCACAGGAACGCACGGCCCTCTCCCCAGCCAGCAAGTGATGGGATTGATGCTCTGATTCCAGCCTCTGCTAGAACACGTAACGAGCTCCATTCTGATGCTGCTCCTGGAGGAACAGGAGTGGAACATGGCATTTCCCATTTATCACCCTGCACTCACAGCTCCCTGCTCCTGGGGATGCACCAGCAGCAGCTCCAGGGGAGCCACCACAGGAGCCTGGGCTCGTGGTAACAACAGAGCCAGAAAGGAATGAGTTCCTCTGCTGGGCTTCCCCACACCTGGGAGCTCCATCATTGACCTGTGTGAGTGTTTGCAGAGTGTTTGCAGCAGCACTGCTCCATCCACTGGCCCAGCAGAGGCACGGAGCATCCCGCTGGACAAGGGGAATGCACAGACAGGTCTCTGATTTCCCCTGCCACACGTGCACAGGCAATGCCCTCCTCCTCCTGGGTAATGGGATTAGCTTGCTGAAGGTTAAATGGCCTCAGCAGAAATGCAAACCATATTTTTCAATTTAGATCAAGTGAAAATAAAACACCCGGCAATAGGAAATATACATCGGAGACAGAACAAAGGCCTCCGGTTTCAACAGCTTAACTTGAAAGGTGCTTTATTTTCAACTGAGGCAAAATGAAAACGGATCTGGATCTCAGGAGAGACTGCCCATTTAATGGCTCTGAAGATGGGCAACGAGAAGCTGCTGTTATCTGCATAAATTTAAGCAGACCGAGGGTCAGATAAATATTTACTGTTATTTATTTAACAGCAAATTTTTGTTCCAATTGTGTACCCCAGCACAAATTCTTCTTTGTAAACAAAGGGAAAAAACCCAACAAACTACTAAAATGCTTTCCTCAATTAAGCTATTAAAAAACCCAAAACAAACAAAACCAACTTTTTAGTCTTCTAAGACAGGTTATCAAGACAGCACAAGGCATTTTATTTTTGTATGGCCTCATTTGTTATTTGGCTTCTGAAGTAGAAAAAGCTGTCATGCTCTAACTGCAAACACTTCAGGTAATATTTGCATCAAAACATGCTTCACTTATTACTTTACTTCTTGAAAAAAAGAGTGCTATTAATCTTTAATTTTGAAGCTCCAGCTTAGCATTGTAAAAATACCTGGACTGAAACAGACATAGTTAACCTTTATTCTTATGTTGCAGAAGAGCAAAATCAAGTTCACGCATATTTCCCCTGGCAGAAAGGCTGAGGATGAAGTAATTAATGTTTGTGCAGCTTTGCTATCTTTGCTGCTACAATTTATCAAAGTGCAACATGCTTTGCCACAATAAAATCAAATTCTATCACCACACTGAGGAAATGATGGCTGCAAGAATCGAGAGCACCCATCACTGGAGGGATGAACAGAGGTGTGGAGCAAACACACAAGCAAGAATTAGAAGTGATTATACACAGCAGCTTCTAAAACCAACGTAAAATTTCCAGTGATGGACATATTATTTAAAAAAAAAAAAATCCTTTCTACCATTAGCTCTTCTTCTAGTTATAAATTAACTTGCAGTGCTACAGGTGGAACACTGCCAAGTAGCTACAGGTAAGTATCAGGGATTGAAAGATCTTTAACAATTCTGCAAAGACAGCACCACGTGTTCAACCACCAGCTGATCTTCTACACAGACTTTCAAATGTTGCTGAGACTGATAAATCCTCTGTATTCTGACCTACAAGTTCCTTCACCTCTCAATTTCGTGAAATGACGTCATTACATAAAATTGCCACTGAAAGTGGCTGTAGAATTCTGTAGAAACCAACAGCCAGCTTTCCTACTCACCAGCATTCTACAAAAATCTATTATAAAATGTGTATTTTGATTTAAATGGCATCCTACAATCCCTTTATCAATGCCATCCACAAAACAGCACACTACACCAAATGAACACTTGCAGTTTATGCAATAGACACCAGTGCTTTGAAGTTAACAAAATAATCCCAACAGCCCCTGCCAGTGCCTCAGATGGAAAGGCTCTGGCACCTGAACCCACCCAGCGTGTTCCTGGGAGCACTGAGAGCCTGAGGCAGTGAGAACAAAACAAACCCACTCATTTCCAGACGTGTGTGTGTGTGTGTGTGTGTGTGTGTGTGTGTGTGTTTTCTTTCCAGCTATTAACAGAGAGGAGAGGTGCTGCCAAGCTGAAAACTGGCAAAAAATACTTCATTGAATAATTAATTAGAAAATGTGCATCAGCTACTTTCTTTTTTGCTGTTAAATACCTCAGGTCTTTAAATTTCCACCTTAAAAGTGAAGCGACAGGATTCTACCTACCATGTTGGCCACTGCCCATCACCTGCGACCCACTCAGCTCTCCCACTTCCCCAATACAGAACCTGGCTCATCAGGATGATGCTCCCAAATGCAAGGACTACAAATGCGCCATAAGTCTGGAATATTTGTGCTAGTTTTGCCCTCGAGTTTCACCCAAGAATGCTTGCTGCTACACAAGCAGACAAAAGACTGATCTCTTTCCCAAGAAGTTTATCATCCAACTACACAGGACTCCAGCAGCAGCCATAAACAATCCCTATCTTCCTGTAACAAATGAGGAACCAGGAAGGCAGATTAAACTGCTCCTCCACAATCGACTGCTCAAGCCCAGCACCAAGGCTGCCCCTGAGCAGGCTGCTGCAGTGCTGCTGCTGCTGCAGAGGCAGCACAGCCTGCACGGGGGCTGCTGTGACCCTGAAACACCAAAGGGACCCCATGGGGACCACCTGGAAACCCTGCACAGCCTCCAAAGCGTCTGTGGAGGAGGAAGAGGAGAAAGGGGGGTGTCATTTTACCCACCTGTCTGTAAAGGTTTTGAAAGCATGAACAGAATGTTGTCTCTGCAGTAACCTCTTCCCATTTCACAGCAGATATCTGTCCATAAGAAGTTTATCAGGAAAGAGACCCACCCCCAGAAACCCAACAGAAAATCAAATGCTTACACATCAACAGAAACAACTACATTTCTCCCTGGTTTATATGTCTCTATCACTGGGCCAGCTCTATGTTTTCCCTGCAGCAGATAAGAAAAATATCACAGAAATACGGGTTTATTGTTACATGAAAGTGAAAAAAATCAATTGTACAGCAGTAACTTTACATGGACGAAAGCTAGAGGTGAGAAGCTTGCTCTCCCAAAACATGGCCAGTCTGCAACCAAGGTGGGCAGAAGCACAGGAGAATGGAAGCAATGGAGACTCTTCCCCATGGTTTGCATGCTTGTGAAGCAACACTCAAACCCCTGGGTTTGGGAACATGATTGCCAACACATTTCAGATATTTACCTTCTCTCAGTTCCACATAAATGAGGCAGGAAAGCCCTGTTTACCAAACAGAATTGAAAAGTTATTGCTTAAATCAGAAGAACTAAATGGTGATTTTCAGCAGTCCTGATTTTAACCAAATTTAACTCTTAGATTTCCCCAGCTAACAGCAGACAGCTCTTGCTGTGGCTGATCAGGTGACATTTGCTTTGTAAAACGATGCCACAACAGAGTGTGCAATGGATTTGTTTGAATCACTGTCCTGAGTCATGCACCACTCTTATTTTTGAGTCCAGGAATATTTGCATTGCACCAGGCATGTATGAATTTTAGAGAGAACAGAGACCAAATGAGGACACTTTTCCAAAAGGCCAGACAAGCCTGCTAATCCCGAGTGTAAAACAGGAATCACTCCAACGGGATAAGCAAGCTGCACTGAAAGCTGTCATACTTTTCCTATCACAAACCCACAGCCTAGGCCAATATTCCCAGTAAGATTAAAAAGTGTATTTGCTACCCATTAATTAATAAGCATAAACTCCAGAAGTGACTTCAGAACACACACAAAACAAAGCCAACATCCCATGGAGTTCACAATCTACATCCACACTGTGAAATCTGAGATGAACATAAACCCTAGCACAGGTCTATGTACCTTCAGGATATCTGCTCTTTTACAGTTCAACTAGATCACTGTAAATTTAATAAGACGGTAAATAATGACACTGGAGGAAGAACGAGGGCTATCTGCTGAGCTCTACCCCAGTAAAACAATTAATCAGGTCTACCCAGCGCAGGCATGCCAGGGTTTATCAGCTGTGTGCTCACACAACGAGGGCTCCCTGGCTAAACATAAACCAGCCAGGGCATTAATGTGAACTTCAAACCAGTTCTGAATCTTTTAATGAATAAAACATACTCCTCTGTGGCAGAGAGACACGGAGACCCGTTCCATAGCAGAATTTACTCTGCAAACACCGAATTTTGGAAGTGCTGTAGTTTTCTTTCACTTCCTCTCACTCTCGGCACTGCCTGTCAGCATGACAAGATCTCTGCTAAGGTCACAAAAATGTGAAGATCTCCTGACTTACTACAACTGGCACCAAGTGGTGCCCTGAACTCAGCACTCTGTCACTCTGTATAACACAGCTCTGGCATCACTTCTGGCATTGCGACTGCAGCGAGCCCTGAATGCTGACGGGATAACAGCAACGTGCCAGAGGTATCCTAGAGACTCCCAGGTACCCCAGTTATTCCCTGGATTTCAACAGCAACGTGGGAAAAATCATTCACGCCTAAGTGCATTACCAAGAAAACAGAAAAGGAAGACACGCACTGAGAGCAGGGGGGAGCAAAGCAGTTTTCACAGCACACCCTGGAAGCTGGAGACTGCTCGGGCACAGGAAAGAAGGAAAAAAGCAGGGCACCAAACCTGAGATTCTATCAGCTACACTCAGGTTCAGGCACATCTCAAACGGCCCCAGTGGAAATTCCTTTAACAGAGCACTAGCAAAAGGCCTTTAAAGGTCTAACTGAAAAAGAACCCAAAAAGGAAGCAGGACAGGAGCTGAAAGCACAGAATCTAACCGATAGAGCAGATACTTTTGAGAGTGTCACCTGACCAAAAGCAAACGGTGCAGAAGAAACAACTACTTAACCACAAAAGCGATACACCTTACAGCACAGAGTTCCTCCTTCAACGTGACTCTGAACTCCCGAGTTAAGGAGTTAACTCCCGAGCCCATTCTGTTAAGCTCTCATTCTAAAAACTATACGTAAACAGGAAATTCACCAGCTAACTCTTCATGGCAAAAGAGGCAGAGCCAGAAGTTATATGGCAACATAGATTTTATTCAAGGTCTTGCCTCCAAACAATATTTGCCTGAAGTGTATAAAAGAACCCCAAACTCCTCATTCATTTTTCAGTAATTGTTAGGTACTACAATTTAGTGCAGAAAAGTTATTTTTCTTGTCAAAAACTTCCTCTATGAAAGAAACTGTATTAAACATCTGAAGTTGTTAAACAAAAAAAAAAAAAACCAGCTAAAAAAGTGTTTAGTCTACAGAACTAACTAGACTTGTAGACTTGCAGACATTTCCCCATGCAATAGAGAACGTTTTCAAATTCAGAGTTTTTTTTTTTTATCCTTACAATTAACAAGAGATTAAAGCTCCCGATAAAGCCCACAACTACTCCTAGCCCTAGGCCACCTTTCCATCTAAATTGTGGGAGGGAATTTAAATGAATCTCTTACCTGCTTAGTTTTCTTTCGACTTCTTTGGTAGCTTTAGCTTCCAATTCTCTGCAACAGAAAGTGGTATTGGTTTCCATGTCAACAGCAATGCAGCAGGAAAATAAAAGTGGCGCGGGTCAGGATGCACAGGGAGCTCCAGGTAGGGTCAGTCAGGAGGGATGAGGATCACCAGGGACTGGTGGCGGGTGTCCGCAGGGCGGGCAGGGGAGCGGGCAAGCCGTGCCTCTGCCACTGCCGTGTGCCCAGCAGCATCCCTGTGCCCAAGCTGCCACCGCCGTGTGCCCAGCAGCATCCCTGTGTCCAACCTGCCACCGCCGTGTGCCCAGCAGCATCCCTGTGCCCATACCTGCCACCTGCCTGCCCATCCCTGTACCCATACCTGCTACCTGCGTGCCCATCCCTGTGCCCAACCTGCCACCTGCGTGGCCAGCATCATCCCTGTGCCCATACCTGCCACTGCCGTGTGCCCAGCAGCATCCCTGTGCCCAACCTGCCACCTGCGTGCCCATCCCTGCGCCCACCGCATCGCGCTGCCCGCGCCCCACGCCCAGCCCGGCCGCCCTCCCTGCACCTCCCCGGCTCAAGGACTTGCAGGAAAACGATTCTGCTGCATCACTTCGGCCGCCAGCGCGCCCCGAGTGCGGCACCGGGACGCTCCGAGCCGCACCGTGCCGCACCGGGACGCTCCGAGCGCGGCCCCGGGATGCTCCGTGCAGCTCCGCGCCGCACCGGGACGCTCCGTGCCGCACCGGCGGCCCCGGGCGCTGCCGGCCCCGCAGAGCGAACTCCGCGCTGCGGAGGGCACGGCACAGCACAGCCCAGCCCGGCCCGGCCCGGCCCGGGGGGAACGGGACACACGCTCCGCGCGGCCCCTCCGGGCGGCCCCTCCGCGGGGAGCCCGGTCCCGCCGCTGCGGCTCCGCAGGGCTGCCCCGCCGCCGGCCCTTCCCCGCCCGCCCCGGCCCGGCCCGGCCCGGCCGTACCTCATGTATGTAAAGTGCTCGGAGTCCGTCCCGGAGGCGGCGGCGCGGGCCCGGCGCGGCCGGCGGCTCTAGGCGGGCTGAGCCCGGCGCTGCGGAGCGGGAGGGCCCGGCAGCTGCAGCCGCAGCTCCGCCGCCATTTCCTGCCGCCGCCGCCGCCCGCCCCGCGCGCAGGAAGCGAACCCGCCCCGGCCGCGCTTCCGGGGCGCCGCCGGCGGGGAGCGGGGAGCGGGACGGGAGCGGGGTGGGAACGGGGATAACGGGAGCGGGGTGGGAACGGGATGGGAACGGGGATAACGGGAGCGGGGAGCGGGGTGGGAACGGGGGGAGCGGGGTGGGAACGGGGGCAGGGAGCGGGATGGGAACGGGGATAACGGGAGCGGGGAGCGGGGTGGGAACGGGGGAGCGGGATGGGAACGGGGGAGCGGGATGGGAACGGGGGGAGCAGGGTGGGAACGGGGGCAGGGAGCGGGATGGGAACGGGGAGCGGGATGGGGAACAGGGGGAGCGGGGTGGGAACGGGATAGGAACGGGGGAGCGGGGTGGGAACGGGATAGGAACGGGGGAGCGGGATGGGAACGGGGATAACGGGAGCGGGGGAGCGGGATGGGAACGGGGATAACGGGAGCGGGGGAGCGGGATGGGAACGGGGGAGCGGGGCAGGGAGCGGGATGGGAACCGGGCAGGGAGAGGGGGAGCGAGATGGGAACGGGGATAACGGGAGAGGGAACGGGGGGAGCGGGAGAGGGAACGGGGCAGGGAACGGGGGGAGCGGGAAAGGGAGCGGGGGGAACGGGAGAGCGGGACAGGAACGGGGGGAGCGGGACACGGAACGGGAGCCCGGCACGGGGGGAGCGGGGCCCGGACCGGGGGAGCGGGACAGGAACGGGGGACCGGGACCGGGGGAACGGGACAGGAACGGGGCTCCCCGGCATGCAGGGAGCAGGACCCCGAGCCCGGCCCGGGAGCCGCGGCAGCCTCGGGCCGGTCCCTCCGGGTCACAGTCACGGAATCATCTCTTCGCCTGCGGCTGGGCAGTGGGTTTGGGCCGGAGATCGGGAAAGGCTCTTCCCCAGAGGTGCTGGCACTGCCCGGGCTCCCCAGGGCGTGGGCACGGCCCGAGGCTGCCAGAGCTCCAGGAGCCTTTGGCCAGCGCTCCAGGGATGCCCTGGGTGGGGTTGGTGGGGTGTCCTCTGCCCAGCCAGGAGTTGGACTGGGTGAGCCCTGTCGGTCCCTTCCAGCTCAGGAGATTCTGTTCTGTGGTCAAGGTTGGAAGAGACCTTTACGATTATCCAGTCCAGGCTTCCAGCACTGCCACCATGAACCCCAAACCTGCATCACCCAGTGCCAGATCAGACACCTCTCAAACACTCCCAGGTATGGGGACTCTACCTCCTCCCTGGGCAGCCCCTTCCAAAGCCTGACCACCTGAAAAGTGGAAAAAAAATGTAATATCTAATCTGAACCTCCCGTGTCTCAGCTTAAGGCCATGTCCGTTTGTCCTCCCTCTGCAGCATGGTGGAGGAGATGAGCCCCACTTCACTGCAACCTCCTGGTTGGGGACTTGTGGGGAGCAATGAGGTCCCACAGACTGATGTAGTCTTTATTTATCCCAGTCACACACAGGAATTCCAGGCACTGTCTCATCAAGAGCCCTCAGCAGAACACAGTTGTTCCCCAAGCGATGCAGGACAAGGCACAGATGGATGTAACATCCATTTCCACGTGTGTTTTCCGTGTGTGGAGAGCACACAGCTCCCCCAGGGTACTGCTGCTGTGCCAGCTCTGTGCCGAGCTTGGGGCATCAATAACTGGCAGATAAAAAGAGTTAATGTCTAAATAACCACACAGACATTTCTCTAAACCTTCCACTGGCTCTGTTGAGTTGAGGGAGGGAATAGAAATGTCCCCAGCACTGGCAAACTTAGTGAGAGGTTGATGTATGTGAACATGGAGTTTAATCCAAAACACAAAAATACTTCAAATACAGCAAATGAAGAGTGAGGAGTGCATGAGCCACACTCTGTTACTGGACATGGCTTCAGTAACAATATCACAGAAATCAGAAAAATCAAACCAGTCAAAGGACTGATAATGAATTGGAATTGAGAGCGGTAATGTCAGGAACACACAAAACTGAGAGTGGACAGGAATTCTCAGTAAATGGTTCTGCATCCGACAAGCACTTCCAGCCAAGGTCTTGTTGCCATGGGGAAGTTCTTGCTCTCTCCTAGACTCCAGCTGCACATTGGCACCAGCATTTTCCAGCCCAGTTTTTGGCCTTTACCGTTCTTACCAGTGCTGGTGAGAAAAGGAATGCTGCTTGATTCGCTGTTGGACAAATGGATGCCTTGGGCACGTGAGCCATTGTCGCTGGCAATCTGCTGCAGCATCCAGGGTCCTTCTGCCAGCATAAACCAAGCACAGTGCTTTTCAGCTGCAGAAGGTCCTACAGTGTTAGAGGCAAGGTTTGTGGCAATGCAGAGTGGCCAGTGAGTGTGTTTGTGTCCTTGGAGGCTCAGCAATGCAGGGTGCATGGCTGTGAGCTGAACAGGCGCAGCCGTAAAGTGGCAGCAATTTATCGGGGTCTTGTAATAACTCGTAAGTTAATTTGGTCTTGTTTATTTTTCTTCATGTGAAAAAGTTTGGACTGTCATGTAATTGTGTGTAACTGAAAGCCATTATTTCCTGAAGTGTGACTCAGCTCTCTCTCCCTGTTCCATTCACAGCAGCCCTGTTTCATGTCTCGTTGGAGGCACTACACGTGGTGTAGGAGGGCTGCTGTTAAGTCTGTCCTCAGTTGGGAAGGCTGATGAATTCATTATGTACTCCTGTTATGTCAGTTTGTTAACTGTATTGTGCCACTGTCAATAAAATTCATAGTCAAGGTCTGCAGCTTTCTTTATTATTTTAGATTCTTCTCTAATGTTATTTATGCACGTGCTCCTAGCAACTAGGAGCACTGCTGCAGCAGTGGCTTTTTTCCTGCATGTTAGAGCTGCAGCTGTGTCTACACCATCAGCAAAGCCTCTGCAGGAACCAAGACTCCATCACTTACCCCATCATCTCCTCGCATCAGCTTCATGATCTTACCTCTCACCCTCACAAGTAGCACTTTGCTCAGCCGAGTTCTGACACGTATGAAACTGAATTCCTGGGCAGACTAGGGAAATTCAGGAATCCTCAAATATGAAGAATGTTTTCTTCTAGAAGAAGCAGCAGATTGAGCTTCACCCATGAAAAAGCCCATCATCCAAAGCAGTGGTACTGGGTGCTGGCTGGAAGCAGAACTCAGGTGTTAACCGCTCCTGGTTTTAGCCCTAATATGTGCTGAGCACAGTTATCTGGGAGCTGGGGTTCTGGAGGACCTTCTCTCCTGCTTACTGCAGTTCTTTTGTTCATTTGTCCCTTGGTGCTCTCTGAAACTTGGACCTCTGGACTTCTTTGCCAAGGACCCAGATGCTGATTCTGCCAGCAAAGGGACGGCAAAACACCTCTGTGCTTAAAATGATGTTTGTAACCACCTGGCGTGGGAGCTGCTCTCAGCTGAAGGGTAGATCAATCCTGAGCCCCCATCTGTGTAATGTCAGAGCTTCTCTTCCCCGTGGGACCCCTGCCCCAGGACCCCTGTGCTCTGGGATGGGAAGGAGCGCTCTGGGCAGCGTGTGCAGGGAGGAACCAGCTCGTGCCCTCCTCACCCTGGCACTGCTGTCCTTCCCCGATGTGGGCTTGCACAGCTCTGCAGCACTCTGGCCACACGTGGCATTGGAAACCAGAAATCATGGCAGCAGCTCTTCAAGGGCAAACCACGGCCCACACTCAGGCTGGAGCGTGCAGTTACACTTTCACCACTCGGCAAACACGCTCTGCTGGGCTCTGATCCCCAAATACCCTCTCCCAGCAACAGCAGCCACCACCTGCACCCACCAGCCTGACACACACTCACACACACACACTCCCTCCATGGTCACATCCCCATTCACTTTTTAATTAGGATTTTCATATCCGAGCAAGAGAATGAGCTGCAGGAGGCAGAGAAATGCCCTGCCTGAAAGCAGTTAAAGAGGAGCTGGCGCCATTTCAGCGCTCCCATCCCCTCCGCCCTTCCCCTTCAGCTGCAGTTTGCTCTCAAGGCAGAGGAAGCCGACATGTTAGAAAATACTTTCTGCTTCATGTCTGGGAAAACAGAGCTGGGGCTGTCTCAGGAGAAGCTGGGCCTGGGGATGTGGAGAATTTGCCGTCAGTAACTCGCAGCCGCTTGCTCCATTCAGCGTCGTCACACAGAACAGAGCCGCTGGCACCGGCAAAACAGATTGTTTTCAAAATTGCTCTCGACTTAAATAACCTGAATGAGCTGATTTGACAGGCAAGGGAAAACAGTCTCCTCATCAATGTGGTGGCTCCGTGTTCCTCTGCAAGGAGGCTCCTCTCTTTTTCATTGTAGACGCTTTATTTAAGGATTTAAAAATAGCCCAGGCGACGGCAAGAGGTGGCAATATAAAGGTACTGAACAGGCAGCACTTACTGATAAAACAATCCCTGCCCCAGAGCCTGTCAGTGCAGTCAGCTGGCTGTGTGCTAGAGAGGAACATCTGGGGCTCCGAGGATCCTTAATTAGGAGCAAACCCACAAATGACATAACTGGAAGTTGGTAGCAGGAAGCGCTGGGCTTGCCTTCCAACCAGCCCTGAAAGCAGTGGGAACAGAGCTGGGCTCAAGGAGCAGCACCCCGTGCTGAGGCTGGGGCTTACACAGTGGGGTTCATTGCATGGGCTGCAGCAGCAGCACACAGCCACGAGATCTGTGCCCGGGAGAACATTCCCTGCGTTTCCTCCAGCCTGGCAGCACTCAGAACGAGCAGAGCAGGGCAGCGCAGGCACTTGGGGTTATTAAATGAGGATTTAATCCTGCCCTTTAAATCAGCAAAAAAATTATCAAAGATGAAGGATTTCCCTGTGTTTTAAAGCCAGTCCAACTTGCATTCCCTGATCTGCCTTTGGGAAGGCTGCCAACTGCAAAATGGAATCGCTGAGCCTGGATTTCACTCTGCATCCAGCCAATTACGGCAGCCTCGCGTCCCCGCGCTTGGAAGTGGTGCAGTGCAAGAGACTGACAAGATCCAATCTTTATTTATTTACCAGGGCTGCATTGCACTTCCAGAGGGAATCACAGCGCTGGGCTCACTGCAGCCCTCCCCAGGTCCGCACTGCTCAGGTGCCAGTGAAATTGCCCAGTCCAAACCCCTCGTGGGGCTGGTGGGGGAGTCCCCAGCCCAAAGGTTCTCTTTGAGACGCTGCCACAGCAGTGGGTCCAGCCACCCTGGCCATCACTTGCCCTGTGGGTGGCTCAGCCGATTTGCCCTCATGAAGTCTGCTAGCTCTGCACATGCTGGACTCCCTTCCACAGCCATGGCTCTTTCTAGCGTGTTTCTAGGTTTTTGCTAATCAAAAATACAATTTCAAAAAACAGTGGGGCATTTCTGGAGAGCCCACAGAGCTACAAAGCACCAGCAAGAAGATACAGATGATTCATGCAGGGAGAAGTGCTTCCCCTCGTGTTTCTGCCCCCCAGACTCAGCAGTTTGCCATGGCCTGATGCAAACACTGATGCTCACAGAGGAAACACTTCCCCTGCCTTCAGCCCAGCTACACCCCCGGCAGAGCTCCCCCGTCCTCCGGGACTAATCTCCACCGGTGAATTGGTGAGAGAGACGTGAGCCGCTTCTCCAGAGAAAATGCCAGAGCCCCGGGAGAGCAGCGGGAGCGCCCGGAGCCGGGAGGGGCCGGTTCTGCAGGGCTGGGCAGGACTGCAGCTGGGCAGCGGGGGTGCCACCCTGCTCCTGTGCCACCCTGCTCCTGTGCCCCTCCTGCACCGTGCCTGACAGCACCGAGCCCTTCCTAATCGATGCTCATCAATTGCCTCACTCCGACCTGCCCTTTCTCAGCACAGTGCCAGATCCACAGATTTCACCTGTTTCCTTTGCACTTCTCACCGAAATGGCACAAACAAGCCCTGCTCTGTCGCAGACCAGCTCTTCTTGTGCCAGCAATATGCTCCGGTTTAGGCTTCAGAGAGCGATTAGTCTGCTGAGTTTCCTAATTATGGAGAATAAAATGGGGCCAGGACACACTTTATTGAGCAGCACCGCAGACCACAGCAAGAGCTCTGGCACCTTTTACCTCCTGGGACTGTCTCCAGGTGGGGAAGTGTCCTCATGCAAAGTCATGTCAGTCCTACCAGGGTGGCTCTTCCAGCCACTGTCGTGTCTAAGCCACAGCTGACACCTGCCATGGTCTTTCTGTGGGACCCTGAACTCCTGAGCTCCTGATTCTCCCAGTGCTCCCAGCACTCCCAGTGCTCCCAATTCCCCCAGTGTTCCCAATTCCCCCAGTGCCCCAGCACTCCCAGTGTTCCCAATTCCCCCAGTGCCCCAGCACTCCCAGTGTTCCCAATTCCCCCAGTGCTCGCAGCTGCAGGCTGCAGGATGGCTGTTACAATGAGTGGATGGCACTGTCCAGCAAGCGGCTCTGCCCAGCCTCTGGCAGAGCTGGCAGCCACCGAGGGGAGCGGGCAGCAAGCCGGGCAGGATCCCAGCTTTGGGCTTGGAGCTCACCCCAAGCACTTGTTCCCTCTGCCGGGGGCTGGATCTTCACTCCTGTCTCAGGTCTGGCTGCCCCCGAGCCTCGGGGACAGGGCTGTGCTGAAAATGGCACAACAGTGACATGTTCTGACTGTGCAGGGAGATGTCAGCCGTGCCGGGCAGGGGGCAGGAGGAAAAAGCCTGACCCCCCCTTGCTGCTGCCCATCCTGCCGCCCCTGCCCGGCGCTGCGGTCACCCAGCTCGGCTGCGGGAGGAGGAGAGCGAGGAAGGGCAGCGTTCTCACCCGACCGAACCCCACGGATTTCTGAGCAGCCACTGCGCCCATAAACAAAGGCTGCTTTGAAATGGAGCCCGGCCTGGCCGGCTGCCAGCGCCAGGCGGGAGACAAAGGCTGCGAGCGGCGAGCCGAGGATGCTCCGAGCCGGGAGAGCGTCGCCATGGAGACCGGGGAGGGACGGACCGGGAGCCGGGAGCACCGGGAGCACCGGGAGCACCGGGCTGGGACGGACCGGGAGCCCGGGGGCACCGGGAGCACCGGGGCTGGGACGGACCGGGAGCACCGGGAGCACCGGGCTGGGACGGACCGGGAGCCCGGGAGCACCGGGAGCACCGGGGCCGAGGGACGCTGCAGGGCCGTGCCCCGAGCCCTGCACAGGGGCTGCTGCACCAGCAGCTGCCTCTGTGCCACCCCAGGCCCGGCACCTGGCCCAACAAGTGACATGAATGGCATCTGTCAAGCAGACAGTGAAAATTCCTCCCTCCATGCAGGAATTCTCTTTCCTCCTTATTTCATCGATGCCAAAGCTGTCTGGGGGGCAATACTGCTTTAATGAGTTTATGCAGGGGGCACAAATCCCTGGGCTGGGCTGGGCAATGACACAGGCAGAGCAAACCATCCCACACACACCCGAGATCTCAGATACCTGCAGGAGGATTAACAGTCTCTGCAGAATGATGGCATGAATGGCTGGTGGTGGGGAACATGATTTGTGTGCTGATTGTGGTGCAGGGTCATTCATCACTTAGCGAGCAGGGACTGCTCCTGGGTCCCGTCCAAACGGCCCTCACGTCCTGCCAGGGAACACCTGGGGTTCCCAGCGTGGGCTGGAAGACCCCCTTGCCCTCACCTGCTGCCTGCCCATGGCCCACAGCAGGCAGGAGCTCATGCCAGGGCAGTCTGACGTGATGCCAGGGCCAGCCTGGGCTCACAGGCGGCTCCGTGGCAGCAGCCACCACCAGAGCACCCCTGACAGGCAGGGGGTGAGCCCTGCACACCACCACAGCCTGTGCAGGCCCCTGGCAAGGCCCCTCCACCTCTGGTGTCTTGGAAGGAGCAGGAGGATCTGTCCTGTATTCTTCTGCAAAGCCCGAAGCCCTCGTGGCTTTGCAGGGCACGAGAGGGAGCGGGGAGCAAACCATCATTTTTTAAGCCAAGGGAGACACTCAGGTGCTGCCACAGCGAGGGCTGTGTAAACAGCCAGAAAGACAGATTAGACACAGCAGAGCTCACTGCCAGTGCATGACAAATAGTGACCACAGGGCAAGAATCCCCAGGGAGGCACATCTCTAATAAATGACATTTAGATCTATAGCTTTAACAACTCGTCCCAAGGCATCATATTCTGAATTAGGGAAGGGAAACCCATAGCCTGCCCCACCAGTCCTGAAGAGGGTCAGGGAGGCAGAAATACAGCTGCAAGAAAGGAGATGGGGACATTTCTGCGCTTGCAGATGGACCGACAGGACTCCTCGTGGGCTTTACCACTGATAAAAATCACCAGTGAGTTTCCTGTTTTCAACACTGAATTGTTAATGCCCCCAGAGCCAGCCCCACACTCCGTCTGACCCTGCCCCACGGCTCTGCAGCACGGGGAGGAACAGGAACAAAAGCAGCAGGGTGTGTGCTGGACTGGAATCCTCCCGCAGGCCAGCATCCTCAGCGGGGGCTTTTCCATGAGACCCCAGCCCTGCATCCTCTGCAGAGTGCTGGAGTCCCCACCCAGCCCAGGGGGGGCTGTGACAGCCACAGAGCCCTGTCCCCACCAGATCAATTACCAAACACCTGCTCCTGCCCTCAGCAGCTTGTGAGCAGCCATCCCTGGCTCTGACTCGTTCTTCTGAGCAACCAAAACTTAATTTATCTTCTTTTAATTAAAGCAAAAAAAATGCAGTAGCCTTTGATTTCTCTCTTTGCTTTGCAGGAAAGCAGAAGGATAAAGGGACAGGCAGGTGAGAAAAGGTTTTGAGAGAAATATGCACCAGTTCTGTTGGCTTTTATTTTATGTGTAGCCCTTTTCTTAAAAGAAATAATTACGTTTCAAAACCTCCTTTCCCTGTTCTGAGCACTGCCTCTTTCCACATTAATGCTATTTGCATGCGCCATCTCCTCCCACCCTTCAATAATTTAAACCTTCATTTTTTATTCACTCAGTTGTCAGATTCATTTACACAGCATATATCTATATTTAACACTGACTTTGCTCCCGTTTGTTTTTTTGTAACAGGAAATAGATTTCCCCTCTAATTTAACCACGTCTGGGGCAGGGCTGGGTGGGGGATCAGGGGGTGCAGTAGGGGTTGGAGAGGTGCTGAGGTCTCCTTTGGTGGGTGCAGTGTTGGCAGAGCCTTGGCAGCCCATGGCCAAGCCCTCACCTCCATCAGCTCCAGGGAGCTAAAAGTGTGGCCTCCTCCCAGGTCCTTTCTCCTCACCTTCCTCCCAGGTCCTCTCTCCCCATCCTCCTCCCAGGTCCTGTTCTCACCCTCCAATCCACTGTCACCTTTGGAAAAGTGCAAATGCTGGAGTCAGAAAATGAACTTTCTCTTTTCACCTTAGCAATAGCAGCAGCTCGTGCTGTGCTTTCACGTGTCCAACAGCTACATGGGAGGAAATTGCTGTCCTTGCTCTCAAGGGGCACGTTGGCAGCCCTGGGTGGAATATTTCCCAGGGATTTTAGTGCACCATTAGAATTGTCCCTCTCACTTGTCCTTCCCCGGCTGGGAGGGGCAGCGGGGCTCCGGCACGAGCTCCCCGCTATAATGCTTAAATTAACAGGGGAGTTTTGGTAAATTGAAGGCTAATTTTCTCTTGGGAACAGATCATTAAATTACAGAATACTAATGAAAATTTACAGCATCCGGAGAGAGGGTGGAGGGAAGGGCAGGGGGAGCAGTTTGTCGGTATTTTCCCTTTTTTCCTGGCTGCAGCCAGAGGTGGGAGCTGCCGGCCCGGCCCTGGAGCTGAGGTGAGACGGGTACACCCGGGGGGTTTGAAGGATGGGACCCAGGACCCACAGGGGGAAGGGGCAGTGAGGCCAGAGCAGCCCTCCTGCAGCCCTGAGACCCCGGGAGGGGTGAGGCAGGGGATGGGACCCTGCACCCCTGTGCCAGCTCCATCCTCCCTGCACGGATGGGCACCCCGGGCTCTGCTGAGGGCACGGGCAGTGTGGGGGTCCGACCCCGCCGTGCCCATCACCCCTCCCCAGGGCTGGGCAGGGGACAGCAGCCAGGCTTGGCAGTGTTCTTCCAGTCAAACTCAATTTCTTAGAGCCATGAGGCTCAATAGCTCTGGGACTGCAGAGGCAGAGCTGCCTTTGGGGAGGGGGCGCTGGGCAGAGCTGTGGCTGAGGTGCTCACAGTGAGAAATGCAGATTTTTTATTGCTTTGACCATGCATAATTTAAATATTCAAACTACTCTGGAATTCATTGAAATATACATGAATTTCACAGGCAGCATTTTCGTAAATCTTGAAAGGCATTAATGTTTTTTTCACTTCCTTCGAAACCTTGATCAACCCTAAATTTATTTATTTATAAATTTTTAGAAATCCAAATCAATCTTGTCCAAAATCCCCTTGAGAATGTCACCTACACTTCTGGGTGATCCCGTGTGTTAGTGAGGGCCATGTGGTGAAGTGTCAGTGTTTTATGGCAGTGGTTGGGTCAGCCTGGCAGGGTGTGAGATCTCTGAGCTCCCTGGGAGCGTTTTCCAGCCCTCTAAAGCTCCCTGGGAGCGAGCAAGAGGCTGGAAGAGAAGCAGGGACCCGTGCAGCCCTGTCTGCAACCTCTCCCTAGTTAGCTCAGTCCTCATTATCCTCCCCTACCCTTTTAATTTCTCTCTAAACTCAACCAGCTATTGCTGTTCAAACTGAAATAATTAATTGGAACAAAATTGCCACTGTAGGAGAAAAGAATGATTAAACCCATCCAGCGGACAATGGGGCAATCACAGCCTAATAACAGAGCCCTGGGCAAGCTGCGGGGCTGCAGGAGCTGGGGAGGGTCTGGGCTTGCCTCGGTGCCAGGGTTCGTGCCAGGGTTTGTGCCAGCTCCAGAGCAAACACAAACGGGAGCCAGAGGGAGCAGCCCTGGGGGCAGCAGCAGCGCGGGGGCACAGACCCTGCCCGGCCCCGGCACACGCACCGCGCCTGACGGGTGGGCACAGCAGAGTTGGGCACTGATGGGCACAGGAGTGAGTGTCCGGGACTGATGGGCACAGGAGTGTTGGGCACTGATGAGCACAGGAGTGCTGGGTACTGATGGGCAGCTCCCAGCACCAGCACAGTGGTTTGTGCGACTGCCAGGCCTCAGTGGCATGGGAGACACAAACCATCAAAATCACACTCACGACAAGGGGGAAAACCGGCCAGAGCAAACCCAATGCACGTGCAACCACAGAGCGACCATGTGGAGGAGTGAGCAGCTGCCTTACTGTTCCCAGTCTTCGGGCACCGCAGGGTGGGAGACCTCCTCTCGGCACTTAAAGAGTGACGGCTCTTCTCCGACCTTTATGGAGACAAAAGAAAGAGAGGGTTCAGCTCCGGCAGGGCGGGAGCAGCGCTGGGGGCCGGGCAGGGACAAGGACAGGATCATTCCCCAGGAAGCCCAGCAGAGCTGAGCTCTGCAGGCAGCAGCGCCTCTGCCAGGCCCTGGGGATGCTGGGCTGGGCAGCACACGGTGCCCAGGCCCTGGGGATGCTGGGCTGGGCAGCACACGGTGCCCAGGCCCTGGGGATGCTGGGCTGGGCAGCACACACTGCCCAGGCCCTGCTGCTGCCGGGCACGGTGAGCACATGGGTCAGGCTGCCGGGGAGGCTGAAGCCCTGCCTGAGTAAATGTGCCTGGCAAGCTGAGGAGGCTTCTGCCAAAAGAATGATTTTCCATTAATATTTTCACACTGTGGCTGAGCCGTGCACGCTGTGTTCTGTCTCCACCCTGCAGACTGGCAGCAGGTATTGGGATACCACCTGGGATGGGGTCCTGTGCCCCTCCTGTGCCCCTGTGGGTGCTGCTCCCTGGCTGCAGGAACACGCTCAGCACAGCACAGACTGCACTGTGGGCTTGCAACAGAAAATGAGGTGAGTTACACAAACAACTTTGTGCATCCACTTTTCAGAAGTTCCATGAGAACAGATCAGTCTCTGTAATTTAAGTGTAATCCACCCTGCAGTGCTAAACACGAGGTGCTGGGTGGCATCCCGTGGTCCCTCTGGCATTGCCCGTTCCCCTGAACCAGCTGCCCAGCCAGAGGAGCTCCCTGCAGCCCCGTGGCTCCCTGGCATGCAAAATGCAATGCCAGGAATTGCATCTCCCCCTGAATGCTCTGGAGGAGAAGGACTGAGAGCAATTGCAGATTTTGCTGCCTGCTCCCCATTCCAGCCACCTCCACCTGAGAATGAACAGCCACAGCACAGCCCACAGCCCTGCTGTGCACAGCCTAATTAATCACACTGCTCAGGAAAATGTATTGGCATAATTAATAACACAAGGCATCTCCATTGGCCTCTGCGGCGCAGCAAATCATGAGGCAGCAACACTTGGACGTGTTGACCTGGATATCATAAATAATCCATCCAACCCTCCCTGCCCGCTCGGGTCTGGGGAGACACCAGAGATACAAAAAGGATAATTAAACAAAAGCAAGATGGGCAGCACTGGTGCCCCATTAATCACTCCCAATGTTGTGGGGATGGGACCCCCAGTTTTGCCCTTTTCTCTGTGTGGGTTTTGGTATGCTATGGGCCTGGAAGGGGACTTTATTCAGAGAAGTCCCCAGACATTCAGAGATCCCCAGAGAAATTCCATTGACCTTCTCTTTCACTGCTGCTGGCAGCTGGTGAGATACCGATGTGTGTTCAGTGGGAACCCTTGGAGGGGCAGGATCAGGTGAGGGATGAGGGTGCAGCTGGCTATTCACTGAAACTGGATTTAGCATCCTATTAGGGAGATGGTATTTGGCAGCAGCAAGCAAAAGGTTAGTTGAAAGAGACAAAAATATTTTCCATAGGGAAAGGGAATCCTCTGGTCAAAACAAAAGAAAACTAACGAGTTTGTTTTACTCAACTGTGAGGGCAAAGAGCACCTGGGCTTCGAGGCTTCCATTGAAGCTTCACCTACTAAATTAGTTTAATCGTGTCTGTCATTAGTTATCTTTGTTGAGGCCTCATTTGGAGGCCATTTAAAGGGGGTTAGAGGAAATCTTTGCTCTTTATTCCCCTACAATAGTGATTGACTCTCTGGATTCACACATCATTTTCATATTGATGGAAAGAAGCAAAATGAACTCATAACCACGAAATCCAACGCCTCCAGCATGGAGCAGGACTCAGAGCCTGTGCTGCGGGAGGAACTGCTGGGATGACACCCGGGGCGCTCATCTGTACGCTGAGGATGAGAGGCTGGGAGGTGCCACAGGGCAGCTCAGCGCTCTAAATGCTGTTGGGTAAAATCTGACACCCGGGGAGAGGAACCACCAGGTTCCTGGAAAAAAATTAATCCGGGATAGACCTGACCGCAGGCACTCCAAAATCATCAAACTCCGTGAAATACACAAGGGAAAGCTTTGGCTGGAGGTGCAATTGGTCTTGTTCCAACAAGTGGGAAGGATTCCTGCAGAGGAATCCTCACCCTGAAGAGCAGCTCGGCTCCCCAGAGGCCCCCGCCGGCACGCAGGGCACTGAACAAACATTTCCTAATCCAAACCAGTTCAAAACCACCTGCTGGGCTGTGCCAGCAGCTGGCAGCTCCCCGGGGCGCTCCGTGCTGTGCCCACTGCAGCACCACCCATTCCTGCCTCCAAAGCCGGCCCGGAGCCCCGGCACGGCCCGCACGGCAGCCCCGGTACCGCCTGCACGGCATCCCCGGTACGGCCCGCACGGCATCCCCGGTACCGCCCTCACGGCATCCCCGGTACGGCATCCCCGGTACCGCCCTCACGGCATCCCCGGTACGGCCCGCACGGCAGCCCCGGTACGGCCCGCACGGCATCCCCGGTACCGCCCGCACGGCATCCCCGGTACGGCATCCCCGGTACGGCCCGCACGGCAGCCCCGCGGCAGAGGGACCCTCCTTCCGAGGGCCCATCCGTCTCTCCCGGAGCACTCCCGTTAATCCCGAGGGCGACTCACCCGTCAGCGCGCGGGGTCCCGGCGGGGAGGAGAGAGCGGCGGTGGAGCCGTGCGG
Source organism: Taeniopygia guttata (assembly GCF_048771995.1). Lineage (NCBI taxonomy): Eukaryota > Metazoa > Chordata > Aves > Passeriformes > Estrildidae > Taeniopygia > Taeniopygia guttata. Next base: position 7,637,362 of record NC_133039.1, on the reverse strand, counting down.
GAGCGCCCCGCATCCCTGCCCGGGGCACGGACAGACCCCGGCCTGTCCCGGCGGGGCCGGACACGGACCGGACCGGGCTCCGAGCGCTCCGGCGGGAGGCGCCCCCCGGCAGCCCCGCGGCCCCCGGGCCGGCAGCGCCCGAGCCGCCGCTCCGCCCTCGCCATCGCCGTCCCGGCCGCTCACCCGACGAATCCCAAATCCAAACGCCGCCCGTGCGGCGCTGGAGCCGCTCCCTTGGCTTGGGCACGGCTCCGGGTTTGGGTTTAGCATCTACCGAGCCAAGTCCTCGGTGCGTTCTGTGCTAAACAACTAAGGTTAATTTGATTTGATGCACCACTTCATTAACATAAACAGCTCGCTGTGTGTCAGTCCTCTGTAATTATGGTTCCTTACAGCATCTTGTTCATTTTCCATCAGTGCTGGAGCTTCCCCGCGATCCCCTCCCAGCCAAGCCCTCCTGCCTGAACTCCCCCCTACAGTAATTAGGTGTCATTTATTCTGCGGCTGACAGTTACACTCATTTGCAAAAATAGGGGGCACGGATATAAAATTTACTTTTTGCTGCAGCCACGCTTGTCTCTGGCGGCTGGGACGGAGCTGTGTGTGCAGGGGGCCGGCGGGGAGAGGGGATACTCCGAGGGTGAGGTGCTCTGGTGAGGGTGTGCCATGGCAGAGGGCAGGACCTGGTGCCAGTCACTGCCCAGGTGGGATTTCTGCTCCTAGGGAGGAACTGCTCTGCCACCACCACCAGCAGAAGAGCCCTGACAAGGCCAACTGAGCACACAAAGTCACCGTCAACACCTGCCCCCACCTTGGCCGCTTGTGGGCACCAGCGCCTTTGCCAAGGTGGGCACAGCCACCCTCCTCCTCCTCCTCAGCTACATCACCCCGTGGGAGCGCAGGAGCAGCTGGGAGCCAGGGATGAATGAGGACGGGCACTCCAGGCTGTCCCTGTGCTGCTGGAGCAGGGGCTGGGGCTGCACATGCTGATCTCTCCTCCAAAGCTGTTTCCTCACTGCCTCCCGTTTAGTTCCATCCTTGTGCTGGAGGTGCCACGCTGGAGACATTTGCCACCTCTTTTGCTGGACAAATGACTCCAGCCTCCCGCCCAGCCGAGCTCCAGCAGGACACTCCACACACGGGCTGCTCCCCCAAGAGCAAACACGGAGCTCAGCCGTGACCGTCACACTCAGTGAGCGTTTCTGGGGCTTTGAGCTGCAATATCCCTGGAGCTGAAGCCGTGCTGCTCGCACAGACAGCGGCACTCGTGCGGCACCGGGCTCTGACAATGTAAAATAGATATCGTTAAAAGCCACTTAAGCCTTTCCATGGGAGGATTGTGGACCCTGGAGCAGAGCCCAGGGGACAGCCCTTTATTGCCATTGTGACCAGGTCAGTTTCTCCAGAACCCAGCAAATTATTTATGAGGTGGTTGGCCTGTTAAAACATGAGCACATCCATCACCTTGCTGCTGATCCTGCTCCTGCCTTCACAGCGCTCTGCTGGGCTTGGGAATCCACCAGCAGCTGATTTGCTCCCAAGCTGCATTTGGAAGAAAACCCCCACGGGCAGCCCTCACTGTGTCAGAGTTACAGCAGGACATGCATGCTGGCTTCTCCAAAATCCCCGAGACTGTTTTCCCTTCTGGCTCTGGTTTTGCTCCTGTTGCTTTGTGGCATAAGGCACAATTTGGAACTAACAACAACTGTTGCTTTAGTTAGCAGAAATACCTTAGAGCAGTAAGGATCAAATGTAGCCATTGCCATTGGAGTCTGAGCGGCTCTTTAGGTGAGTGCTGGCGGTGGGAGGGGGATGAGCCAGCGCAGCCTCTCCTCTGCAAGTGATAAAGCATCGAACCGGGAGGACAAACGGGCTCTTATGGCTCTGGGCACCCCGTGGTGACAATCCAGCAGGAAGAGGCAGATAGTGCTTGCCGGGAGGTGGGGGCATTTATTTCTGTCTGTCAAGACACGGGAAAGATGAAGAACATACAAGGAAGGGGAATTAGTGTCTTAATCTACTGCGTTTACGCTCATCCCTTTTCTCAATGCCTTTGGCTAATCATTTTCCTGCATCTGATATTTTATTATCTCGTCTTTTATGACATTTCCAGATACTTATTGAATCAGAAGGGAGAGCTCTGCTTTGTGTGCTGGGGATCCCAGAGACCCGGTGGAGTGGCTGGGGGTGCCTGCAGGGGGATATCTGGCCCCAGCTGTCCCCTGGCTGGTGAGAGGGGAGTGGGTGCCCCAGCTCTGCTCATTTGGGTGAGAGGAGCAGGAGGAGGAATAAAACCACAGTCCAAGGAGAGCTGGACAGACAGAAAACCACAGTCCAAGGAGAGCTGGACAGACAGAAAACCAGTCCAAGGAGAGCTGGCCAGACCCCAGCACTCACCCCATTCCTCTTGCACAGTCCCTCGGGCTGGGCCCATCCAGCCCTGTCCCACAGCGGGTCAAAGGCTGCATGAGCTGTCCCCAGCCCCAGCTGCTGTCCCCTCTGTGACAGGCAGAGAGCTGTGCCAAGGGGGCAGGGGGAAGCTGCTCTCCGTGCCCACTGGGGGCTCTCCTCTGCTTCCTTGACTCTGAGCAAAGTGCTGCTGGAGAGCGGGAGGGCGAGCAGGGGCTGGGGCTGGTTGGGGAGCTCGGGGACAGCCCCGCCAGGCAGAGACGATCTGTGAGCAGCGGGGAAAATCATCATCCTCCGGCAGCGGCACCGCCGTGCCTCCGGTGGAATCAAACGGGAGCCGGAGTCGGGAGCGGCAGCAAACGGGAGCAGGGCAGGGCGGGCGCTGGTGCCAGTGAAGAGCCTGCGGAGCTCGTTCCCAGATGGCAAATCCGGCTCCGCTTGGCAGCCGCATCCAGCAGCAACCAGAAATTCTCTCTGCTGCTCCAGCGGCATCCTCAGGGATGCCTCTGCAACACGCGGCTCCCTTCAGCGCCACAAAGGGCTCTGAGTGTTAAAACGGGATCACGGCACCGCACTGGAACGGCGGCTCCTACCGCTGTCAGCCCCAGAGGACTTGGTGAATAATTAGCTCAAGGACAGAAAATAGGAAATCGCTACGGGCGGCTCGGCCTGCGGCGGGTGCGAGCGGTGCCCGCCGTGCCCCGGGCGCTCTGCCCCGCTGCCCCGGAGCAAAGGCCGGGCAGCACCGGGCAGCAGCTCACCCCCGGCCCGGCACGCAGCTGCCCGCGCCCCAGACACGATCCACGGGCCTGTTCCACGGTCTCCAGGGAGATGGGGATGGACCCGCATCCTAATGCCGGCAGCGCCCGCAGCGGCTCCCGCGGCCCCTCCCCGGCCCCGGGCACGGACCCGGCCCCAGCTCGGCACAGCAGCCCCGGGGACAGGGGTGGCCCCAGGCCGGCGGGGGCATCAGCAGGGCACATCAGCAGGGCACCGCTGGGCACATCCCCGGGAGCCACAACGCAGCGGGGGAGCACCGAAACAAAACCTGCATTGTCCGAGAGCCGCCGCTTCAGCCCGGCATCACCGCTGGCACCGAGCATCCCCCGGCACCGAGCATCCCCCGGCACCGAGCGCCCTCCGAGGCAGAGGAAGAGGAGCCGGCCCCGGAGCCACCCACGCGGGACACGCCACGCGTTAAACCCGGCACGGGGCAGCAACGGCAGCGGCCGCGGCACGCCCCGACCCCCGCCCGAGCTGCCCCGGTGGAGCACCGGGACACGGTGGGACGGACACTCGGACACAGGGACGGACAGTCGGACACAGGGACGGACACTCGGACATTCCCACCGCGCCCTCACGCCCGAGCCCGGCCGAGCCCCGGGGCCGCGAGGCGGCGGAGCCCACGCGTGGCGCGGGTGCTAATGAAGCAGGCGTTAATTGCTGGAAGGATCTGCTCACTCACCGAACGGGAGCCGCGGAGGGCAGGGCCCGGCAGCGCCGCTCGGAGCACGCACGGCTCGGGCAGCTGAAGCGGGAGACAAACCTGCTGATATTTTTGTATTTCATGTGCTGGGGTCAGGGTTCGCATGATGAGCAAACCTGATGAAGAGCCACCACCGCCCATTTTGCCTCGACCCCGAAAAACTTAGTCATAAAAGCCTAATTTATAAAGGGGTTAATGAAATAATTAATTTTCGAATCAGGCTTCTAACACTTGGGACCAAATAATTTCGAGGGGAGGGGGCAGGAGAGCAAGAGGTGGGAATGAAGTGCCGAGGTTTGATGAATATTTAATACACCCTCCACGCTCCTCAGCAGCTCCCGCGCTTGGAGCGGCGCCAGCGCCGTCTGAATCCGTCCTTTGTTAATAAGCAAATGCACACTGCTGTTGTGGGCTGGTGTTTGTGCCTCAGTCAAGCTGGAATCTGTCACAGCCGGTCGGGAGGGACGTGGAGCTCAGCGAGCAGCCGCCCATCTCCGCGGCTGGACCCCACCCTGCCGCCCTACAGAGCCCCAGTACACCTCCACGCACACACTTACATTTTAAAATGTCTGTGTACGCCCTGTTTTCCCAGCCAGAAACAGCCGAGGATGCTTCCAAAGGCTCGTTCCTGCCATATCAAGAGCAGAATTTTGCATTATTTCTTAATTTCAAGCTGAAAATAGTAAGGCACGTACAAGTATCTCCCCCCTCCCCACCTCCCTGGGTGGGACCAAGGGGCTGCTCACGCTGTTGGCACCAGCAGGATTGTCCCACACCCCGGGTGCAGGCGGGCAGGGCACAGGGATGTGACATTCGGTACAAGGACAGGGTTACAAACCTGCCAGGGCCCCGCCGGGCATCAGCCGCTGTAATTCCGCCCCAGCTCTGCCTGCACAGCGCTGCACAGAGCAGGGAAATGAGGAATAACACCTTCCCTCTTGGAAACCAGCAGCGCAGCCAAACCAGAGCCCCGCTCTGTGCGGAGGGTGGGTCCGGTCCTGGGCCGTGTCGGTGGGGAGGCCGTGGGTGCCTGCTGCCCTCCGCACGCACAATTAGTGTCACTAATTGGAGAGCAGCTCCGGCACCGCGTTCCTGCGCCGCTGCTCCGCGTTCCGGGCGGGTGCGCGCTGCAGCGCCCTGGGCCGGGCCCTCGGTGGCGTTCCGGGCACACGGAGCCGCGGACAGCGCTGCCCGCAGCCCCGGGAGCCGGCGGGGAGCGCCCCCGGGCCCGGGCCACGGAGAGGGGCAGGGAGAGCGGCCAAGCCGTTCTCACCCGGCGCTCCATCAGCCCCGCACGGCAGCAGCGGGTCCCGCCCAGGGTGGGCAGCTCCTGGCACGGCTGGCACCGGCACGGGGGCTGCTGGAGCGGCGCTGGCCGTGCCCGTGCCCCGCTGTGCCCGGGGCTCAGCGCCGGTGCCTCACCGCCCTGGGACCCCGCGTCCCTTCGGGAGCTGCTGCCGCTGGGGGCCTGTGGTGACACCATCCCCAGTGCCCCACATCTCCCCAGTGTCAGTCACTGGAGCTGGACACATGGAGGATCTGCTTTTATCCAGTTAATTACTGATAATGCATTTTTCTCTCTAGTCCAGGCTCTGGCAAAGCTTGTGCTAAGGACAGCAAAGCAAAATGCTTTGTTTCCAGTAACTTTTTAAAATTAAAAAGCTCAATTTGTCTTAACATGACACCAACAGGCAGCCCAGCATTCCTGGGCTCCAGCCTTCTCTCCCCAGCCATCCCTGCAGTCACAGACCAGGAGATTCAATTATCCAGCAGAACATGTCCCAGAGGCATCCAGATAATTGCAAACATAAGTACAAAATCTGCCACTAATTATTAAAGAAACACCAAATAAGGAAACCAACTGATGGAAAAGTTGCTGCTGGTGCAGACACCACTCCCCCGTGCTGGAAGGGCAGTGTGTCCCAAGGGTGTCTCTGTCCTGGTGGGACCCTCAAACCCTGCTGGGCAGGGGGAGAGCCCTGAGTCCCTTGCTTCCAAGGAAAGGCTGTTCCTTCACCTAACACAGTGCCACAGGCTGAGCACCCCCAGCTCTCCCAAACTGTCTCTATGGGATTTATCAGTGACCTAAAAAGTAAAAAAGTGGGAATAAATGAACTAGAAGCAACCCCACCAGTGGATTTGGACTGAGGCTTCACCACTGTTGGTTGGTGCTGTCAATATTCACCAACTGCTTCCAGCCCTGGAGTTCAGCTCCTTTTTCTCCCCAGTTTTCCCAGCTCAGCCGTTCATGCTGCCCACGATTCAGAAGTTCTTTGGTCTGTTCTCCCTCTGCCTCACAAACTTCTCAAGGAGCTGGGCTCTGCCTGGCTGCAGGACAGTCCCAGCCAAGCCCATCAGCCCTGCCAGATCCCTCAGGTGATGCTGGAGTGTATTTGGGAACACCCCCACAGCTCCTGTGTCCCTCCCTGTGGCCAGGGGGCCACCCCTCAGCACGGGAGTGCTCCTGGCCAGGGCAGGAGGATGCTGCCGTGTGAGGGGCTTGGAAGGCAGCCCACATCTGAGGGCTCCTGAAGGGAAAGCAGCTTCTCCCTGACAGCATTTTGGCAAAACCAGTGTTATTTAAACACAACAGTTTATTCAAAGTAAATAATAATTAAATAAACCAAATTAAAATCAGGAATGCTCCAAAATATTCTCAGAAGCTTCTGAGCACTTAGCTCCTCGTGGGAGAAACATGGGCTCATGTCAGGGCTGGAAGGGGCCTCTGCATCCTCCCCACCTCGGGCTGCCGGTGTCAGCCCAGCTCATCTTCCCAGCGCAGTTTGCTCCTGGTCCTCAGGGTCCAGGGCAGGTGATGGCAGATGAACAGGGCCAGGGCTACAACCCAGCCCTGCCTGCCAGCTTTTGGGCTGCCCCATGCCCACGGGGCAGAGGGGAGCTGTCCTTGTCCCTCACCCCTGCCTTGTATCCTGGGTTAGAAACAGCTGGAATAGGTGCACAGGACTTGGCCAAAGAGCCAGAGAGGGATCCCCAAACCCTCTGATTGCAGACCCGAGCACATCCACTCCTGGCGGGCTGTGGGGACAGGGGACACAGAGAGCATCCCAGCCCCGAGGCACAGCTCACCAGCAGGATGTGTGTCAAACAGGACTTCATTATATCTCCACGGTGACTTCTCCCCCATGTCCTCATTTCCCTGCATCCTTAGAACAGCGTGGAGCGCCTCCCTCTGTGGGCAGAGCGTTCCTCTAGCTCCGGCCTCCCTCTGGGCAAGGCTCTCCTTCCATCAGCACCATCACAACAGCGACAAAACCAATGGGAACACGCTCAGCGAGAGCATCCCCAGGAAGGTCGGGCTCCTGGAGAGCTGCCCTCGGGACAGGGCTGCGGGAGGGAGCTTCGCTTCTCAGCTGGCAGAGCATGGCTGGGGGCCGCTGGCTGGGGAACCACAAATGTCACCCACGTTGCACACATATTTATGTTTTCCATGATCTGTCTGTGCTGCTGGCAATGCTCAAAACCAAACAAAGCAAAGCAAAGCAAAGCAAAACATCCCCTCTCTCTGGCAGCTCCCAGCTCGAGGACTGGGGGCGATGCCAAGGATGCCGAGGCGGGGCTGACCTGCGTGGTCCCCTGGGGGACACCGAGGGCACGGCCGGGCCCAGCAGCCCCCAGGAGGCGGGGGCACCCCGCACCCTCGCCCGTGCGCTGCTGTGCACGGCCAGATCACCCAGTCATCGCTGGCCTCGTGTCACCATCGCAGCGCCAGCGAGCCCGACAAATAACTGCAGCTGTCATTAGCTGAAAACAAGGCCAATCTGCATATGCTTACTCTTAATTAGGCAGCTTGGCAAGGAGCCCTCGCTCGCTGCTACCGAACAGCCATTTCACTCACAAAAGGGTGACAGCAGCCCCGGAGTGTGCAGACGCACAGGGAGCGGATGGACAAACGCCGGCGAAGCCTCGTCCCGTCCCGGCCCCTCGGAGGGCCCGGCCCGAGCTGCCCCAGGCCCGGCCCGAGCTGCCCCAGGCCCGGCCCGAGCTGCTCCAGGCCCGGCCCGAGCTGCCCCAGCCCCGTCCCCAGCCCGGGACGCACGAGAGCCACAGCGGAGCTGGCGGAAAATAACCCCCGGAATTCGCCCTCAAAGCACCATCGCTAATTACTCAACTCTCGTTTACCTCTCAAAGGCACGGGCGTTGGCAGAGCTCGCGGAGGCATTTCCACGGAGGACGAGGAGGAGGAGGAGGAGGAGGAGGAGGAGGAGGAGGAGGAGGAGGAGGAGGAGAGCCCGTTTGGGGCTCTGGCAGCGGGCGGGCGCGGAGCGGGCTGGACCCGAGCGGGGAGCTGGCGAGCCAAGCCCTCGCTGCGGGCACGGGAAAGCGGGGCACGGGCTGGGCAGCGCCGCTGGCCCCTCGTGCCCGGCGGGCGGGGCAGCCCCGGGCCCGCACGGCGCCTTCCTCTCCAGCACCATCCTCCTCCTCCGGCCCCAGAGGGCGCGGCTCCGTTACCGAGCGCACCGACACAGCCGTGACGGGTCTGCCAAGGTGCCACCGCGGTGCCACCGCGGGGCCGGGGCTGTCCCCAGGGGCACCGCGGTTCACCCGCACCCGCGCTGCCGGCAGGCCGGGCACCGGGGCAGTGTCACCCCGGGGATGGGCTGCGAGTAAACGCCTGGAGAGTCACCCAATCTTTGGCAAAAGCAGCCCCGAAGGCAGATTTTGGACAAAGCCATCCCCTCATCCTAACCTGATGCCCCCCCGGACATGGCAGTGCCAAGTGCCTGTGCTGCATTTGTAGTGCTGGATTCCAAGCATTATCAATTTACAGCACATTCTGCACAGAAGGGAATTAAAATAAGGCTGGAATCATCAAAACATTTAACTTTTAATTGAACTTGACTCCGAGATTACACAACAGGGAGGCCAAATGAAAGACACTGACACCCAAGGAAACTCTTCCTGTCGGCCTGAGGCAAACAGCAGCACACCACACAACCTCTACAGCACCTCAACAGGTTGCACTGGGCATTAGGACAGACTTTAACCACAGCTCTCCAGCACAAGGTTATATAAAAACACATAGTATCAGTTGGTTTATGGAGCCATTCCATTTAAAAAATTGAGAATTTGATTTCAGTGCAGGTTTACTCATTAACTTGAATCTCAGTAATAAAGCACTTACACACCAGCTCAAGAAACCCATTTCCCCAATTCCTGAATTTTCAATATCATTAGGCCAAAGCACTCAGAGAAGCCCAAAATCAATCCTGTTTTCCAGCCTCATCCTCACAAGCACAGACTGTGCCTAGGGAGATTCCAAGGGTGCTTTTCCTGCACTCCCAGCCTGCCCCACGCAGAGCAAACCCTGCCAAGCACCTGTAACACCACCACCCACCTGTGCTTTCTCATCCTGGGAAGCAAAAACGGGAGCAGATGAACTGGAAACCTGCTTTTTCTTGGGCAGAAAACACCCAAATTCACTGGGAAGGCCTGACATTAAAAGGCATGAAGTCCTGGGGTGAAATCCAGCAGTGCTCCTGTGTGCTCTTGTTTTACTTTTCAGGATGCTCTGTCTGACCCAGGAGAACCAGGATGAATGAATGTCCCCGTGTCACCATTTCTGTGCTGCTCAGCCCTCAGGACGCCTCCTCTGCGTGGTGGCACCTTCTGCCAGCAGGAAATGCTTCTTCCCCACACAGCACTTCCACTCTGGCCAAATCCCACAGCCAAGGGCTGTCACTGCTTGGTCCCATGGTCACAGGGGCATCGTGCCCTTAGTGACACCCATGCCCCTCGTGCTGGCTTTGATGGCTGAGCAACACCTCCACTGACACCTCCTTGTTAAAAGTACATTTTAAAATTATCCAGCTAATGATTTCCATTTTCTATCTCCTGCCACTGCTCAGAGCAGGATCCTGCTTTTCCAGGCTTCCCTGTCCTGCCCCTTCTGAGCCCCACCCTGACAGCGGAGTTGGGGCTGTCTGTCACTGCCATGTCCAACACCGACCTACCGGTTCTGTTCAAAACATCAACTCCTGGTGAGCAGCACTGGGAGACAAAAGGCAAATTACAGGGAGTTTAACCCTGTGTGCAAACATGCGCTGCCACATTCCAGACTGCTTTTGGCTGGAAGGGACCTTAATGAGCACAGAGCTCCCACCCCAATGGACAACAGCTTTCCAAAACCGGAACAAAGCAGCCACTGGCACTTCGTGTGTAACGCTACCTGAAGCAGCCTGTGCCAGCGCCGAGAGGGGCTGCAGCTTTGGGGCCACGTCCCACATTCTACCCTGCAAACCCCCAACTCCTTGGCACAGAGCAGCACACACCACCCCCAGCACCCTCCACCAGGGCAGGTCCTGCCAGTTTTCCCAAAATTAACCCCCTTGTAAGTTATCCTTCCCACACAGTAGTTCCCAGCAAGCTTTTTCTCTTTTACTGTTAGAATCCTGGATTGGTTTGGGCTGAAGGACCATAAAGCCCAGCCAGTCCCACAGGCAGGGACACCTTCCACAAACCAGGCTGCTCCAAGCCCTGACCAACCTGGCCTCGGACACTTCCAGGAATGGGAAGGGTTGGGATGCTCCCTGCTCACGTGCAACTCCCACTGGAAATCTCACATTGAGATCATTTCACATTGGGTCATTTACTGAAAACTTTTTTATTGTAATCAAAAAGTGACATAACAGGGCTGTAATGTATTCTGCATTTTATCTGCTGGTATTTGGTAACTGGTACCAGCTGCTTCTGCCAGGCAATTAAAAAAAACCCGAATGTGAAAATCTTCACAGTACAGTAAACTCCACCCAAAATAATTAACGGTGGTTAAAAAGAAGATGCCCCAGCAAAACCTTTCATGTTACATGGTCACAACTCACAATTCTGTACAAAATGTTCACTTTTATAAAGCTCTGATGTAAAAATCAAATAATCAAGCAGCAATATTTTAAGTGCAGCACAGGGTCTTTCATGTCATTATTTACAACGCTTGAAGTCGTTTACATTTTAACAAAGATCATACAGATGACTTAGTAATTAAGTCATTTTTTCATTTATCTGTCGGTTTATGTCGTGACAGATTTCACTTTTTGGTCGTCTTTCTCTTTATCTTTGCTCTTCTTCGATTTTTTCTTCTTGTGTTTGTGTTTTTGGCTCTTTTCCAATTCTGTTTCATTTCCCACATGTTTCTTATGCTTCTTATGTTTCTTGTGCTTCTTGTGCTTCTTCTTCTCTTTCTTCTTTTTCTTTTTCTTGCTGTCCTGGCTCTCCCCTGAGCTGGCGCTGCTGCTGTGGCTCCGTGTCTGGCTCTCGGAGGGGCTGTGGCTGCGGCTGCGGCTGACGCTGGGGCTGCTCTGGCTCTGGCTCCTGCCCACCTCGGGCTGCTCGGCGGGAGCCGGGGCCGCTGCCTCCTCCTTCACCTTATCCGCAGCCTTTTCCTTCGCCTCTTTGGGCGTTTTCCCTGCAGCCTCCTCGTCCTTTGCAGACACGTTGCTCTCGCTGTCGCTCTCGTTGTAGTCTGGCACAAAGGCGGCCTCGTCGGTCTCGCGGGTGAGGTCGGACGAGAGACGCGCGGCACTGCTCGCCGGCGGCTTCGGCTTTGCCGCGCCTTTATCGCTCGGAGCCGCCACGTTCTCCTTCTCCACTGTAACTTCTGGCGAGTCCTGTTTCACTGGCGGTTTATTCCCACCTGCCTCTTTCTCCTTATTGCTCTTGACTTCCGGTACATGCTTCTCCTTTTCCTTCTCTTTCTCCTTCTCTTTGCCTGGGTTTTTATCCGGGGCTTTGTGCTCCTCAGCGGGGCGCTTGGGGTCGTGCACAGCTTTGTGCTCGGCGGGCTTGCGCTCCCGCGGGGGGCTGTAGCTGCTCCGCTTGGCCTCCGCAGGGCCCTTTTTGGGTGGCTCCACGCGCTCCTCTCTCGGCTTGCTCTTCTGCACCGCTGTGGAGTCTCTGATCCGGGATGGGGACTCTTTCCTGCGTGCCGATTCGCTCTTCTCATCTCTGCGCTTGGAACTCGAATGCTCCCTGCCACCATCGTGGTCAGACTTCTTGTCTCGGTTGGGAGTGAAGTCCTTGGCAGCGGAGCCACGGCCACTGTCATGTTTCTCTGAAGATCTGCCATCTTTAGAAGACTGAGATACAGTTTTTCCATTTCCTTGTTCAGCTGCACGTTCTGAATGCTCTTTTTCTGGCTGAACACTGCTCTTCCTCTTCTCAGAACTGTCCTTGTCTGACAAAGAATGATCCCGGTCTTTGGTTTTACCTTTTTCACTCGACACAGAACTTTTTGAACTCTTGGCATCATGTTGGGTGCTTTCATAACTTGCCTCTTTTGCAGCTTTCTGTATTTTCTCCAGAGGCTCTGTCTCCTTTTCGGTGTGTTTGAGGAGGTTTGGTGCCTTTGCACTCACAGGTTTGATAACACTGGCGGGTTTTCCTACAGTTGGGGGTGCCTGGGTGGTGGATTTGATGTCTTCTTCTTCAGACTCAAAGTCATCTTTATCCCACTTGGACTGAGGGACCTGGATCATGATAATGACATCCTCAGCAGGGGCTGTTATGTCGTTGTTATACTCCTCCAGGGTCTTAATGACAGTTCGTTTGGTGTCTGGCTTCTCCTCAGGCTTCCTGACAGGGCTTCCTCCAGTGGAACTCGTGCTGGGAGGAAAGACAGGACATTAGTAATGGGATGCACACACAGCCATCTTTGGGAACATTTGATAAACTGGCTTGTGTTTCAATTTTAAATTTTCAGCATTTTCCTCAAAGATGTTTAATTAAGGGAACAAGCAAGAGAAAGGCTGAGTCCACTGGCTGAGATTATGAGCAATCAATTACTTTAGTATCTTGCTACTATATATTTAATTAACAAAGACACAAGATTATCAGATTGGGGACTGTCTGATCTGGTAATTCCTTCATGTCCTATTTCCCCCAATGGCAGATAAATTAGATATCCATTCTTCTTTCAACATGAAAGCGAGCAATTATGGAGAGGTACAGACATTCAAAGTTTTATCCTTATGCCTCAGTTCTTCCTTAGAAAAACGGACATTTTAAAAGCTTTTTAGATTACCAAGACACTATCTTAAGTCTTCAACAAATGTCTTAAATATTTTGAGTTTGCATCACCAATGAATGAACCCTACCAGCTTCCTGTGCAGTACAAACTGCTTGTTTTCCTTAACAACACCTGAGTTTGACCCAAGTATTGTTTCATAAGGAAGATCATGTATTATTCCCTTGTTTAGCACCAATTTAGCTGTTCCTTTCCTTAAGAACCATAAAGAATTGGAGGGGGGGAGGAGGAAAGAAAGAAAAGAACTGCCTGAGGTACCTGGTGTAATCCACAAGAGTCGAGCTAGTGCCCTCAGCTGCTGTCACTTTCCTTCTGGCTTTTCCCTTTGTCTTTTCTGCTTTAACTTTGCTGCTGCTGGGCTCAGGCTTCTCCACAGCTTCTTTTCCAGGTGGCACGTTTTCTCCACTCACAATCTTTTTTCCAGTTTCTCGGTTAAGTTTAATCTTTTTGGACGGGTTATTAAGAAAAGCAGCTTTATCCTTTTCTGGGGTCCGCTCTCCTTTCTCCCCCTCGGGCTCAGCCTTCCCCTTGGGTGATGTTTTCAATTCTGCAGTTTCGAGTTTATAGGCCTTTGCAGAAGAGGCCTCATGTTCTTTATCAGCCTTTTCCTCTGCTTTTCTTTTCCTTTTCTCAAGTTTGGCATCAGAAAGTTTACTTTTCTCAGCAGGTTTCTTTGACTTCTCCTCCTTGCTGGAGGGCTTCTCTGCCTTGGCTTCTTTAGGATGTTCTTTCTTTGCCTTCTCCTCCTTGGCTGGTCTGGTTTCTGGGTGATCCTTTGCCACTTTGGGATGAGCCTTCCGTGGTGTACCAAGAGCCTTCTCATCCTTCTGCGAGGAAGAGGTTTTAACACTGTCTGTCTTTGGCAGCTCTTCCTTGACTTTTTTTACAGGAGGTTCCGTTCGAGGAGATTTTTCGCGATCGGGGTCCACCTTTTCCTGGGAAGCTTTAGCTGGTTTTGCTACGCTGTCTTTCTTTGGAGCAGCTGCCACTTCTACTTTCCGCTTTGTTTTCTCAACCTTTGCTTTTGGCTTATCCTTCTCTTTTTTCTCCTTTTCCGACACTGGCTTGAAAGCAATGGAATCCGCTTCCATGGGCTCATCCCTTACAGGGGTGGCATCATCCCTGCTTGGCAGCATGAATAGAGAGTCTGTTTTAGCATCTTCTGTTGGAACTGGCTCTCTTGGTTTTCGTGCCCCTTCTAACAGCTCAACATTGGGAAATGCTTCATTCTCATCCCCTTTTCTTCTCTTCCGGTGTTTTTTATGTTTATTGCCTTTGCCATCTCCCAGTGGATTTTCCACCTCCTTCTCTTTTGATTTTGTAGGATCTTTGATGCCATGGCTCTCTCTCCCAGGCTTTTCAGGATAGTTTCCAGCTACACTACGATTCCTGTGGCTCTGCCCAGCAGGATACTCCTCCCTCCGTCCCCGAGCATACGGTGAATTCTCTCGTCTGGTCCCAGGTGGGCCAAACCGTTCTGGAGAGAAGTTCTCTCTGTTCACAGGAGGCCGTGGCTGAGCGCCCACGGCATAGCCCTTGTAAAACTTCTCGTACCACTCTCTGTAGTTCCTCTCCCACTCTCTGTATCTCTCCTTCTCAAAGGGATCTCTGAAGTCCACCGAGCGGCCATAGTAAGCCTTCATGTCGTACGGGGGCACCTCTCTGTAGCGGTTGAAGTACTCGCGCTCGGCGTCGCCCTGCGGGACCGTCCGTTTGGTAGGGGACTGGCCCCGGAACACTGGAGACCTGGAGCGGGAGTGGTAGCGCCTGTACGGGGGCGAGCGGGAGCGGGAGCGGTGATAGCCATGGGAGCGGGAGCGGGAGCGGTAGTTCCGACTCTTCCCTTTGCCTCGTCTCTGATAGGGCGGCGACCGCGAGTAGGAGCGGGAATGGGAGCGGCTGAAGGAGCGCGAGTAGGAGCGGGAGCGCGACGAACCTGAGCGTGACTTGGAGTAGGTGTATGAGCTTCTAGAGTAAGATGAAGCACTATAGGGAGACTTGGACCTTAAAAAAACACAACACAAAAAAAATAGATGAAGTTAATTCCAAACAGTCTTTCTCCTCAAATCTTTTCCTCCCACATTTATTTTTTATTTCCTCTCCACATGCTTATGTCAAAGCTTCTTTCAGCTGCTGACATAAAGCTACTGCAAATTGAAGAACTTGATAACACGTAAAAGTTTCTGCTCACAAGACAGAACAGCTGCTGCTTTGTTAGTGTCAGAACACACAGAAGGGTCAGTCTACTTCTACTCATGCTATCACATGAGCTACCAGAGCTACGGACGGATTTCAGGCGGTTACACTGGCCTCTACTGGTACGGGAACACACACATTTGTCACTACTCAGCAACCACATGCAGTGCAAATCATTTTTGTTGCAGTAAGATGCAAAAAGAGCAAATCTGAGTGGCTACAGTGCAGACTCACACTGAGAAAACACCAGGTAGCCTGAAGACAGCAAAGCCCAATGTTAAAACGCCAGCTAGGTCTAGTTAACTGCACATTTTTTGGGAATTCAGACAGGATGCACAACCCTAATACTGCAAAAGACCTATGGACAGGCCTGTGGAATCCACACTGCCAAGCAGGTGTCTCAAAAACGTCCTGCACGTCCCTCCAGCTCTAACCAAGGCAAGTGATGGCATTGCAAGAAAAATCCCATCTGAAAGCTTCTAACCTCATACTCCAGTCACATGCCCCAGTGCCATGACTCTGGGAAAGCTCCTGACAGCACTGCTAACAACGCTCCTGCCCAAGGGATTTTTGCAGACAGAAAACAGCAGCTACCCTATGGTTTTTCTTCTACTATTTTTTAATTGATCATTTCACATGATTCATATGTTCATTAGCATCATTCCTCCTCTCCAAGTCCCTCACCAATTTCAGATTTCCTTACAAATAAGTCCGAGCTTTTAATTCCCAAGAAAAATTTAACAATGTCACCCAACAAGTGAAAAACCCCAGTCTGCAGTCCAGGTTCAGACATCTCATGTATCCACATGAGACAGACAAAAGCAGAAATGAGGACGATTTCTCTCACTTATTTCCTCCAAACTGCTTGGACTGCTCGGTTACAATCAGAATAGTGAGATGCTGAAAATCCAGCCCTTACAGCTATTCTGTTCCTGGCCTCCTCAGCACTGTCAGGCAGAGGACACCACTGCAGAGACAACCTTAGCAAGACAGACCCTTAGTGCTCCTTAGTGCCTGCTGCCCAATGCTAATTCAGTCACCTGCAATCTCTGCCACACTGGAGCCAATAACTTGCATATGACATTCCTGTCACTGCTCATCCCTCAATCATCCAATCCATCTAACGACAGGGAGGTGGAGTGGAACTCCTCCTGATTCCTCTAGACAATCTGCTTCTCCATTACGGACATGTAAAGCAGTTACCTGGAAAACGAACGCCTACGCTCCTTTTGAATCTTTTTATATTCCATCAATTCCTTAGCAAAATCATTTGTAAACTCATCAAGTTTGGACTTTTTCTTTTCCCTGTTAAAATAAGTTTGACCTTTATTACAATTATAGTTTGACCTTTATTACAAAAGACATCAAGAAACAAAACATGGCCAATATGAGAAAATGTTTACTGCATGCAATGCAAAAGGTGAACATCCTATTTAAGCAAAAACAGTTCCTCCAAGTTTTAGGAAAAGTTCTAGAATTACATTTGTCTTGGTTTAGCTTTGCATATTTACCATCGGCGATGAAAAAGTACATTGGAAGAAACACTATGTCACTTTTGCTAGGTCAGATGCACTTTAGCGTAACTGCAGTCCGATACGCTCCCCCGATACAGACACGAAAACAAGGCAACGTTAGTGAGCCAAATACTTACTCCTCTTTAAGCCTCCGTTGCTCTCTGTAAAACTCCTCCCTAGAGAGAGGAGGTGCTTGTGTCGTTGGGATGGTGTTTGAATGAGCCGCTGGCACTGCTGTTGGGACCCAAGCTGATGACATGTTTGCAGGAGCTGGGGGATATCCGGGAGGGGGGACAGTGTACCCAGCAGATGGAGGCTGCCCAGGTGGAAACTGAGGAGGAAACTGTGGTGGTGGTACCCCCGGAGGAAGAGGAAGAGCATGGGGTGGTGGAGGATACAAGGGAGGTGGAGGCACAGGCACAAAGACTGGTGCTGATGCTGGCAGTGATGGGGCCTGAGTCCTTTGGGCACGGTCACTGTGCGGGCGTCCTCGATTTGAACTTTAAAGAAACCCAAAAACACGTGTCACTGTTTGTCACAGCCTGCCCTGAGCGTACAGAGGAAAGCGAAGCAGCAGCACGGCGGCAGCACTCCTGGTTCTCACTGGTCTCCGGCTTTCTGTTCACTCGAGACTACGCTCAGTCCTGGAGCCTGGTACTTGCCTTGCACATCCTCGCCCCAGCTGCTCCCTGAGCCTTCTCTCCTTACACTCAGCTTTGGGGCTGCGGGTGAGGCTGCCACGAGCCCCCCATCTCCCATGAGCCAAGCACCCACTGCTCCTCTGCCCCTCCTGGACGCACCTTGAGCTCTGTGCTCCTGAGCTTCCAAGCACTGCGCAGGAATTAACTCACCTCTCACAACTCTCCTAACCTCTCCCACACTTGTTTCCTGAGCTCCTGCCTCACGATGTATTTGGCCTGTTCTTGTCCCTGAACTGGTTTTTTGCTTGTTTACTGGATTTGAGATTTTAGATAATCTGGGGGACGGATGCTGGATTTTGTTTTGATTTATCTTTCAGACTTTATAAAAACAATGACTCTTACAGCCTGGCTGTAACAAATCTCTAACAAATGAAGGACTAATTTGACACAATGATAACAGAGCAACAGGCTCCTCTCTAATGAGAAAAAGCAGCTTGACACTTTTAGATGACTAAACTGCAGAACTACAAAATGGTCATAAAAATAGCAGCCTCTAATTTTTCAATAATTTGCTCAATCAGTATCAACTAAGTTGTTAAAGAATGTTGGAGGGTGATTTCTACTGGGAAATCAATTTCTTCAGCCCTATTCAGTCAGCAATCAAAAGGGTGCTTATTTGATCTTTTAATTACATTTAATTTTTATATGTAATTTAGGCTTCCCAAAAAGTGTTCATTATTCAGAATCTTCTTTTTAATTATGTACTGGAGTTTTATTTTTCAATAATCTTACTGTAAGTACAGGTCCCCTTTGTTAAAAGTTAATTTAAATGAAGCCACTTGAAAATTAATTACCACTTGAATTATTATTTCATTATAAATCAGCTGTTGTCTAAGTGACGTGTTACAGATTAATTTACAACCAGTTACAACTAGTAATACATTAAATTTATGTTGAATACTTACAGCTCCCAGCCTGGCCTGCGAAGTGCACCAGCTCTCATCGGATGACCTTTTGCAGCAGGAACAGGAAAAAAAAAAAATCCCAGTAAGTTTATCTGAAGATAATTTTTGGACAAAATTCTAAAGTTCTAGTTTCTTACCAGTTGTAGGTATCGATTGTCCTTGAGGGCCCAGAAGACTTGGTATCGCTGGTTGTCTCAGTACAGGAACCTGATAGCCCTTGGGAATAAATGCAAACAGTCACAAAAGAAGCTCTACTAGAACATAAGAAACATTGTATGTGTTGAAATAAAATTTACCTTCTCTTCCAACAAACTGCTGATTGACAAAGGGGAAGATTTGGAAAGCTCGGCAGCAGTCATCAGAGCAGGAGGCAAAACAGCATCAGCATCACTACAAAAACAACATTTTTATTATTGAAACACTGCTTTGAAGTGAAATATAATACATATTTTTAAATATAAATTCCAAAGTGAGAAAAGGCTGATTTCACTAAATGAAAAAAATATTTTATAATAGTCTTCACCAGATTTACACCTGTGAAGTTGGCAGGCTCCAGAAGAAGCACTGCTGAGGAGTCTGGATGCTGGCATTTAGAGAGGAAGCTCTCTGGAAAAATATTTGAGTAAGCAGCCCTTGAAAGAATGAGAATTGATATAGCCCGTGCACTGAACCTCAGCTTTGGAAGATGCAAGAACTGAAATTCCATTAAAAAATGTTTCTGTGCTCCTCCGAATCGTGATATTTGTACTGACGGCACAGCTGAGCCTGGCAGCCCTCTGGACACGCTGGTTCTGTGAATCCAAGGCAGCAGGGTTAAAGGATGTAACCCTAAACACTAGTAAGAGATTTTTGCATGAAAATATTATTTCCTCAGTAATAAAGAGAAATGAGTGAGATTCTAAGGTCTGATGGACATAAACGGCTACTCTAGGAATGGTTGGCCACTTCAAATCAAAAGCAGTCCCTCCTTCAGGGCAAATGTGGGGAACCAAACAGCAATACTGCCAAGAAAATTCTTGCATGAGGTACATGTTCTACTTACTGAAGTGCCCTCACTCCAGGTAAAAACAGAACCACAACTTCCACAATGACCTGCAGCTGTCACTGATGATACATAGGGTGCCAGCTGCAAAGCTCAAAAGAAGTCTAACCTAAGCATTTTGATTTGTTTTGTATTGCTGTTGATCTCCAGAGCTCCTTACCGAAAAGGTCCATCTGGCTTTTCCCCGCGGAGAGAGAGGGACACTGCTGGAGGGAGGTCAGAGACAACCACAGAAGACGGATTGACGGGCAGCCCAGCTGCCATGGACGGCCCGGGGCCCAAGGACGAGAGGGCGGAGCGGGAGGCCAGGGAGGCCAGCGGGATCATGAGCGGGTCCTGCTGCCGGGCCATGGCCGGCCGCATCAGCGGCTGCAGGGTGCGCGTTATGGTCTGCCGCATCAGGGGCGGCGGGGGCGGTGGGGGCGGCGGCGGCAGCTGCTGCTGCTGCTGCTGCTGCTGAATCTTCCGGAGCCTCTTTGTGTAACCGGTTTCGTTTTTGAAGTTGTTGACAGCCTAGAGCAAGGGAAACAGGTTTGAAAAGGTGATAATAAACTTCAGTAGACATATGAACAAAAGAATTTCTACAGGAAAATCACTGTGTGTTCCTGTAAGTGCTATTAATCCTAAATCAACCAACACAGCGCTATAAACATATCCCATGGAACTCTGGCATCAATGACTGGTACCTCAGAGTCTCTGGATTAAAAGTACTTTGCTGCTAACACCCAATTTGAAAGTAAGGACATCCCATTAAGCACAACTCCGTCCTGAATTTGCCAGATTGTCTCTAATGAGCCATAGGCTTCTGTAAAAACAGATAATGTATTTGAAAAGTAAACTTAGTTTTGTTGAGTTCACCCTTGCTTAAGGAGATCTAAATTAATATTTTTCACCCCTTTCAGCTCTTTACAAATAGATTTTTTTAACAAAAAGTTCAGGCTGAAGTCACCACATTACCTGGCGCAGAAACTTGTTGGCGATTAAAGCATCAGGAGAAACATCAGTCTGATGGCAGGTAGGGCATGTGTGTTCCTCAGACTCCAGCAGTGCTGTTCTAATACCTAGGAATAATTAGAGGAACAGGTTGTCTAGAGAAGTTGTGGCATCCCTGGAAGTGTTCAAGACCAGTTTGGATGGGGCTTGAAGCAACCTGGGATAGTGGAAGGCCAACTCAAACCACTCAGAAATTCTACAACAATTTCTAACATACAGCAGAGAGTCAATATTTCACTGTGGTAATATGTAAAGATGCAGAGCAGACTGGCATGAGACAGCTCAACTGGTCTTTTTTCCACTGTAGTACAGCGAAATCGTTCCATGTTAATGAATAAACCACATTTCAAAAAACCGTGAGGAGGTTTGATTTCTGAAGCTTTTAATCAGCTCTAGGGGAGCATGTGGATGAAATGCTCCAGTATCAGTTCTTTGTAGTCTGCAGTAAGTGCCCAAAGTTGGACACTTAATTCTGTGTGAGGGAAAGGGCTGTGGACAAAATAAAAGCATTCTATATCTAATACTGTAACCATCTGCACTAATATGCATTCCCCTCATCCTCTTCCTTCTGCAGGTAAAGAGGATTTAACTAGAAACTTAAGGAGGGGAAAAAGCTTTCTGCCTTTTTTTCACCATCTACACAAGAAGAGTCTTTCCCTGTTCACAACATGCTGAAGTGTTCAACAGAACTAACACAGCAATCTCCTTATCTCCTATTTCTGCTCTCTGAAGATCAAATTTGATGTCTGGAATTAACAAATTTGACAGTAACACTTACATTCATCACAGTAACTGTTTCCACAGCAGGGAATAACAACCGCATCCGTCATTATATCCTTACAAATGAGACACAACAGCTCATCTGGAATAGGATCATCTTCTTCTGAAGAGGAGGACGGCTCCTCAGGTAGGAAGGGAGGCTTCTCCTTCTTTCCGATAGCATAAGCTTCCCTGGAAGTAGAGTGGGGAAAGCAAAAGAAAGAAATTAAAGGGAAAACTCTTCCTAGCTTTGAATTTTATCAAAGAAAGATAATATGTGGAATTCTTCTCCTTCTCCACTGGCCTTCCTAAACACAGCTGTTTAGTTTGAACTACTTTTCGATAGCCGTAACACAAGAAGAGGGAGGGAGGAACTCTCCTGCAGAACTATCCAGTTCATTGGATCAACTAAGAAATCAGTTCAGACTAGAAAAACATTTGACAGCTCATATCAGATGACATGAATCCCAGCTCTCCTCTGCCAGAGGCCAAGTGTAAACTGGAGGCTCAGGATAAAGCTGGTCTCCCAGTAATGACATTTTCCAACTGAAAGAAGTCTTTGTTACAGCTTCAAAAAAAGGACATCCAGGAGAAAAAATCAGAAGGGCTACCAAGATCATTTTAGAACAGCCACTGTGCTCAGCACACACAAGTGTTTTCCTGGTTTACAGCAACAGGAAAACTTAAGCCTGCTTCACATCTGAGGGAGAGAGTCACAGTCCAACAGCTGCTTTATTACATTTTACATTAAACCTTTGAAAGACAAACTAGAAGCAAAAGGAGCTCCCACAGAGAACAATCCCAATTACAAATGCTGCTGAAACGTTCCGCAGAAATAGTCTCAGCACACCCCATGTTTAATCAGCTCCCAGGGACATGAGCAGCAGGGCCCCCCTTTAATGTTAAGCAGCAGCATGGATTTTACAGTTGAGATCCAGTGCCAGTGCTTCCTCCCCACAATTCCAGATGCTGGCCAGTGTGGCTGCACTGCCACTCGCGCATTTCCACCTGGTTTCTCCCATTCCCTTTTGGGATCAGTCCAACCAATCCCATACTTACGCATCTATGGTTGGAATTGCATATTTCCCAGTGTTGGTCAGCATGGCACCCTTCGTGTTGGGGTCCTTCACCTCCATCATAAAACTTCTTGGAATTCCTGTGCTTTTTTTAATTCTGGGAACAGACTCGAAATTTTTGTCCTGTTAAGAAATGCAGACGTATCTCAAGACCCACACTGAAAATGAGATTTCGGTGGCTATTTTAAGCACAAAAATCCTTAACTCTCTCCTCTTACCTAGTGTAAGGGTTATTGAACTAAAATACTCTTCTCCCTAAACCAATGCAGCCAGGGTGTTCCTGAGGCTGGAGCAATGTTTCGAACTCACTGACATTCTCTGGCTTGACTACAGGTTCCTTAAGGGTGAAATGCCCCAAACCACCTCCTAGTCTAAAGGGCAATTTAGAGGGAGCTAGACTCGGGGCTTGGAGAAACTTATTTTAAGATATATCAAGCACAGGGGTCTACAGAGGAAGATCTATGGGAATATTTAGTGTCCCTGACCTATCAAAAAGAAAATTTTACAATTTCAGGTTTTTCTTGAATCTGAAGGGTTTTGCAACACTGCCGTGCAACCTCTGTATTTCACACCAAAAGACAATTCTTACTGTGAGTATTCACGTTTGTTATGTAACTCTCCAGATAAAATTTAAAAACTGAGGCCCTCCCAAGTCCCCCAAGTCTTACCCCATTTGTTGGACAGTTCTTTATGTAGTGCCCAGGTTTGCCACAGCGAAAACAGGTGTAAGAGGGTGGAGGTGGCCCCACGGGTTTCTTCATGTAACTACAAGTTTTTGGGGAGAAAAAGGAAAAGAAATTCATGTGTCTCTCTTGTTTAAAACAAACCATCTCTACAATTTTTACATCAACTTCAAAGAACAAGTTTCATGCTAGCGACACTTACTTGACTGGATCATATTCATGGCCAGACTGTGTCATCATAGCTTTTATTTTATCCTCCTCGGAAGCATTGGCTTCAGCCAGATTGGCAGTCTGTGCAATAGGTAATTATTTGACACACACATTAGAAACACATTTAAGCCCACACAGCCCAAGACAACACCACTCATCCAATCCTGTAAAGAGCAGCACTACACTAGCTGAGCTTGCATGAGAGCAGCTGCTTATACCAAACAGATTTGTGCTGAAGATGGTCTGGGGAGTCCTTATGCCATGACATGATGTTTATGTGCCTGAGAACCTACTAGAAAAGAGCACTCTTGGGCACTCAAACCTTAGGCTCTGTTTGTACCTTACAGCAAGACTTGTGTAGCCAATCCAATTTCCTTCAGAGGACTGAAGCTAGTGTAGATAAACAATATCCGGTATTTTTACGCTGATTATTAAGCTCCAGACTATATGCAGGAGAAGCTCTCCATTGGACAAGGAATTAAGATGGATACAAGCAGCATTATTTACATTTTGCAGTATTAAAAGGACACAGAACTGCAGAGGTAGGGCAGTTAGGTTTGTTTCCTGAAACTCAGCTTCAGACACACAAGTATTAAAAGGACCAAAGGATTTTGCAATCCCTCAGAAAGGCAAAATTCTTTTCAGCAGAGATTTGCCCAGCAGGAGCTGCAGGCAGTGCAAATTGCATGTTCCCCCTCCTAACTTATTCCTGTGACGTGATTTAAGTACAAAGACTGTATCAGGTTATTTTTCAGTTGACTATGTCCTTTTAACACACAAATTGTAATATAAACCTTCTGCACAACTAGACCTTCAAGTTACCGAAGTCAGCTGATTTTGAAATTGTATTTGTTCAAATGTTTTTATTACACACTAGTCCAGATACAAGCAGGGTCTAAGGGAGTGACTGTAAATGACTTGGGCCTTCAAGCACCTATCACTCAGCTCAAGCACTCATGGTTTGGTTTTGTATGCATTCATTCACAAAAGCAACCAACTAGTTTCAACATTTTATTAAATGGTTGTTTCATATACACAGTTTCTCCACAGTAACAGAATCCGGATCGCCAACTATGAAATCATTTCCATTAACAGTTACAGAAAGCTTTACAGATAATACTTGACTAATTTGTTTGAACCCAAACGGTTTACAAAATACATCCAAAATCCACAAAACATTAGTAGGAATAGACCAAAATTCAAATATGGCATTTCATACATAGTAATAATCACCAGAGAACTGTTAACACATTGCCTCCGTGCTGAGCTGGGCTGCACTAGAGCCATTAGAGGGAGTAACAGTGCTGAGCCACTTGGTGTCATCTTCCTGCATTTTTCTGAACTACTAAAATATCCTCAAAAGCTTAAATGTGTACTCCCACCCCTCGGACAGCTTTGCACACTTTAGAGTAAAACTTCACATGAGGTTACAAACCCAAGGACACATTTAGGGACAGCACCAATGGGGACCAATTCTTTGGGTGGCTACCTTCCAAACTATAGATATTTCTAAATATATAATTTTTTTTTTTTTTTTGGCCAAATGTATACAATTTAAGTTCTGTAGTGAAGAGGGGAAAAGTTACCAGTGGGAAGAGATTTCTTTTTATTAGAAATGAACTCCAGCCTTTATCTTGATGACAAAGAACTAGCTGCTCTGCCTCAGGCTCTGCCTACTCTACTGCCTGTCGCTTTAGGGACTGGTGGTTGAGCACTTGGCTGTCCACACAGTGCAGTCACTAGTGCTTTCCCAGACAAATTACACATTGGTGAGCAAAAATGCAAGCAGTTCCCGAGCAAAACATGGCATTACAACAGTTTCAAAAGGTCACAGCTGCTCAGATGCCACACATACACATTGGTATATTCCTATAAACAATGAGGTACATTTACACAACTTACACAGTCTGTGTTCAAACAAATTAGATCGGGTTGTCCACTGTATAGATCCCACAATTTATGGAATTGTGCAGCATTCAGAGAATGGGTCTGTAACTATGACTAGGGATTCAAAAATAGCCATGCAATTGTCCATGGTACAGAACCGCTTCTCTTGTGGCTGGTCACACCCCCCTGGAATGTCCATAACTTACAGCCAATTAAATTCTTCTGTACAAACCGGGTTAGTTTCCAACGCAAAATTAATGAAACGTATGAAAAACGGTAAAACAGCTTCTGAAGAGCTTCTTCTTTGTGTCTTGAGGATGAGTAATACTGCAACATTATGCTGAGGCTGATAAGGTACTCCCCTTCTATCTTCCCAAACTGGGAACTACTCTTTACAGGATAGTATCAAAATATACACACAGTTTAAAGTTAAAATAAATACTTTAAGTTAATAAAAATTAAAGGGGGCTTTCCAATTACAACAGTTATTCACTTATGGATCACAGTATCAATTTAAAAATAGGAAGCAAACACTTTTTAAAGTATTTGACAAGAATATATATATATACCTTAGTAAGCTGGGCCAGAGAAATAGATGCAGAAGAGTCATCAATCTGTTCACAAAAAATTAAACACATATTCAAGTTCTACAGTCAAAACACAACAATAGTTAACCTCTACTATAGTCTGAATGCCTGCACTGCATCCCCCTGAGTGTCACCCAAAGGAAATCCCAACCCAGTGTAATTTGTATTTATTCAAAACAAAGTCCAAACCTATGATGGCTTAAGAGTATATACATGCTTATGAGAAGAAATTAAAATAACCAACCCCACTGGAGAGCTACTTATTGCTCAGAATATCTCAGAGAGGGACCTCTTTCAAAAGGGTAATGGGAAGCTGTCAATTTTCAGCTAAAAAGGATTAAAAATATATTTAAGTTTAATTGAGGAAGAAGTATCACTCCAGTAACAGTATTAGTGTAGTTTGCAAATGAATCAGTGAATGTCTCATCATATCTATATGCACACAGTGATGATTTTGTGAACTCACATCTGCCTGCCAGAATGGAGGCCATCCCCAGCAGCCCCAAAACACACACTCTGCCCCTCCTGTCAGTACCCAACTAAACCCAAATAAACACCAATCTAGAACAGCAGCCACAACCTGCCACTTGGTCTGGAGAAAAACCATCTGCTTAAATCATTTATATAAAGGTGTTTGTAATGACAGAGTAGACTATCAAAATTGAAAAACTGATTTCTTGTACTTCACTAGACCACAGGCCCTACCACCCAAAGCAGTGAGAATTTAGATGATTCCTTGCAATCAGACCAAACCTGATCTCTAATAGCAGCCCAGTGCTAAATGAACAAAGAAAAGTGCAAAGCATACTCTTGATGATAAAAACATGGATTCAGGGCACAAGCCTGAATTTTTGTCTCCATTTTTCTCCTCCCTGCTGTCTACGGAACAGCTTTCAGGAATTACATCCTCAGGCTAGAAGCCAGAGAACTAGTGCTGAAGAGCAGTTTTGCCACAAGTGTAAAGGTTAACTCAATCTAGTTCCTTCTGCAGTATACTGAATTTTATCATGCCATGAACAGTACTTGAGCTAGCACAACAGTACCAGGAAGATACCTGAATCACTGCTTATTACATCTAACTTGCTCAAAAATATAGAATAAAATTTCACAATGTGAACTGAACCGATCTCCAAGAAGTCACTAAACAGGTCAGCAAAGAGATTAAAACCTTTCCTTAAAAAAGGTCTGGTCCTTTACTCCCTAATGTAGTGGAGAATTCAAGGGAACAGTTTTAGCAGACTGGGAAAAAGTATTTCCATGCACAAGATGATTCCTCACACCACTAAGTTGTTCCTCTTCCGTGTTTTCAGGAAAGTACACACAGCATTCCTGCATTACTGACTAAAGAGCTCTTGAGGCTTTGAGACTCAAGTGTCTTTGAAGAGGAACACAGAGATCTAGACAAAAAGACCTTCATTCCACTGCAAGTCATACCATGAGATCCACCTCTCCTTCCTTCCAGAATGCTTTGTACCTAGCTCTGTTCAAAAGGAGGTCTGCACAAGCATTTTGAAGCTTCATGCTCCATATGCACTCTTTTACACATGAAAAAGCAGACCAGTGTTCTCTCAGGGCAAGCACAGCTAAAATTTTGTGTTTTTTTCAGAAACAAACAAGAAATTAGGAAAGCCCTAGTGTTAAATGGTCTAGCAGTGACCAGGAACCGAAACACAAACAGCTAATAAACTATTAATTCTTCCCTCTATTTTTTCAGGAAGCTGCTATTATACAGTCTGCAGGCAACAGTCCAATTTTTTAGAGGTGGTGATACTTAACAGTTACCAAAAGCAGCAAACAGATAATTAATGCACTCTTCAGTGCATTTGCCCATGCCATCCTTCAACCATCTTACATTTTTGCCAATTTTTTTCCTTTCAGATTTCTACTGAAGTATTTCCTTTCAGTCCCTCAAAACAGTCAAGTAGAAACAACATCTCCATGAATTTGCAGGCAACCTTAAAATAACACTGCAGAACTACTGTAAAAAAAAATCCAAAACACAACCCAGACAAAGTAACCCCAAACCCTAAACTCAACAGCCAATGTTTTAACTCCCATGCATGCAGCAGATTGGACAGAAACTAAGAGGAAGCCAAGTGGGAAAGAGGACAGAAAAGCGGAGGAAAAGGCTGATCTCACTGCTGGAGTGCTACACTGAAATGACAGGGCTTTGCCCAAACCTGGAGCTTGGCTACACGAAGGGTCAGCCAGGGAGGCTCCAGCTCAGCCCTTCTGCAGCCCCCAAGGAGCCCCAGGGCACCGACACCGACCCTAGAGGAGAAAGGCCTCACGCCCCAGCTTTGGCTGGGCAAGGCTGGCATGGCAGCTGGCACAACAGTATGACAACGAAAAAAACACTAAAAAGAATAAGCTTTTGCACAACCTCTAAAAAAAGAAAACTGATTTTAATTTTGCAGCTTTACTCTCCATCAATAGCTGACAAGATTCCTAGTGATTTATTCCAACCTCACAAGACCCAGCTTCTGCTCTGAAATACCTACAGAAATATTTGTGTTAAAAAAAAAAAAAAAAAAGGGCAAACAATCCCCCCACACCAAGACCTGAGTTAGCTTTAAGAATAAATTATTTGTGTCTCTAGCCCCAGAAGCTGCTGAGGCTGCAGGGCTTTCCAGTGAGAGAGGGCCTGTACAGAGGGATGCAAGGCTTCCACCCTCCCAAACCAGGGACAGCCAGAGCATACCAGGGCATGGCTTTGCTTTTCCTCTCCTGCTGTTAGCTCTCACACTGTTTTCCCTCCCACTCTGGGATTTTTCCTTTTTTCTTTTTGACACATCTACGTTAGCTTATGGTAAGATGCTATTGAGCAATGTAATACAGACATGCCAGGGAACACACGAGGCTAAAAGAATGTTAACTTTATTTATGAACATGTGGTTTGTGTTTATACACATGCTAGTAAACAAAAAGAAAAAGAACTGTTTTCAAGAAATAAAAACCCATCTGAATTAGATCAAATACTATAAACGTGGTTTACATAAATGCATTACATTAACTGCTAGGGTCACTGGGCCAGTGCAACTAACTCCAACTCACAATGAGAGGCATTCATCTCCAAAAGGAATTGCAATCAATCAGCAACAGAATTATGTATGTTACATTTAGTGGTTTTAGACCTACACACAGTAAGTTTGCAATTTGAAGTTGATTGTTTCCATGGGAACCAGAGGCTGTATTCTTCCCAGAACACAGCCCCAGAGTTCAGGAATTTCTAGATTAAGTTGTCCTAATAGCTGATCAAGTGATCAGAACCAATGATCCAGGGTTAGTGTAATGCCTCACACCAGTCTAGTGAAGGAGAAGCAGTTATACTTAAAATAAAGATAAAAAATAAACCCCACCAAATAGTACTTTGATACTCTAAGGACTATTGGAAAAGCACAGTTGCACACAGTACTGACCCAAGTGGCACACCAAGATCTAGCCCATCACCAGGCACAGGTTTCCGTGTGGGATTGTATGTTAGCAGCAGTACAAGTGTTTGCAAACCTGAAAGAAAATGCTGCCCCTTTTCCAAATGTGAATTCCAAGTGGTGGTATACTAAAGAAAGGCTTAACCTTTGGGAATTACTGCAGCAGCCAACCCTGGAGTCACCCAGACCCAAAAATGTGCTGCAGGCAGAAGTTAAGAAAAGTGACTGGGATTTCACTCCCAAATGCCCCAGGCTCTAACTTGGTGCCAAAATTTGTGTTACATATTGTCATTTGCAGACAAACTGTTGAACTAAACTGCTTTACCAGATAAAGGGGAGAGATCAAATGCAGAACTTTAGAATACCACTCAGTGTAGCAGCGATACTGAAATTCACGTCAGGCTATTAAAAACATTTCTGTACTCAGGGGGGCCCAAACAGTATCACTTCAATTACACGGTTTCAGGAACAAATACCCAAATATTTAAGGACACAAGAAGGAATCATTTAGCTGCACAGAACTGTCCTGAAAACACCTGGGATATGCTGGGTTTGGTATTTGTTTAAACCCCCAAGTCAAAAGTAAGGAACAGCACCAAGTTTCACAATAATGATTTCTCAGTGGTTTTTGATAACATTTTCAAAAACCATTAGGCAAAAAAAAGGTATTTAAAAACAAAAGCTAAGTGATACAATGTGAAAATGGCAAAAAATACACTCCAAACAGTTTTTATTGCAAGAAACAAAAAGCACACAACAACCTATACAAACATACATATCACTAGCTATAGACAGACAGATGTAGAACATGGCACCATGTTCAGTGTGCAAACCTCGAGCCTACAGGATCTGGAAACGATCATACATTAGCTGTACAACACAGAGTCATACAGGAGATTCTGGCATATTCAATATGAAATACAATGCATTACTAGGCACAAATACCAATATTCACATTAGAACTCTGCAAATGATGGCATCACCCAGTTTTTACTATGCTGAATCAAATACAAGGTATTTACAACATACACTAGGGTTTTACTGGAAAATATATTAAATTAATGTTTGGCAAATTAATAAAAGGCTGCATGGTTTAGAACTAAGTCAAGTGTGTAGGAAAAAAAGTGTGAGATTGTGTTTTTACATACTGCTTTTGATGTTCCACTCACTGGCTCAGTTCGACTTCTAGAAGAAGAAATAAAGGTGATCAGAATTTAAAACAAATCACTTGTACCCGACACAAAGATTCCAGAACGTGAACATCACATTATGCTCCAATACTCTACTGAATGTAGACATTTATTTGTAATATAAATTGCTCTCTCTTGGTACATTCGGTGCAAATAAAAAACTCCCCAAAATCACATTTCTACATTTGTCACAAATTACTCAAGACTTACAGATCTAGAACACAACAGTGCATGAGGAAGTCATGAGACATTTTATCTCCACTCTCTAAGTATCAAATCCATGAAGTCTGTACTAGAGTTCTGTGTTCTCAAATAACCGATCACCAAAGCATGGGGCAGCTTTGGCCAACATGTACATCCCTGGTATGGCACACAGGTACCAGGCACAGGGCTTCAGTTTCTGTGAAAGAACAGTGATAAGCTACAAGTGCAAGTTTGCTCAAGTGAAAAACACAGTCACGTACAAAGGGGCAACAAAACCGTGTCAGCAGCACTGAACAGTGCTAGAATAGTGTTTCTTTGTGGAAGCCCAAGCACTGTGTTCAGAGATCTATTGTATTTAGCCATCAAAGTGCCAAAATATTAAACATGTTACATATGCTATATTGACTAAAAGTAGTAGTAGAAATGTCACCTGAAAGTAGTTTCTAGGATTTTGTGCGATTTAGGAGTCCTGTGACAAAAAAAAAGGTCTTAATTGCCAGAATTTGCTATAAGATAATCTTGAATACGTTACAATATTTTAGGAAATATGTATTACATTTGAAAACTTGCTGAGATTCCACATACTTGGTGGTCTGGCCTGCATGCTCCTCATCATGAACCACACATGCAGCCACTGAGAGAGCTAACAAACAATCCAGGCATCATCCAAAGAGTCCCATGAGCAGAAGCAATGCATAGGCTGCTGGGGAATTTGCATGCCAATGGAGAGGCTCAGCTTCCTGCCACTGCTAAAAACCCCCAGGCTCCCAATTATACCTCCTGAAGACAAGGAAGTACTTGGATTACCACACAAAAGTTGCTTCAGCCATTTACTGCAAGGTGAGTAATGCCTTTCTGAAGGCCTCTCACCACTCCAGCAGACATTCCCCCATCCCAAACATTAACCACCCTACCAGTGGTTTCTGCAGTGTTTCCAGCTGAGGAACAGAAGCCTCATCTGCCTGGTTAATTTTCAACTCTACCACAGCAGTGCTGTTCTTTCCTGATCCCCCCACACCAGTAGTGACAGACTCTTTGATGCCAGCTTTGGTTCTCTGGAGGGCTTTACAGCACCAGGCGAGGTGCACTGGCAGGACAGCACATTTACTCAGGTGAAATGAGCCCCAGAGCAAGGCTGTGCTTACAGGCACAAAGCTGTGGGTGCAGAATCCCGAGGGAGAGCTGGGAAGCACTGCACCAACTCCTGCAGTAACATGCCCCAAGGTTACACGCAGAGCCACATCCATTCGGGGTTTTTTTGCTTGCAAAAGCTTCATGGGTACCAGGATAGTGCTGTATTGTTTGTTCAAGACACACTGTAACTCCTCAGGGTACTTTACTGAGAACCAACATTAGAAAGACATGGCAAAACCACAAGCTAATAATATCTCCTGCTGGTGGTGAAGAGGCATGGCTTTAAGGAGGTTGAAAAACATGCCCATTCCAACAGAGCTGATGTAGCTATTATAGATCTGGACTGTATGAAAATATCAATGCAGCCATAATCCTGTAGTAGGACTGCATTTGAGTATCTGTGATTTTAATCAATACTGAGGACAGAGAATCTGGTGTAAACCTTAGAAATACATGGAGCACAGATCTCAGCTTGGGCACAGACAGGTTCAGAAAGGTAACCAGTACATTTGGTAACGTGCTAAATTGCTTCTGAGATTTGAGTTTGGACAGGATTACCTGTTTGTTCATGGTACTTGCACAAATCAGTACCCTTTAGGGTATGGGTTTTTTTTCTCTTGCCTCAAACAGATACTGTGTGTTTAGGAAACGCACAGGAATCACTTAGGAATGAAACTCCTTGTTTGCATTGCTCACCAGCCGGCAACCCTTGGTCTTTACTACATGTGAGGCAGAAGAATACCTGTCATATCCTGCCACACCTCCCCCAAATGCAGGCGACAGTCCAACACCCAGAATCAAACTCTTCTAAGACGTGAACAAATGCTAAGTTCACACTACAATGCGTACCTGTCTTTGTTAAAAAGGCACATATTGTAAGGAATCTCCCCATGTAGAGGAAACAGGAATCTCAGAAAATTTGAATCTCAGAAAAATCAACTCCAAACCAAACTCAATAGAATCATCTTGAAAGTTACCACTGTTGGTATCTGAACACTAAAATCCAAGTCTCCTTTGGGACAGACCCACTGAAATCTACCCCATGACAACAAACACCAGCAGCAGTTTTAACAAGCAAGTTACAACCCGAGTGCCTCTGCAAGTGCTGTCAGTACCAAGGTGGGCACACTGACCCCTCCCAAAAGGAGAATGCTCGCAGTACTTACATAACGTATGTTTTGCTGGTCGCTTTAACTCCTCCAATGGGGATTCTCCTCACAATCACAGATGAGTTCTTGGGAATCAGAGCACTATCATCAGTGTATTCTGGAAACAACATCAATAGAGAAAAAAACATTAGTCAATTGTAAGAATGTATTAAATATGTAATTACAGAGCAGTTTTGAGAATCCCTTTACAGATCTAAAAGCAAAAATTTGTACATAAATCAAGCTTTTATCCTCTCAATACACCAGCAGCACCTGTCAAGGAATCTTCAGATTTGATCATCAAGCACAAGCAGCAAAATAATTTTCAGTTTTTAAAGTTAGTTTGGATGCCAGGAGCAAAATGGTTTCAAATTACACTAAAGCAGAGTCTGATAATGCAAGAGGTTTTTCCCTGATCTGTTTTAAGCTTGTTTTGCTTCTGTCTGGCTATGAAACCAAGAGATCTCTGGAGAAAACCAAACCAAAGCCAAGCCTCACCTACATAAAATAGATTCTGAAGTCTGTGACTGCTTGTCCTGAAGAAACCAGGCACCAGCTAAAGCAGGGAAACTCTGCAGCAGTGCTTTCAGCATGTGAAGTACACCTGACTCCCCTCTGCTGCCCTGCTCAGGCCTGGCAGAACAGCAGAGCCACCAGCTCTGTGCTTGGAGCTGCAGCATCCCCAGGCAGGCTGGGCAGCTGCTCAGGGCCTGACAGAGAACTGCAACTGAAACTGATAGCACCGGAGTTCGGAGCACAGAAACCTGGGTGTTTCTGAGCCTGCTTTCACAAGTAGGACAGAACTCAAACTAAAGGGGTGCCACCCCCCTTAAGCTCACCATCCAGTCTGAATTAACCAAAGGGACACAAGTTCTTTCACTCAGTTTCTGTAGAGAAGAGAGACTCAAACGAAATGACCTCTGAAGGCAGCCTTGAAAAGCCTTTGGAAAACAGCTTGTGCCTGGAGCCATCCCTGCTCTGCCTTGGCCTGTACTGTGCTGGCTGTCTGAAAAGAATAAAAGCCTCCTGACCTTTTACATAAGGCCCAAACAAAAATCCAATTCTCAGACACACTCTGAATAAACTTAAAATGCAAAGCCCTCTCCATAAGAATGGTTTTTATATGGAACTTACACAGGCTGGATATGACTAAATAGTGTAAAGCACCATGAGAAGTGCTTCCCTGTGATGTGCCTGCAGTGTTAGTTATTCCAAGCCCTTACTTTTGCAGACTGAATCAGAGCACTGGTGTGAAACCCAGACCTGTTATGTATCTAGTCAAGCTTTGTCAGGATGAGTTTGCTCAGTGATCACACACAAAATACAAGTATCTCACAATTTATGCTCCATTTTTCAGTATATTATTCCTACAGGCAGGAACCTCCCTTAGACCAAAACATACCTAGCAGAAGACATCACTTCAACCATGAAATTAAAATTTTACTTCTATTTCCAACTAATAGAACATTTCTTCAGAAAACTGAGAAATCATTTAGCTGAAACTAATTCCTGATTGTCCCCCCAGGGAACCAAACAGCGAGACTCCTCTGGACTGCAGAGCAGCTTAAAGCTGTGGGTGAAAGGACCAGCAGTGACAGAAACAGCAGCTCCTATGGAAGTCACATCGTGACACAAGCCCTGCAGCTCTGCTCCTCACACAGCCACCTGTCAAAGAGGGACTTTCTGATGGAGAAGGAGCTCAAGCAGTGCTCAGGCCAAGACAAACACCTGGAAGATGGTGCCAGCTGCACTTCTAGAAGCCCAGAGCAGCTGTTTCTACTTGTGCCTGTCACTGTCTCTCCATGACTCCACACCTCAAGGTGAGCAGTGAGGAAAACTCCACACAGCTACTGCTCACACTTGTTCAAGCAGAGCTCCCACAGAAATGTTCAGAGCTGGAGGCAGCAACATTGTTCATTCCCACTCCCATATAGCACAAACTTGTTTTACCACCAGTGATGGCCGGGAAGTGGCTACTCAATTTTCTCAATCTGAGCTGTGATTAGAAGTACCCAACTAACCCAAAATGCCCATAAAAACAAAGAAAGATCTGGATATCAAAGGTTAGAGCAGAAGAGACAAGTCTAAAACTTGCTGTTCATCCTACAAGAAAAACAGTAGCTTGAAAGAGTCCAGAGAAAGAAGTATTTCAAGGCAAGAATGGAGGCAAACTAATTAGTCAGCTGATTGCTGCCTCACACTGACACAGAAATCTGACATCAACTACTTATTAGTGTCCACAACCTTCTCACAGCTAAGTGCAAAGAGCTCAGATTTGCTGGCAAGTTTATGCTGCTTCACATGGAATGAGCAATTTAAAACACCCACTTTTAAATCTATCTGTTATAAGGATTTCTGCTAGTTTTAATAATTTGTGTTTATGTTTGCTATAAGTAAGTCACTGACAAAAGTTGCCATGTTATTTTCTGGCCTGCTTTCATCCAGTTTCATCTGCCAGCATTGCCCAAGCAGCTCTGAGCCCTCTGAGAGGTTTTTCACTCAGGTGAAGTACAGAACTC
This sequence comes from Taeniopygia guttata, assembly GCF_048771995.1. Taxonomy (NCBI): domain Eukaryota; kingdom Metazoa; phylum Chordata; class Aves; order Passeriformes; family Estrildidae; genus Taeniopygia; species Taeniopygia guttata. The sequence continues at coordinate 7,602,251 of NC_133039.1, read as the reverse complement.
ACCAGGTGTCCCTGGAAAGCAAGCCAAGGTGTGCCAGGGCAGGGAAAAGCCTTGCTAAGCAGCTGCTGGGGGAAGGATGTGCAGATCAGAGCTGCAATGCCTGCCCACATGCCAGGCTGTCCCCACCAGAACACAGGGAACACGTTTTCTCCCTGGACAGGGTCTAACTCTGTTCTCATCACCGCCACTTGCTCACTTTGGGACAAGCCATTGCTGTGGCTGGCTATGAGAGCAGCCTTGAAACTTCCGAGTAACAGACTGGGCCAGTCCTGTTGGACTTTCTGCTTCCCCAGAAGAGGAGTCCCTGATCTGGAACAAGCTGGCCCAGGAGGCCAGCCAGCCCAGGGAATCTCCACGGCACTGTCCCCACACAGCGCGGAGCCCCATGAGAGCCCCTGCCCTGCTCTGAAGGGATGAGTCCATCAGATCCACCAACTCGGGATCCTTAATGGCATTACACCTCCCGCCCCCTGCCTGAAGGTCCTCTGGGCCCTGCTGTGGTGTCAGCGTGGGGCTGAAGCGCCGGAGCACTATTCTGCCTTAAACCATTCAGCTATCCACACCAGCTCAGAGCAAAGCTTTGTGTTTCTTTTCTTGGTATTTTGCCCTGTAAGTATGGCACATTTTCCAAGTGTTCTGTTTCAGAATGTCACAGCATGGGAAAGAGCACTCAAGAAACCTCAGTTGTGGAACCTGCAGCTCTTCCACAATATTCTAGGATACCTGTTATAGAAGACAGGTAAAAAAATCCAGATCCAATGAAATGGAGGCAAGTTTAAAAGCACCACTCTTGAGCATAGACTTTAGAGAACATGCCTTGATAGCAAGTATGGAAGAGGAACCCTCTACATAAAACAGGTCCCACTCACTCACTCTGCATTCCCCAGAATCTTACACAGTGCATCAGATCCTTTTTTCCCACCAATATTTAAAATACTGTGTACTTTTGGCCTACAATAGCAGTTATCCTATTACTAGCTTTCCATTAGGAAAAGTAACAGCTCCAGAACTGTAAAAGCTTCCAGGATCTTGGACCGATGTGAATACACAGTGCATCTCCACTCATGGCTCACTTTGTTCTTTCCAAAGATCATTTTAACATAAGAATTCCTAACGTAAGAATTCCTAACATCCCACTTAGAATAACCCGGTCTAGTTGTTATTTTAATTTCTGCAGGTTAATTAAGCATCTACATCTGATTAATAAAAACTAAGATTCACATTTATGCATATGAACCAAAGATTTGACAGACACAGGTTTTGGAAATACATTTTCTAGCTATGCTCTTCAAACCACAGAGGGATTTTTGCCTTTTAACATGGAAAACACCCTCAGGAAAGCTTCAATAAGCATCTGTGTCACTAATATAGAATTTTATATGATGTATTTTACATAGTTATATATTTATTACTTGATAGTTATTTTGCAGAGGTTAAAGTGCAACACAACCTGCCTAGAGAAGCCAGGACAACCCTTTTTAATTTCACCTCGAGGCAGCACCAGCTTCTGGCGAGGTGAACCCCTTTCCTTCCCTGGACTCTGGTTAGGGATGAAAACAAAGTAACAGCCTGGTCAATCTGGATGTTGCAGTAATACTTTATGAGGTGACATTTACGAGCCTCTTTTTTCTCTTACAGCTTCGCTTTCTGTTCTCGGCTACAACAAACTCCGTGTGTTTGGTATTTCAAAGCCGGGCTGGGCCGAGCAGCCCGGGTGACACCGGCCCGGGTGACACCCGCCGCTGCTCCTGGGAGCCCAAAGGGCCCCGGACACAGCGCAGGGACCTCCCCAGCACAGCGCTCCGGCAACTCGAACCCAGGGCTCAAACGCTTTGCACAGCTTCATTCAATACTGCCACAAAACCCAAGACTTCACAGCTCTGTCTCCGCCCATGTTTGTCACGCAGCACAGCAGCATCCCCTGCACCCCTAATGCTGTGCTGGGAAGTCTCTTCACACTCTCCTGGAAATCATTTAAATATCTGTAGATAAATAGATGCTTTAACTCCAACCCCTCTGAAGGCCCGGGCTGAAGTTACAGAGCATTCTGTTTAAACGTCCACAAAACACTGAAAGAGAAAAAAAACCACCAGTGCACATTGTAAAGAAAAGAATTACTGAGACACAGTACCACAGGAGGGAAAAGAAAAAGGTTTAAAGTTGCAGGAATGAAAATACAGTTATTTTTATTTCTGAAAGATCACACTCCGAAGTCTTTAATTACATTCAAACTTATCAGGATGGCAGATTACCAAATTGACGCATCATAGTAACACAAGCCCACATTCACATCACAGAATCAAGCACTATTTATTAGATTTAAGCGAATTTATGACTCTCCGAAGAACATTTCTTACAAATATTCACTGTAAATGTTCTGCCATAAAACTCTTCAGGACTGCCCTGATACAGCAAACACTAAGTGCCAGGAAGGAAAAAAAAAACAAAAGAAATTAGACAAGAATGATGAAATGATGCTCAGCAGTACCCTAACTACGGTGTCTTTTGTTTGGAAAACTTACATTAACAGGACTTCCCAAGAGTAATTTTCTACACATAAAGCTGATAATGCAAGAGGCTTTAAGGGTCTGTAAAAATTGTAACTCAGTGATACACTCGATACAAATTGTTGCTTTTAAGCAAATACTACAAAGGGCACTTGGTTTCAATGAAAGGCGGGTAAAAAAGCAGCAAACCACCTTCCAATGAACAGGGGCCAAAAGAAATTGACGTCAAAGTTCAGTCATCAAACACACTTTTTTTCCCCTCATTCAAATTAGCCACGTGCTATATTCCCATCACCTTCCCATTTCTCTGCCAGATTTCAAAGAAAGCTGGCAGGTTTGTTATGGTCAGACATCCTGCCCCCCACCTCCCCCATTTTACCTACAACTCCAGGACAAACACGAACTTGTGCAGCACCGCCACACACGGAGCCGTGCCCCGCACGCAGAGCTACTCGGACGGTGCTGCGAGAGCAGCAGCTACAAAGGAACAGCCCCGAGCGCACAGCAGCCACCACCGCTGCCCCCGAGCCCCACGCACCTTCTTTGGTCTGCGCGTTGGTGATCTGCAGGTCGCAGTCGGCCGCCTTCAGCTTCTCCCGGCCCATGATCTGGCGCTTGAGGTCGCTCAGGGAGATGTGCAGCCCGTCGAAGGTGACCGTGTCATAGTTGAGCTTGGAGGAGAACTTGTAATGCACGCACGACATGGCGGGGCGCGGGCGGCGCCCGCTCTGGCGCGGGGGGACCGCGGGGGCCGGGCAGGGCCCGCGGGGGCCGGGGCGGCGGCGCTGGGGCGGCGAGCGGCGCTCAGAGCCCGCGGCGCTGCGCCATGGCCGGGCCGAGGCCTCGGGGCGGGGGAGGCCTCAGGTCTCCATCGTGGCGAGCCCGCGGCCCCCGCCCCGCAACGCCCGCGGCGCTCGGCGAGCGCGGCGCGCCCGCCCGGCTCCTGCTGCGGGCCCCGCTCGGCCGGGCCGGGCCGGGCCCCGCTCGGCTCGGGCCTCGCTTGGTGCGGGCTGGACTGGGACTCGGCCCTGCTCGGTTCGGGTTGGGGTTTAGGCCCAGTCAGCCCGGTTCGGCGGCGCTCGGCCCGGTTCGGTCCCGCTCGGCCCGGTTCCGCCCGGCTCAGCCCGGCTCGCCCCGCTCGGCCCCGATGGCGGCTCCCGCGGCCGCCCCTGCCCTCAGCGCTGCGCCGACAGGGGTTTCCCGGCCGACGCCGCACGGGCCGCGCGAGCATGCGCAGAGCAAGCGCGTCCGCCGCGCCGCGCGTGACCCGGCGCCAGCGCGTGACGCGCGTCACGTGGGCGCGGCGGCCCCGCCCCGTGCGAGCGCCCCCCAGCGGAGCGCGGGGAGAGTTCCCCTCATGAGGGAGGGAGGGACGGTGAAAATCGATAATGAATATTGCTAGTGAATATGGACGGTGAATATTGATAGTGAATATAGACAGTGAATATGGATGGTGAATATTGATAGTGAATATGGACAGTGAATATTGATAGTGAATATGGACAGTGAATATTGGTAGTGAATATTGATAGTGAATATGGACGGTGAGTATTGATAGTGAATATAAACAGTGAATATTGATAGTGAATATGGATGGTGAATATTGATAGTGAATATGGACAGTGAATATTGATAGTGAATATTGATAGTGAATATAAACAGTGAATATGGACAGTGAATATTGATAGTGAATATGGACAGTGAATATGGACAGTGAATATTGATAGTGAATATTGATAGTAAATATTGATAGTGAATATTGATAGTGAATATTATTGACAGTGAATATGGACAGTGAATATTGATAGTGAATATGGACGGTGAATATTGAAAGTGAATATGGACGGTGAATATTGATAGTGAATATGGACAGTGAATATGGACAGTGAATATGGACAGGTGAATATTGACATGTGAATATTGGCAGTGAATATTGACCGGTGAACATTGACAGGTGAACATTGACAGGTGAACATTGACAGGTGAATACTGACAGGTGAACATTGACTTTAGAGCCCAAAAGTGTCACGGAGCAGCCTCGGGGCTCCCATCGCCATCGGCCGTGCTGCGAGCCCTGCCTCTGGCAGCGAGCCCTGCCTCTGGCAGCCTGGGCACTGCTGGCGTGTTCAGCCCGCCTCCTGGAATTACTGACAGCAGGCTTCCACTTGGCCAGGATTTATTTTCTAATTCACAAATCTCTACACGGGAAACCTTTTGCCCACCAGCTGCCACATGGCTGTCTCAAGGAAATCAATCCAAAGACAAGTTTGTTTTTCCAATAAAAATAGCAAAGCCTTGGAATAAACTCTTCTCATGTCTCTGGGGAGCGGCTGCGGCTTGGGACACGGAGAGAGGAGAGAGAGGGGATTGGGACACGGAGAGAGGGGATTGGGACACGGAGAGAGAGGGGATTGGGACACGGAGAGAGGGGATTGGGACATGGAGAGAGAGGGGATTGGGACATGGAGAGAGGAGAGAGAGGGGATTGGGACATAGAGAGAGGGGATTGGGACACGGAGAGAGGGGATTGGGACATGGAGAGAGGAGAGAGAGGGGATTGGGACATGGAGAGAGGGGACTGGGACACGGAGAGAGGAGAGAGAGGGGATTGGGACATGGAGAGAGAGGGGATTGGGACATGGAGAGAGGAGAGAGAGGGGATTGGGACATGGAGAGAGAGGGGATTGGGACATGGAGAGAGAGGGGATTGGGACACGGAGAGAGGGGATTGGGACACGGAGAGAGGAGAGAGAGGGGATTGGGACATGGAGAGAGAGGGGATTGGGACATGGAGAGAGAGGGGATTGGGACACGGAGAGAGGGGATTGGGACACGGAGAGAGAGGGGATTGCGACATGGAGAGAGAGGGGATTGGGACATGGCCAGACAAGGGGTGCTCCCATGAGCAGCTGAGCTGTGAGATCAGAGCAGGAACTTGGTGCTGAGTTCCCACTGCCTGGAACAGGCACATCAGGCCTTTGCTTCGGCTCTGACAGGTTTGTCCAGGGCATGGCAGCATTCCCTGAACCAGGAGCTGGTGACACTTCCTGGAGTCATGGAATGCTTTGGGTGGGAAGGGACCTTAAAGGACATCCATCCCCTGCCATGGCAGGGACACCTTCCACCGTCCCAGGCTGCTCCAAGCTCTACCCAGCTGGACTTGGGCACTGCCAGGGATCCAGGGGCAGCCACAGCTGCTCTGGGCACCTGTGCTAGGGCCTGCCCACTCTCAGGGAACAATTTCTTCCCAAAATCCCATCTAAATCTGCTCTCTGGCCATCTAAGGCTGTGACATTCATTCTCAAGCCTGGCCTGAGGCTGACACAGAATTGTCCCTGTTGTACAACTGAACAGCACAAAGAGGAACAAACAGAACTTCAAAGCTGAGCAGGACAAATCAGGTCTGGCACCTTCCCAGGCCACAGGCAGCTCTCCTGGACGAGCAGGCTGACAGGGTGGCAGGGTGTGGAATTAATTGTGTTTCCTTCTCCAGTTTGCTCTGTCTGCAGCAATGACTCCTCTTGTTTTCACTGTGTGACTTCAGCTGTGGGCTCTGCAGAGAGAGGAGCTCACCTTGCTCTGAGCAGGCCCAGGATGCCAGCCCGGCTCAGGACCTGCCGAGGCTGAGCCCACGGGGCCAGTTCTGCTGGAACACCACACTGCTCCCTCAGCCCCAGCCCGCTGGCATCACCCCAGCCCAGCTCCTGGGGCAGGCACTGGTTAAAGCTAAGCTCTAAAGAGTGTCTGATGGCTTCCCAGAGTTCCTACCAGTCTGCAATCCGTGAATGTTTGCCAGCTCCCTCAGGCTCAAGGGACTCAGAATTGAGGGAAACGGAAAGAGCTGTGCTGAAACAAATCCTGAAACCTGCTTTTAGGTCATAGGTGAGGAACCAACAAGGAAGCAAAGGAGCAAACCCGGTCTGTAATTACCCAGAGTGCAGGGAGCTGCTCCCTCCTTGGCTTTGCTTACACCCTCCAGCACACCATGACCCTGCTCAGCCGTGTGGGCTGCTGGAAGGTGCTGACCCTGTTTTCAGAGGGTCCTAACCCTGGACAGCCCCACTGCAGCCTGACTTTGATAGCCTCTGGACTAAGGAGAAGATTTACCCTGTCAATGAGTCTGAAAGATGATGAGAGCTCGCTCCTCATCACAGAATGAATCAGGAGAGGTATGAACTCCTCCCTGCATGAACAGCATAAGAGTTACTATCAGAGAAAAAGGAGCTTCTTCCGTGACAATCAGAGCTAATTTACACAGGAAGCCCTAAAAGCCACGTAGAGAGCTGCAGCAGTGTCCCCAAGGAGCCCGTGCCAGAGCAGGGCTGCTCCCACCTGAGGATTCAGCACCCCACAGTGACCCCTCCTCTCGGGGCCAGTGCCCTCCCGGGCTGGTGAGCCCAAATTAGAGCAAGATCTCCTCTGCAGAGAGCTTCCTTCGGTCCCACCGCCAAAGGATGCAGGAGATGAGCTCAGCTCTGCTCTGGCGCTGCCCACGGAGCCCTGTGCCCTGGCAGGGAGGGCTGGGGCTGGGGGCAGAGCCCACAGCGTCCCTCTCCTGCCACCCCTGTGCCCGAACTGTGGGCACAGAGGGGGTTCCGCTGCTGGTGGGCACATCTCGCCTTCCTCCCGGGAATCCAGAGACTCTGGGAAGAGCCGGCTCGTTATCTCGCCATACCGACACTGCCGGGCATCACCTCCCAGCCTGATCCCCTCGCCGGGACAGCACCAGGGTGACCTTGTTGCTTGCTTCACTTCCAGTCACTAATTAAGCTGCTCGGAGAAAGAAAAGAGAAAATCAACTGACCATTGCTATCTCGGGAGAGAAGGAGCCCGACGCAATTTGCTTTTGATTTTAGCTTAGGGTTTATTTTTTCCCCAAGGAAGGCGAGCCCGCCGCCCCCGTCCCCGCCGCCACTAGAGGTCATTTGAGCACCGGGATAGGGACCGGCGGCGGCTCTGCCCGGGCAGGGACACCTCCCACTGCCCCCGGCTGCTCCAAACCCCAATGTCCAACCCGGCCTGGGCACTGCCAGGGCTCCAGGGGCAGCCACAGCTGGTCTGGGCACCTGTGCCAGGCTTCTCCACCCTGCCAGGGAGGATTTGTTTCCTAATATCTAATCTAATCTAACAGTCTGGAGCCATTCCCCCTTGTCGTGTAAAAAGTCCTTTTCAGCTCTCTCGGAGTCCCTTTAGGTACAGGGACTTTCTCCAGGCTGAACAACCTTCCTGCTAAAAGAAGCTCTGGTGTCTGTTTTGGGTGGTTGTTTCGGTTGAGAAGGGCAGGAAATGCCCAGTCATGGACATACAACTCAGTTGTGTCCAGTAGCAAAACCAGCAATGGTTCATGCCCAGCACAGCCCCACGCACGTGGCTGGTGCCACTGTCCTGCTCAAGGGGCCCAGAAGCTGCCACGGGCACGGAGCAGCTGGGGCTGTGCTGTGGTGTCCGAGCCCTCTGCAGAGAGCAAACACCTCCAGGCACCTCTGGGCACCTCTGACCGGGCACTGGGCAGCTCCTGCGCTGCTCCCAGTGCCACCAGCCCCTGTGGCAGCACTCTCACCCCTTCTGCCCAAGCTCCTTGCTCCAACCTTTCTTGCTTCCCGAATCTCTGCCCTCTGTGCAGCCTCTGGTCTGCATCCATCCACTCACACACATCAAGGCAGCTCCAGCTCCCTCCTCGCTCTTGACTGCTCAATTTTAAACTCCGCTGCCCTGGTTTGAAAGCAGAATTAATGAGAGGGATGGAAGGCCCCCCCTGGCTGCCCCGGAGCCCTCCCTGCTGCAGGCAGCAGCTCTCGCCGGCTGCAGCTGCAGGGATCAGCAGAGGGAGGGCAGAGCCCAGCCTGCTCCTCTGCAGCTCCTGCACGGCTGCACTAATCGCTCAGCAGCCGCTGCTGAGTCTGTGGAATTGGCTGGTGATGGGAGCACGGCTGGCTTTATCCCTGGATGCTGTCTGTCTTTGAGTCATCTCGGCTGTGAGTCACAGCAGCCACTAATCCCTTGGAGATAAGGGCCTCATCCAGCTCTCTCCATGCAAGTACTGCTGCCTCTGCCTGCTCCTCAAAGCAGGAATAAATCCGTGTGAGCTGAGCTGGTGCTGGGAGCACTCCAGGACACACTTGTGGGGTGGCTTGTCGTGCCAGCTCCGTGCCACCTTGGAGCCAGCCTCCCCAGAGCCAGGGCTCTCAGCTTCTCCTGCTCAGCAGCCCTGGGGCTCCTGCCTTCCCAGAGCCATGCACCCCGTGGGCAAACACCGCCTGTTCCCCCTCTCCTCCAAGGCCCTGGGATCCCCTCCCTTCCCCAGCACAGCTCTGCAGCCCCAGCAGCAGGAGCAGCAGGACCCTCCTGTGCCTGCTGCACCTCCCTCAGCAAGGGTGAGCTGAACCCAGCATCATCTGTGGCCTTCCTTCTAGCACCTTCTTTGTGTCTGCTACTAAATGGTTCCCACTTTAATTTCTCCTTTCATCCCAGCTTAAATCTCTCTGTTACACAACTGCTTGTGCCATCCATCAGCAGAAACTTCCCACATGGCAAGTGGAGACCACAAGTGGGTGATCTTTAACCCCCTTGACTCACCTCTTTAATCTTTCAGCCCATGGCAGATTTCCAGCCCTCAAGCAGCTCTCACAGCTCCTGCCAGGACTCTGCAGCTTCTCAGCCTGGCTGGGAGCAGAGATACCAGCACTGCCCCCAGGATGTTACTGGTCTGACTGGTGCTGTGCAGGGAAAACTTCCTCTGAGAATTGCTTTGGCATTTCCCTGTGGATGCCCCAGACCAGCCTGAGCCACATCATCACACTGGGCTCGTGTGTGCTGGTACCTGCCCAGCCCTGGAGCCTGTCCAGTGTTCCCCAGCCCTGGGGTGAGCTCCCCTTTGCCCCTGCTCTTTCCTGGCTGTGCCCTCACCCTCTGCTGCACCCACCGCCATCTCAGCCTGCAAGGCAGGGCCCAGCATGGCTCTGAGGGTCATCAACCCCTGGGAAACCCTCTTTGATTCCCACTCTTTTATTTCCTTTTGGTACCTGCAGTGATTCGTGAAGCCTCTGCTGTTTCCAGGAGCAGCATCCCTGTTCCCAACCTCACCTAAGCCCCAGGAGCAGGAGGAAAGGGCCCATCCCCTCCTGGGATGAGGCACAGGTGAGTGTTGGGTGCTGCCTGCCCTGGTCCAGCCCCACTCCAGTCCCCCAGAGCCCACCCTGGCAGTGAGTTCAGCACCCAGCACCGCTGCTCCGCTCCTGCCAGCTTTTCCACCCACCCAAGGGTGGGACACCCGGCTGTGCTGGCCCCACCCGTGCCACCAGGGATGATGCTCTCCTCCTCTCTTGTGCTCCCTGACCCAGGGAGTGGAAGCCACATCTGTATGCAGAGTTTGAGAGCAATTAAATTGAATTCTAATTATTGTATATTGCAAATTAGCAATTTCTACCATGCTAATATTAATTGCTAAGACGACGATAAGGCGTATCAGGCAGCGAGGAAGGAGCAGGAGTTTGCTTGCTTGGAGGGATGTGTGAAAGCAGAAATCGCTGCAGACATGGGTATCCCACAGCAGGGAGAGGCTCCTGGGCTGGGGGCACTGAGGTTTGGGTTCAGGCTCCAGCCTTGCCAGGGCTCAGGCTGGCTTCCTCAGAAGGGCCACTGGCACGGGCACCTGCGCCACAGGGCAGGTGTGATGCAGATGTGCCTGCTCCCTCCTCCCCAGCTCAGGGACTTGGGGCGTACCTTGTTGCATTTGTGGAAAATTCAATTAAAAAAAGCCAATGACTGGTTGGTTCTTGAGAGACAGCTCCCTAATCCCTGCCTAGAGCTGCTCTCCCAATGCCCCTGGGATGTTCCTCCTCTGAGAGGGAGAGGTGGCGAGAAGGGCATGGGGGGTAGAAGACCCAATGCCATCATGTTTATCCCATTCCATGAAGCTGCTGTAGTGACCTTCACCTCTGCCAGGCTGGAACCATGACTAAAACCACCCTGGAGCGGTGGGGATGGGCCCTGGAGCAGTGGGGATGGGCTCTGGTGTCTGTGGGGATGGGCCCTGGTGTCTGTGAGGATGGGCCCTGGTGTCTGGGGGATGCACAAGGACACCCAGCTCCAGCTGAGCCCTGGCACTGACACTGCCTTGGCAGGACCCGCTCTGAGCTGGTTGCTGTGGCAGGTGCTGGCTGTCAGAAGTCCTCCCCCTTCAGAGCCAGCTTGTACAGCATCCTTACATCACAGGGGAATCCGAGGAGACCAAAGCCAGGCAGCTGGAGGCACGCTGTGGGTGAGCTAACCGAGGACACAGCCACCCCTGCAGCTGTGGAATGGGCCTGACAGCGCCGGGAGGACACCCAGCTGGAGATTTGCAAGGAAGGTTGCTGCAGGTCGCTCAGTGCCCCTGGCAGTGGCTGGGCTCGTGGGGACTGCCAGGAGGGAAGCCAGGAGTGCAGGGATGTCCCTGGCAGCTGGAGCAGCAGCTGGGAAAGTCCTCAGCACGTTTCTGTGCCGGGAGGGAGCAGGGAGGCTGGAGGCAGATGGAGAGGGCTGTGGGGCTGGGCAGGCTGGTGGCACACAAGCAGAACTGGGTGAGGCTCAGCAGGCAGAGGAAGAGCAGTGAGCATCCCCCAGGCCTGGCATTTCCCATCACTCGTCCCCCAGGACTGGCATTTCCCATCACTCATCCCCCACGACTGGCATTCCCCGAGGAGCTTGTCCCAAGCAGGCTCTGCTCACCTGCAGCTGTAGTGATTTCATAGCAATGAGGTAATTTTGTCCCAAGGGTTATTTATCTGTCTATTGAAAGACCCAGCCCTGTATGAGTCACCGGGCTGCACTACAGCCCTGTGATGAATTACACTTGGACACACGCTAAATGACATTTACCAATAAATGTATGCAGATTTCTCCTGTAATCCTTCTCCTCATCAAAAGTAGTGATGCTTTCTCTAATGCAAATGTGCTGCGAGAGCCTCACCACATCAAACGGGAGCTGGGCTGAGTAGTTCGGAATTCAGAACGATCATCTTCCTTGTGCTCATGAATAACCATTTCCTACAGATGAATATTCAACAAAGCCCTGGCAGAGCCTGGCAGCTCCTGCCAGAGCCCCCTCCGAGGCTGTCCCAGTGCCCAGCAGCTCTGGCCAGCCCTGCAGGCAGATTTCCCACTCCTTGACTCCACACTCCTTGACTCCACGCTCCTTTCCCTCGGTGCTGGCAGTGATGTGGGCAAGCATCGCCAGGGGAGGAGCTGCACCCAGTGCTGCCCTCCTGCACCCAGTGCTCACAGTGCCTGGGTGGGGGCTTTTGTTCCAAAAGCTGTGGGGCTGCCCCAGGCACGCTGGACATGGTTCCCCAGCATCCCCCCACCCTCCTGGGTGCCCAGCACTGCCTGGAGCTCAGCTCCCATCTGCCCTGTGCCAGCCTCACCTGTGCCACTGCTGCTTCACTCCAATTGCTGAAGGCTCAGGCTGTGAAATCCTGCCCTTGGTATAAACATTTTAATTACAAGTTTCCGGCACTTCTTTCCTAAGATAAACACATTTTAATTGCAAATGGCTTCTGCTGTCTTTACCCACCCCCCAGCGCTGCCAGCAGCTGCTGGGTTTAATATTTAATGAAAGTGCCTCTGGGCTGGGCTGGGCTGGGCCGGGCTGGCAGCGGGGCTGGGGGGCACTGGAGCACCCCGAGAGTGCCCGGGCCAGCCTGGGGTGCGGGAAAGGGCACTCCTGGGTGCTGCAGAGCCACCAGAGCCGGGGGTGACCCTGGCACGAGGACCCCGTGCTTGGAGCTCAGCAGCCGTGACAAGTGCCCTGCCAGAGGGGACAGAGCCACCCGTGGTTCGGGCAGTTCCTGGGCTCGGCCCCCGTGCCCGTCTGTGCTGTGCCATGCTGCGCTCGGCGTGGCCCCAGCACCACGCTCTGGCACCTGGGTCCGGGTGCCAGCGCCCAGCCTGAGTGGCACCGCGTGTGCTGCCCTTCCCGGGCACGGCTGGCACCGCAGCTGGCACCTCGGCTGGCACCATGGTTGGCACCTCGGCTGGCACCATGGTTGGCACCATGGTTGGCACCTCGGCTGGCACTGCGGCTGGCACCGCGGCTCTGCCCAGGGTGTGGCTCTGCCTCCAGCCCCGGGACTGTGAGCAGCCCCACATGGGCCCTTGGTGTGTTTGATGCCCACCCTGCAGCACCAGAACCTCACACAGGGAACCAACCGAGAGCCCCCTCTGCTCTGCCTTTCATTCCTTCACTGTTCTTCCCTCTGCTCTGCCTTTCATTCCTTCTCTGTTCTTCCCTCTGCTCTGCCTTTTATTCCTTCACTGTTCTTCTCCCTTTTCTCTTTTCAGACCCTCCTTTGAAACCCAAACTTCCTGCAGTTTGAAATGGACAATCAGGCCGCCCCGGCAGCTGCAGCCCAAGAGCTTCAGCTCTTGGCAGGAGGAGCAGAACTACAAAACTATTTCTTTGAGGCAAATTATGCATTCATCCAGCTCATTTGAAACAAAATATGATTTGCAATTTAACTTTCCATAATGAGCTCCTGCTATTATACCGTTTCCATAATGGCTGGTTTCATTGGAACAGATTGTTGGTGCACATGGTTTACAAAACATTTTCAATGCAAGCCCCGTTTTTTCTTATTTTAAATAGCAACAGCTGCTAAGCATGATAATTATTGTATTTCATCAAAATAAACTTACCGAGTTGCTTCTTGATGCCACTCGTCACAATTTTCCAGTGGACCTGCAGGTTATTAAAGAAGCTGAAACTTTCATTCAGCAAAGTGAGAGCTTCACCTCATCCAACTCCCTGCCACGGGCAGGGACACCTTCCACTATCTCAGGCTGCTCCAAGACCAGCCTAGGACACTGCCAGGGACGTGACAGCCACAGCTTCTCTGGGCAACCCGTGCCAGGCCCTCAGCACCCCGAGGAAGAGTTTTTCCCAATATCCCAATGTCCGCCTACCCTCTGCCAGTGTGAAGCCGTTCCTCCCTGGCCTGTCCCTGCTCTGCTAAAGGCCTCTCTCCATCTTTCCTGTGGGCTCCCGTTGGGTACTGGAGCACCAGGAGCAGGAGCTGTGGGAATTAATTCTTAATTCCTGATTGCATTTACCTGTACCACTCTTTCCCTGGTGTTGCCAGGGCACCTGTCAGGGTTCCCCAGTGTGGAGCAGCCCCAGAGCTGCAGGCACAGAGCTCCTGTCCCCAGACACCCCCAGCTCCTGCTGACCTCTTCCAACACCAGCTCAGGCCTGAAGGAGGATTTTCACCTCTGGCGGCTGCAGGGAGGACGATGGCAGAGGGACGGGAGTTTATTGCTGAAGAGCAGGTGAAAGCCTTATTTGTTGAAAATGTTCTGGGGAACTTTTGAGAGCTGTGTTTAGTGGCTGTGGCTGGCCAGAGATTTACTGATGTGCAGGAGAACGATGATGGAGAAGCTATTCCAGCCCCCAGTGAAGGGCTGCCCTTTAAGCACCTCAGCGTCTGCATTTAGATGACAGGTAGTAAAGGCACCACAGCAACCATTACTGTCCATCAAGTGAGTAATCAACACACCGTGTAAACGCTTTGGCCTTACCCAGACTCTCATGAGCTATTGCAAACAGTAAAAACGCCCAAAAACCTCAAACCCAGGAAGGACAAAGGATGCTTTTGAGGAAGGAACAGCCCGCAGGAACAGGGACTAGGGAGCTTCCCTTGCAGCGAGCAGCGGAGCGGCTGCGGAGCTCTCCGTGCCCGCGGGGCTGCCCCGGCCGAGCGCCCGCCGTGCCCCGTGCCCCGTGCCCTGTGCCCCGTTCCCCATGCCCCGTGCCCCGTTCCCCGTTCCCCGTGCCCCGTGCCCCGTGCCCCCTGCCCCGTGCCCCGTTCCCCGTTCCCCGTTCCCCGTGCCCCGTGCCCACGGGAGCTGGCAGTGTCCCGAGTGACACCCCCGGCCCCACAGGCTGCCCCGTGCCCCGTGCCCACGGGAGCTGGCAACGCCCCGAGTGACACCCCCGGCCCCACAGGCTGCCCCGTGCCCCGTGCCCACGGGAGCTGGCAGCGCCCCGAGTGACACCCCCGGCCCCACAGGCTGCCCGGGCCGTCCCTCGGGATGCGCTGCCGGCTCTGCTGCCCGTGCCACCGCTCCAAGGGCAAAGCCCGGGGCGCTGCGAGCCGCCCGCTGCCTTGGCAGTGTTTGCAGGGCTGCCCCGATGATCTCACGCTGCACAAAGCCGCTGTCGGATAAATATAGAGCACTGCAGCACCGTAAATCAGCAGCACGGCGGGATCGGGCTCGCCGTGGGACGTGGGTCCGCTGGCACTCGGGAAGGGGGAGCGGTGCCTCTCCAGGGGACACCCGCCCCTTTGTCACCAGCCCGGCTGCCCTGGCCGCGCTGGAGGTGACCGCGGGCACTGCCAGGCCCGGCGGGTCGGAGGGCGCTGCCAGCCAGGCGCGGACGAGGGGCCGTCAGAGTGTTTATCAGGGTCTGGCGGAAAGAAAACAAGCTAATGGGGCATTTGCTGATTCAATTCGTTGAATTTGAGCAAATCTTTTTAATCCTCCTCCCCCGGGGATTGGAAAGGTCAGGAAATGGGTAGAATGTGCACTTTCAGGTATTGAAATTAAACTTGTTAAGAAATCCATATTGATTTGCACTTCTCTGAGAAATATTGAAGCCTCCAGATTTAGCCTGGGTATTGATTTTCTCTTCCAGGGGAAAGACATGGGCACAAAGGGAAGCTATTACACGTGGCAGTAAACACCTTCAATCACTGCCCGCTCTGCCTCCATCAAGGCTCCGGCTGCGATTCTGCGGCCCCAGGGTGCCCTGAGCCCCTGGGCTGGGCTCGGTGCCCGCGCCTGGCAGGGCCGAAAGGGGATTTGGGCCCTGGTTTAGCTTTTGGTCAGCCACAATCAGAACCCATTGCTCGGGAAGTTGGAGATGGCCATTGCAGAGCTATTCCACTCCATCCGACTCGAGTTTATCACTGCCAGCCCCTTCACTGCTTCGCTTTTAAATATTGCCCTAAGATGGGGGTGCAACTCTCCTTTGACTGTTTTTAACACATGCAATCAGCAACTACGGCAATTAAGAGGCTTAATTAGCATCTGAATCAGCCTTCTCGAACAAACCCCCTTTGCAACATTAGCAAATAAGGGCGAGGGAGTTGAAATTCTCCCTATGAGGGTGGGCAGGCCCTGGCACAGGGTGCCCAGAGCAGCTGGGGCTGCCCCTGGATCCCTGGAAGTGTCCCAGGCCAGGCTGGACAGGGCTTGAAGGCGCCTGGGATGGTGGAAGGTGTCCCTGCCATGGAATAATGGGAGCTTTGAGGTCCCTTCCCCCCAAAGCATTCTGTGATTCTGTGATTGTGTGATTGTGTGATTGTGTGATTCTGAGATTCTGTGATTCTGTGATTCTGTGACTCTGTGATTCTGTGATTCTGTGATTCTGTGATTCTGTGACTCTGTGATTCTGTGACTCTGTGATTCTGTGATTCTGTGATTCTGGGCAGCCCTGGCGGGGCTGTTTGTGGAGCTCCCGGGAGGGTTTCACTCCAGCAGAGCTCCCGTGCCAGCTTTCCCAGCGGCCTGCCCGGTGTTCCAGGAGGGATTAGGATGTGCTGGCTTTGGGCAGCAGACCCGGGCGGGGCTGCTCAGGCTCACACACCGCACCCCCGATGTTCCCTTCTGCGAGAGCCGAGGGACCGAGAGCCCCGCCGGCCCCAGGCAGCCCCGGGGACCAGCGGGAATCTGCCCCTTCTGTCAGAAGGTTAAACAAGATTTCAATTAAGTGTCACGTCACCGCGGACCAAGTGCTCCAAAGCTGCCTCCACTTGGACGAGCTCTGCTCTGGGGGAGAGCTCAGAGCTGAACCCCGCCTGCTCCGGCGCTCCCTGGCAGGCCCAGCCTGGCCTCCCTCCTCCCTGCCGGCCACGCTGCGCCGCTCCCCAGTGCCCGCTGCAGGGCCGGTGTGACCTACTCAGCCGAGGAACTTGCCAAACTGGACAATTTTATTGTTTTTCTCATGGATCTCCCGCCATTAGGGAATCACACCCCATCCGCAGCCGCTCCCGCAGCACCAAGGTCGCACGTCCCCTCGGCTGTGCCCAGCCAGTCATCTCTGCCTGCTGCGTGTGCACCAACTGCAGGGAAGTAACTCATTTTCTTGCAACATTAGAGGTGAACTGAACGCTGGATACTTGCTACCAGTCACTGGAGTAATTCTGCTCCTGAGTCCTTTCGAGGGAAGGAGGGAAGGAAGGAGAGAGGGAAGGGAGGGAAGGAGGGAAGGAAATAAGCCCTTTCGAGACCACAGAAAATTGCAAAAGGATGTTTCTTCCAACCCGACATGACAAAATTGAATTCCAAGCTATTTAATGCATGCACGAAATGCCATAGAGGAACCCAGCCCGAGCACTCCATCCAGCACGACAGGGAAAGGGGTTGGAACACAAGCATCGCTCCGGCACCGGCTCAGTGCTCCCAGCTCCGGACTTCCAGGCCGTTCCACCGACATGGAACTACGGGTCAAGGGTTCTCACGGACAGGGCTATCGCCAGCATTTCCATGGACACACAGCTATGGGAACACTGCGGTTATGATCACACGAACGATGGAGACCTCGGCAAGCCGCAGTCCCGGGGGCTGGAGCCCGCTCAGTCCGCAGGGCGCCAGGGCCCCTCCCCGCCGGGGTCCCGCTCCCACCGCGGCGCGGCGGCCCGGCCCGGCCAGCGGCATTTCAGGAGTGAAAAACCAGCCCCGCGGGCAGGGCCACGGGGAGCTCCGGGTCTGTCCTTAAAAACGGGGTTTCACAGGTTACACCGTCACGAGGGTGATGCCATGCAGCCTGCCCGCGGCCCGGCCCGCCTCAGACCGGCGTGGTTCGTCTGTTGGCCGGGTTGTTGTGCAAAGACTCCTTGAACTCTTTGGGGATGGAGTTGTGGACCTGTAAAAAACCGTGGTCCCGCTCCGAGTTGAGCAGCGTCCCCATGGTAACCTTGGAGGGATCCCTGGAGAGGGTGAACATGGAGATGTCGGTGGAGGGGATGGTGCTGAAGCCTTTGCTGATGGGCGACATGTCCCGGGAGCGGGGCTCGGTGGAGCGGGAGCTGGACCGCCGGCGGAAGCGGTACCTGTAGGGCGGCAGGCGCGTGAAGGCCGACCTCTTGAGCAGCTCCGAGTGGGAGCGGGCGCGGATCTGGCGGTGCTTCTCGATGTACATGTGCACGGCGATCACCCCCACCATCTCGGCGATGATGAAGGACAGCGCCCCGAAGTAGAAGGACCAGCCGTAGGAGTAGCTCTTCTTGGAGTCGCTCTGGCCCGGGTCCCCCGCGTTGGCCGAGATGTAGACTATGATCCCGATGATGTTGCTGAGACCTGCGGGGGGACAAGCGGGGCAGGCGCTCACCTGAGTGGCAGAGGTGGATGGGGGGACGTGTCCCCACGGGGCACCGACCCTCTGCCAGCACACTTGGACCAAAATTCCCCCACAGACCTCTGCCAATCCCCAGGACACCTTTCTATTCCCTCACACGTCCCTTATTCCTGCATGTTCCCAGGAAGGAGCAGTAGCCACTGGTTTCTCTGGAAGAGGGACATTTCAGGAGCCGGCTGTGCTTTGCTTTGCTGAGCAGTGAATGCAGCAGCCTGGCTGGTGTCACACAGCAGCAGAGCCACTCTGAGGGGTACCCCTGTACCCCGGGCTGTGCCCCCACCTGGGCTCTGCTCAAGGCAGGGCAGGGGGCACCTGGCTGGCATAGGGACCGTGGCCAGAAGGCCCTGATGTCTTTTCCCTTCTGTGGGGATTTCCCCACAGGGCTGGAGCAGCTCTCAGACCTCAGAATCCCCTTCATGCTGGATCCCCCCAGCATGAAGCCAGGTCGCAATGGCCCTGGGAGCGCAGGGAAGCTGGAATGGCTCCATCTCTTCCCATTTCTGGTGGAGTTCTGAGGCTTTGTTTGGGACAGGGGCAGCCTGTGCCCTGCCAGCAGCCAGTGGGGCTGTGCTGCAGGCTGGGGAGAGGCTGGTGCATTCCCAGATTTACTTAATGAATCGATTATGTTCTCTCTGCTGCTTTCTCATCTGCA
The DNA here is from genome assembly GCF_048771995.1 of Taeniopygia guttata. Lineage (NCBI taxonomy): Eukaryota > Metazoa > Chordata > Aves > Passeriformes > Estrildidae > Taeniopygia > Taeniopygia guttata. The sequence continues at coordinate 7,583,698 of NC_133039.1, read as the reverse complement.
TCAGCAGCTCCTGCCAGCCAAGGAGGAAGAGTCATTTGTCTTTTTGTGGGGAGAAGAAAAACACAAAATAGAGCGGTTCCTTGAGACAAAGACATTGTCACGCGATAATCAGGGGAAGCGTTGGAGAACAGCACAGCGAAATGAGTAATCCAGCAGGAACAGCCTCTCCAGAGAGCGATTTCCATGTGGCAGCCCCTCTGCCTGGTCCTGCTGCTGCTGGCACAGTGCCCACTGACAGTCCAGGACGGAGGGCAGAGCCCCAGTCCCCGTCGGCTGCACTTGGGGAGCCACCCCAGGCTGTGCCCCCACCGGGCTCTGCTCAGGGCAGGGCAGGGGGCACCTGGCTGGCATAGGGACCGTGGCCAGAGGGCCCTGATGGCTTTGCCCTTCTGTGGGGATTTCCCCACAGGGCTGGAGCAGCTCTCAAACCTCAGAATCTCTGTGTGCTGGCAGCCTGGGAGGACCCCCAGCCCAGCCCTGCTCCCCCGTGTCCCCCAGGCTGGAGGAGCCCCCCGGGCAGCTCCTACCTGCAGAGACGAAGAAGATGCCGGCGCTGAGGATGACGTTGTGTTTGCTCTTGTAGAACTCGCTGGCGGCCACGCACAGCCCCCCGAAGAACAGCAGCCCCACGCTGAGGATGGGGAAGATGCTGGACGCTCTCACAGCACCTGTGGGGCGGGAGAGGGGCAGCATCAGCCCCCGGCACCCCTGCACCAGCTCCTGAAAGGATCTGGGCAAGGGCACCCTTGTGCTGCCAGGATGGGTGGGGAGACCCAGCGCTGGACCCCACCAGGCATCCTCTGCTTGTCATGGAGCTCTGCAATGGTTTGGGCTGGTTCAAACCACCCAGTCCCACCTCCTGCCATGGGCAGGGACACCTCCACTATCCCAGCTTGATCCAAGGCCCATCCAACCCGGCCTTGGGCACTGCCAGGGATCCAGGGGCAGCCACAGCTTCTCTAGGAGCCTGTGCCAGGGCTGCCCACCCTCCCGGGGCAGGATTCCCTCTGTACATCTCACCTGCATTTCCCCTCTTTCATGGAAAGCATGGGCAGTGCCAGGGTGAGGGTGCCCTGCAGACAAGGGGCACTGTCCTCTCAGCGTGAGCATTTCCAGACAACAGCAGAGGCAGCAGGGGCACGCAGCAGCCCTGGGCCTCCCCTGAGCTGCTGGGCTGGAAGGATCCTGGCAGAAGGGCCCTGTGCCCACGGCTCATCCAGCTGCTGCTCTGGACTCTCAAATTTCCACATCTCTGCTCACCCAGTGGAGGGAAGCGCGAGTTTAATGAAATGGCTTTGCAGTTTTAGTAGATTAGTGCTGAAGTTCTCCCACCCCCTCTCACATTTAAAGTAAAAAGTCTATTTTAAAGGCCCCAGGAGTGGAATTTTAATGGAGCTTCTCTGTATTCCTCTGCTTTAATAACAGCCCTATTTGAGGGATGAGAGCCCAAGCCTAGGCACAGGGTATTTTTGGTGCAGCAGGTAGTGATCTGCTGCATTCATTACTCTCTACTGTGGTTTTGGAAGCTGATCCATGTGGGAAAGTGGATTGGGCTGGGCTTTAAGGTCCCTTCCAACCTGGGCCATTCTGGGGTGCTGTGTGGAACCCTGTGGTCTGCCCCAGAGCGCTGCTGGCCCCTGAGACAGGAGGACACACTTTTCCCAGGAACTCTGCCAGTTCAGCTCCCTCTGTGTCCCCGTGCCTGGCTGCCAGGGCAGAGCTCCTGGCACTGCTCCTTGTGCTCTCCCAGCAAGCCCGGCCTGGCTGGGGGCTCGGGAGAGAGACAGCAGCAGGGACGTGGAGACGTGTCCCTGTGGGGCTGCGGGCTCCCAGTCCCCATGGGGGCACCAGGACACTCAGGTGTGCAGCCACCGCTGGGACCGGCCGTGGGGACAGCGAGAGCCAGGCCAGCGTGCCACAGGGCACTGCGGCGTGGCACGGCCATGCTCGGGTGACCCAGGGGGTCCTGAGGCTGCACGGGGAGCCTGGGGGGCTGTGAGCCCTCAGCCTCTGCGGGGTGACCCAGGGGACAGGGAGGGGTGCCCTGCTGGGTGACCCAGGGGACAGGGAGGGGTGCCCTGCTGTGTGACAGACCCAGGGGACAGGGAGGGGGGCCCTGCTGGGTGACCCAGGGGACAGGGAGGGGTGCCCTGCTGGGTGACCCAGGGGACAGGGAGGGGGGCCCTGCTGGTGAGGGGCCCAGGGGACGTGTGCCACAGGGGAGCAGACTCACGGAGGAGATACTCGGCCGTGTCTTGCTCGTAGTCTGCATCCTCAGGGAAGTGGTCGATTTTCTTGCACACTCCTCGGAAGGTTCCTGGGGAGACACAGGCCAGGAGATGCTCAGAAGCCTGTGCTGGCAGGATGTGCAGCAGCCCAGGGCCCTGCATGCTCTAACTGGGGACACTGAGGCACAGTGTGGGACTGCCCTGGAGCAGCAAGGGGCAGGGAGGGTGGCAGGAGCTGCAGCATCTCCCCAGAGGAAGGGCAGCCCCCTCAGCACCCTGGCTCTGGAGCACACGCTCGGGCCATGCTGGCTGTGTCCCCTCTGCCATGGGCCAGGAGGACATGTCACCATGTCCAGGGCTCGAGGCTGCACCAGCCAACCCCCAGGGCATCCTGCACGCTCCCAGGCTGTGCTCAGGGAGCCGAGCAGCACAACAGGCATCAGCCAAAGCCTGAAGATGAGGGCCTGGAGGAGGCAAGCTGCCATCCAGAGGGAGCCACAGCATCCGAGGGACAACCACCTGCTCCCGTTGCTTTGGGAACTGTGGGAGAAGGGCATGCACCGGGCACGGGGAGGACACCAGCTCCACAGCACAGCCCCCGGCCTCCTCCTCCCAGCTCTGGGCTTCCACCCAGCTGCTCCCAGTGCCCAGGGCCGGCAGGCTCTGCCCCACGCTGCCCACAGCTGCCCCCTTTGCCGGGCAGCCGCCAGGCACTGCCAGAGCGGGGCTGCAGCCGTGGAGCTGAGCGGGCACGGGCAGAGCAGCACGCCCGGGGCAGGGGCAGCCCCGGCTCCCAGCATCTCCTCACACCCTGACGTTTATTTTGTCTCCTTTACTCCTCTGTTCACCAGCTGATGCTCGTCGTCATGGCAATGCTGAGCCGCCTGACACGCACCTTCAGCCTCCGAGCACACACACGACAGGGCTGCCAGCCCAAAAAGGACCCTCTGACCTCCAAGGAGCTCCCCAAGGAGGGAACCCTGCCCCTGGGGCTGCGGCTGGAAATGGCTCCGGGGATGGATGAGGGAGCTGCTCAGGGCCCTGGCTGGGACACAGCCCCCTGGGGGCTGCTGCCGCCCTCGGGCTCCTCCCGGCCCGGAGAACGCCAGGCTGCTGCTTCCAGCACATCGCAGCCTCCTCCCGAGCCCTTTCCCAGCCGCTGGCCCTGCCCTTGTCCCTGTCCCTGCCCCACGGCCCCAGGCTGGCAGCGAGCGCTGCCTTTGCCTGGCTGCCAGGGGCCCCATTTGGCAGCGATGGTCTCGTAGCGCACCCTCAGCGGCCGCAGGTCCGTGCGGGCATCCCTGCCCTGCCCTGCCCTGCCCATCCCTGCCTGCCCTGCCCATCCCTGCCCATCCCTGCCCATCCCTGCCCTGCCCATCCCTGCCCTGCCGTGCCCTGCCCATCCCTGCCCTGCCCATCCCTGCCCTGCCCTGCCCTGCCCATCCCTGCCCTGCCCATCCCTGCCCATCCCTGCCCGGGCGGGTCCGGCTCTCTCCGCTCCGCTCCGCCGCTGCGCTCCCGCTCCGCCCTCAGCGGCGCACGCAGAGCAGTGAATTGATTTGAGCTCAGGTTGTTTTTTGTTTTCCTCTCACAGCCCCTCTCCCCGGGGAGGGCTGGGGGGACGGGGAGGGGGCTGGGAGGGAAATGCGGCTGCAGTGCTGAAATACAGCCGAGAATATCGATCCCAGCCCGACGAGCCGGGAGGCTAAAGAGCTCCAGTTAGGGTGTTAAAATCTCATTACGTTTCATCTGCTGGAACGGCTTTCCAGGGACCATTCTGGGTGCTACTGGTGTGTGCAAAGGAAGGCTCAGGCTTAGGAGGACGAGCTGAGACCACTCTTAAATGAGAACAAAATTCCTTGCTCCCCTCGTAGTGGCTCAGCCAGGAGCCAAGGTCACATTCCAGCCCTCAGCTCTCTGCTGCTCCCGATAAATCCGAGTGAGTTATCTCCCAAGTGGTGGTTTCCAGTAATGGCCTTCCTGAAGGCACTGTGTTACCCCGAATCCATCTGAGGGCAGTGACGGGTCATTATGGTCTAAATTCTTTGAAAATTAATATTTTGGAGAACCAGAGGTCGGCGCTGAGCTGGGGAGTGCTGGGGTAGGAAGGAGCATGCTGCACAATCCCAGAGATGCTCAGGCTCTGCACTCCTGAGTAACAGGAGCAAGATACCTAAATATCTCCGAGGAATTAAAACTTCAGGGCTCATCTTTTTTTACCTCCCACCCACCTCCCAGATGCTTGGAGAGATGGAGAGAAATTCATCCATATTCCTTCCCCAGCTCCAGGCTCTGCAAGGCATCCTGAGGCTCTTTGCACAAGGTCCCTGGTGGGAGACCAGAGCTCCGGGCTTTGGGTCTGTGCTAGCCATGGCCAGGGCTCAGTGGCCGCTGCGCAGGGCTCAGGGGTGGCACCGAGCAGCTCCTGTGGCCCTGGGGAAGGCTGCGGGGGTCTCAGCCACCCCCCAGCACATTGTTTGCCTCCTGCATCACCAGATTTTCAACACCGAGTTCAAGGACACGCAGCAGCCTAGAGGAGCGTCAGAGAAGCTGTGGGGCGGCCGCAGCCCCTGACCCGCAGCGCTGAGCAGCCCCCGGAGCTGCTGCTGGAGCCGAGGACAGGGGACAGACAGGGCTGTTCTCTGCTCCCCGGGGAACGGGGCTGTTCTCTGCTCCCCGGGGAACGGGGCTGTTCTCTGCTCCCCGAGGAACGGGGCTGTTCTCTGCTCCCCGGGGAACGGGGCTGTTCTCTGCTCCCCGGGGCACGGGGCTGTTCTCTGCTCCCCGGGGCACGGGGCTGCTCTCTGCTCCCCGAGGAACGGGGCTGTTCTCTGCTCCCCGGGAACGGGGCTGTTCTCTGCTCCCCGGGAACGGGGCTGTTCTCTGCTCCCCGGGAACGGGGCTGTTCTCAGCGGGCCAGGGAGCCCTGGGGAGCCCGGGGACCTGTCCTTGCCATCCCAGCAGCTCCGGGACTCCCCCGAGCCGTCCTGCCACCCCCCAGGCTCCCGCTGGCCCCGAGCCCACCGCAGAGCGGCCGAAGGGAGGCGAGACCCGAGAGCCCCCAGCCCCCGAGAGCCCCCGGCCCCGCTGCTGGGAGGGTGCTGGGCTCCTCAGCAGCTGGCAGTGGGAGGAATCCTCCTCCTCCTCCTCCTCGGCAGGGCTGAGCTGTCCCGCAGCACATCCCCTCGGCCCGGCAGCCCCACGCCGGCGGCTCGGGTGGGATCCGGCTCCGTCTGCGCTTCACACCCTCTCCCCCTCTCTGCGGCGGAGCCTTGTGCCTGAGCAGAGGCACCTACACAGAAACGCCTGTTCGAAGGACGTTTCCCCTGGTTTTATGGATTAGAAAAACCCCCAGCAGTGGAAAAAACCCAAGTCAGAAGGAAGGAAGGCGGGAGCGAGGAGGCAGCAGAGGTGGGGCCAGCGGGGCCAGCGGCAGCCCGACCTGGCCGGGCACAGAGCCCGGGCACCCCCGGCTGCTCTGCCGGGCCGTGGGGAGCAGGAGTGCCCGCGATGGGCATCCCCACGGGGGACACGGCGAGCACAGCCTGGCACTCACACCACGGGTGGGCTGGGAGCTCCTGCCAGCGCTCGGCGCGTGGCACAGGGACTTCACTCCCTCAGCAGTGCTAAACGGGAAAAAAAAAAGAGAAAAAAAAAATCTACATTTTGACAGTGACTCATCATCTCCCATTCTGGAATCTGTGGGGTTGGTGCAACCTACACAAGGCAGTTCAGAAAAGCAAAACAATTCTGAATAATAGAGGAGGAAAAAAAAGTTTGCAGCTGATGGGTGATTTCCAGCCCTTTGCTCTGAGGGTTTTCTCATTTTTCCTCATTAGAAAAGTAATCAGGTAACACTCAGGAGCTGCTTCCAGGGGCTCCCCCCACGCTCTCCTGAGCTTCCTTCCTCCCTGTATGCTCCCAGCCTTCCTCCCTCTGGCCTTCCACCCTGCTGGAGCCCATGGCAGGAGAACACCGGGCTCCTGGGCAGGGGCTGGGATGGGCAGGGGGGGCAGGGGCTGAGGCGAGCCCAGGGCTCCTGGTGGCCCCTGCTCGGCTGTCCCCACCGTGGCACGTGGCAGCGGGCAGCGGGCAGCAGCTGCCAGTGCCAGGAGCGCTGGGATCCTGCTGGGGAGGAGAGCACTCATCAGCATGTCTAAGGAAATCATTTCATGTTTTATCTTTAACAGTGGATAAACATTGATTTTTATTTTAAAAGGCAATTGACATTCCTATGAGAGCGCAATGAGTGCTGGAGCAGCCGGAATTGGCGTAAATAAGCCGTGTGCTAGAAATTAATGAGCTTCACTGATTGAGTTTATCTGTTTAAATTAATACAATTCTGGCAATTATATTAAAAAAAAATCTTTGGTTTGTTTGCCTGCTTGGAGGCATTGATGGTAAGAGATGGGGCAGGGCAGGAGGCCTGGCTGAGCCTCCCAGAGCCCGGGGCACAGGAACTCCCTGTGCAGCCAGAGCAGGACCCTGCTCTCCTGTTTAATGAACGTTTCACGTTTCTTGGGTTAATGGGTGAGTTCTGGGAAGGCTTTGCCTTCCAGCCTCCCCTCTGGCTGAAGGTAAGGGGTGGTCAGCTCAGCTCTGGGAGGTTCCTGGGTCCCACATCCTTCTCTAGCAGGGTGTGGGGAAGGGTCTGTCCTGCAGGGTGGGAGCTCTGTGCCCCTTTGGCAAAGGGGGCTTGGGCTCATCCCCCTCCTCCCCTTTCCACCACTCCAAGGGCTGGCTGGAGCTGGAAGAGGCCCCCGGCCCCACCCTGGTTTGAGTGGCTGATCTTTAGGGTCTCTTCCACCCCAAAACATTCCATGATTCCATGGCCCCTCTATCCAGCTGGACAATTAACAGGCAGATCCAGATGCTTGTTTGTAGGAGCGAGTTTGACACACAAGTTTCACGTCCAGAACACCGGGGACAAAATCTGCCCAGCCAGGACTGGGGAAAGCCAAGAGTCAGGAGTGTAAGACCCGGGATCCTCTGGTGGAACAAGCTGCCAGCGATGCAGACAGAGGGAATCTGTGGGTGTGGGGGTCGGGTGTCTGCCCCCACCCCGGGCTCGCAGAGGATCATCCCCAGGCTGCTTAAGCACCTATTTATACCAAAGAGGAGAGGAGCTGCATTAGGATGGGGAGCTGGAGGTTTCACTTCACCGGTATTAAAATGTCCTCTGAATTTCTAAAAACCTATAAATGACAATTTCATAGCTGTGAAGCGTGGCATCCAGCACAGGGGAGTGCTATTTTCGACTCCGCGTTGACAGCTGAAGGGGAATGGATCACAGAATTAAAAACTAGTTGCTGCTCAAGTCCAAGCAATCATGGCTTGATGATGCTTCTTATGGGCACACAGAGGCAAGTCCGAGGCAGCAGCACAGACTCCTGGTGCTTTGAGAGGTCAATTCACAGAGCAGAAAACAATTATAAGCCAGATCACTTAGGAGAATGGATTTAAGCATAAAAGCACAGCTGTGTACAGAGAATGATTTAAGAGTTGTTTTGCCTGAAAACTCATCACCATGACGGGAGTTTGCATTGGTTTAGAAACTGCCTGGCTAATAAGCAAAGAGCTATAAAAATATAAACAGGCCCAACAAAGAGAAGAAAGAGATATTCATAACTCTGACTATAAAGCAGCGAGCTGGAATTGTAGGGCGCCGCTAAAGGCTGGAAGCAGCAGCAGCAAAGCACCAGAACGTCCTTCCCGGCGCTGGGATGAGCAGTGGCAGCAGGAAGGAGCAGTGCCACCGCAGAACGCAGCAGCCAGGGCTGCTCACAGGCCCACAAACATGGGATACCCACTCCAGCACGGTGTTCCTCACACCGGGAGCATCCCCCACCCTGGGGAGGCTGGGAGAGCCATCCCAGCCGGGATGAACCTGCCCCGGGAAGGGCGAGGGGCTGGGGCACCGCTCTGCCCACCCGCAGCCCCGCTGCTGCTCCAGGGGCTTGGGCTGGCACCCGTGGCACCAGCAGGGACTCGGAGCCAGGGACAGCCACTGGCACAGGGGGCACGGCCACTTTTGGGCTGGGGCAGTGACAGTGACAGCACAGAGCCCGGTGACAGCGCCAGGGCCAGCAGGGACATCCTGGTGTACAGCAGCCTGAAAAATCTTTCTTCATGGAATCATCACAGGATTCCAGAGTGGCCTGGGCTAGGAGGGACCTCACAGCCCACCCAGTGCCAGCCCTGCCATGGCAGGGACACCTCCCATTGTCCCAAGCTGCTCCCAGCCCCAGCGTCCAGCCTGGCCTTGGATAATCCAGGGATCCAGGGGCAGCCCCAGCTGCTCTGGGCACCTCTGCCAGGGCCTGCCCACCCTTTATATTCCCTATTTCAAGGTGAAGCAGCTGCTTAAATTTACAATCAACACCACAGTCACTGTTTGAAGGAGATGTCACCACCTCCATCCCACAGAGAGGCTCCGGGCAGAGGCCGGGGGGTGCTGGAGGTGCCCGGTGGGCAGTGAGCCCCTCCGTGCCCTCGGCACAGCGCTGTGGGCCCAGGGCTGCAGAAAGAAAATCCTTCTGCAAAGGAGCCCCACGGTGCAGAATATCCAGGCTAAAAATATGTAAATGGCCATGAAAAGCACTGTCAGAGCTGCAGCGAGACGAGCCAGTCGCCAGAAGGCAATTTTGAATTTCTGAGCTCGCTGCACGAGGCATTAAAAAGGTCACTATTTCTGAAATAAGGATCTTTACAAATAAACACATTTGCCGAGGCCCCGGTGAGTCATGCCAGAGCGGAGCGCAGAGCATTTCCACCCTAATGCTCCTGACAGGCCGGGAGCAGGGAGATCTTTTCATGTTTACAGTTCATCAATAGTTATTACAGCTGCACAGTCAATCTTTAAAGCACATTTAGCCTGGGAGGAGGCTCGGCAGGTTGTTTTCCCTGAAAAAGCGATATTACATTTATTACGTTCTTCCTCTTTTATAGCATAGATTTGAAGGCAAGTATTTGAAGTTCAAATACATGACTGCCACTCCAGCACCTGGCTTTTTAAAAATATATCTATACTTCTGTCACATCTTGCTGGTATAAATATTTGAAGTTTTCAGCTGATGTGTTAAAAGGGCCTCGATCCATCACAGGCTGTTTATTGCGGGGGGTGCAGCGGGCACTGCCGGAGCGGGCGGTGCATCCCACGCTCCCCGCGCTCCCCACGCTCCCCGTGCTCCCCCGGCTCCCCCGGCTCCCCCGGCTCCCCTGGCCGGGCTGCGGCTCCCCCGGCCCCGGTCCCGGCTCCGAGCGCGGCCAGCCCGGCCGGATTTAGCCGCTCCTGCCGGAGGCAGCGCCGCCTCCTCACCATCTGCGCCAGGGAAGCAGCCCCGGGGAGCGGCTCCAACGCCCAGATGGGGAAAGCGGCGCTCGGGAGTAGCACCATAGTCTCACTCTTGGCTTTTTTTGGAGAACAAGAAGGAACCCTCCTCCAGGCCGAGCATCAGGAGAGAACTTCGCTGGTGAACCAGTGAGCGACGCCAACCTCGTCTTCCCCATCCAAGAAAGAAAAGCTGCCCTTTGGAGCTGCCCTTTGGAGCTGCCCAGAGACCCAGAGCACTCCTGTGGTGTTCCACGTTCTCCCTGCCCTGTCTGGGAACACCTTGGCACTACTGCACTGGCAGCAGGCTCCCTGCCTGGGCAGTGGGGACAGGGCAGGGTGCATCTCATGCACCCTCCGGCCCAGGCTGCAGGACCCTGCTCCTGGCTACAAAGCTGCTCCACTCAGCTCAGAGCTGGGCAAGCTCTTCGTGCTCCCTGAGCCACTCACACCATCCCCTTGGCCATTAAACAGCCTCACCTTCCCCACTTTCCCAAACCTCAAAGCACAAAACCCTTTGCTAGAAGAAACCTGAGCTTTTAAACGACCCCAAGTCCATCTGGCCCTGCCATTCCAAAGGCCAAACAGCCCCAGCTCCCCATGGCTCTGCCCTTCAGGAGCCAGCGAGAGCTCGGAGGGGAAGAGGAGGAAGATGTGAAAGGCCCCAAGATGGGGGCACTCACCCAAGGCTTTCCATCCTCCTCTCCTGCAGTGAATCCCAGAGCCCATCCCGCTGCTCCACAGCCAGGCGCTGCTCTGCCATCAGCCCCAAGGACAGCAGGAGTTCCGCAGCCCTGGTACGTCCCTGGGCTGCCCCCGTGCCTTTGCTCCCCTATTTTCAGCTCTGGATCACGCCCGGGGTCCGTGGCATTGCCCTCAGCCCTCAGCCCACAGCCCACAGCCCTGCAGGGAGGGCTCTGCCTGCAGCAGCCTTTGGTGCCTCTGCCCCAGCTGCAGCCCAGCAGCTCCACCCGCTCATCCCTGAGGGCACCACCTGCTTCGGGATGTGCTCCTGCAGCTGGGGAATGCTCTGCATGGATGGATGGGTGGATGGATGGATGGATGATGGATGGATGGATGGATGGATGGATGGATGGATGGATGGATGGATGATGGATGATGGATGGGTGGATGGATGGATGGATGGATGGATGGATGATGGATGAATGGATGGATGATGGATGATGGATGGGTGGATGGATGGATGGATGGATGGATGGATGGATGGATGGATGGGTGGATGGATGGGTGGATGGATGGATGATGGATGGATGGATGGATGGATGGATGGATGGATGATGGGTGGATGGATGGATGGATGGATGGATGGATGATGGGTGGATGGATGGATGGATGGATGGATGGATGATGGATGATGGATGGATGGGTGGATGGATGGAGAGCAGCCCTGAGGAGAACTGGAGAGGGACTGTGAACAAGGGCAAGGAATGACAGGACAAGGGGGAATGGTTTCACACTGACAGAGAGGAGGCTTAGATTAGATTTATGGAAGAAATCCTTCCCTATGAAGGTGGCAGGCCCTGGCACAGGTGCCCAGAGCAGCTGTGGCTGCCCCTGGGTCCCTGGAGTGTCCAAGGCCAGGCTGAACAGGCTTGGAGCAGCCTGGGACAGTGGAAGGTGTCCCTGCCCACTGCAGAAGGTGGCATTGAATATCTTGAAGGTCCCTTCCAACCCACACCATTCCACAGTTCCATGATTCTGCTCTCCCCAGTTTGCAGACGGGCAGGGGAGCATGGAGAGCTGCAGATCACGAGCATCTGCTGGCTTTGGGTGCTCAGCTGGGGATTTCACAGCCCTGGAACAGGCTCTGCGCGGGAGGTGCCGCTGCTGTCACCGCGGGGCTGAGCCCCCGCCCAGAGCCGCTCCCGCCTGCTGCAGGGCCGTTCCGCTCCTCCTGCTCCTGCAACACTTGCCTTATCCCGAAGGGGAGATCTGCTCCAGCTGCCGTCTCGAGTGATCTCTGAAGGGTGGCCGAGCTCGTGTGCCCGGAGCAGCCCTGCCTAAGGCCCAGAGCCGCCCCTGAGCCCTCGGGGAGCGGCAAGGCCGGTGTCACAGCCCGCAGCCCCCGGCCCGTGTGCCCCAGCAGTGTGCCCGGTGTGCTCCGGGGCAGCGGGGGCGGCGGCGCGGGGATCACCGGGGCTCCGGGGCAGCGGGACCGGCTGAGCTCCCGGGAGCTGCTGCAGGCTCACGGGGGGCAGCGGTGGGAGCTGGGGCGGACACTGAACGCTGTCCCAGGCGCACACCGCCCAGCCCCGCTGCCCCGGCAGCATCCCGGTGCCGCTGTTATCCGCAGCCCCGCTCCCGCTGCTCCCGCCGCGCTCCCGCAGCCGCTGCTGCTCTGCTGCTTCCCATGCAAGGCGCGACCGCTCCCACCCTGCAGCCGCACGCTGGGGAGGAGGCCAGACGTGCACAGACACGTTCATCCTTGGCTGGAGCGTGCTGGGAGCGACAAGAGATCCTCCGGCACGGGGGAAGGAGCCGCCAGAGGCTCGCAGCCCCCGGAGCGGCCGGGGATGGGAAGGGGATCGGCCCGTGCCCATCCGGAGCGGTGCCCGCTGCCAGCCCGGCCGGGTGGCACAGCCGCTGTGCCGCGGTCAGGCTGCGGGGCTGAGCCGGGCTGCTCGGGCACACGGAGGCTCTGGCACGGATGCCGAGCATCCCGGCAGGAACGGCTGTCCCGGCTGTCCCAGCTGGCCGGGACACAGCCGGGAGGCAGTGGGGACAGCTGCCGGAGGGCACAGTGTGCCTGGGCTGTGCCAGTGACCTTTCCCGGGCAGGCAGCAGCCCCGGCACGGCGCAGCCCCTCACGGCGCTGTGTGATACGCTCGGGGATGCTGAGGTGCCACACACAGCTGCAGGAAGCTGGTGTCTGACAAACACCCAGCTGAGCTTCACTGGCCTGTCCTGAAGGGCTCCTGTTCCATGTTAGGAGGGAGCCCAGCCTCTCCAGAGGGATGGAGGTGCCATCTCTGGGACCAGGGAAGTTCAGGACACGAGCTGCTCGATGACAATGCCAGCAGCACAAGCCAAGGCTGATTTTAGTAAATTAAATCAGACACGCCTCCAAAGGGCCCTTGCTTGTCAGTAGTGTCTCTGGGGTGCTCTCCCCTCCGCTTGTGATTCCGGGCACAAGCTGAGAGTAAAGGTATAATTGGGGGACAATTACCAAAACACCAGTGAAATTGGAAACGTGACCATTCCACAGGCATGAACACAAATGCCAACCTCAAACACCACCTTTGTCACTGCTCACTACTGCCCAAGTCCCTCAGGATGTATCACCAATGCCAACATCCCCATGAGTGCCCAGCGTCCCCCAGAAAGGCTGGGAGCTCACATGTGCCCCCTTGTCCCTGTCCCCAGCCTGGGCTGCTGCCCATCTCAATTCTCCTCCTTCAATACAAAGCACTTGGCAAACAGCAAACACACAGAGCCCCAGGGAGGGTGGCAGGATGGCAGCAGGGAGTGTCCTGCTCCCAAACCTGCCCACTGCCCTCCCTGCCACCCTGGCATTCCTACGGGGCCGTGTGATTGAACAGCACCGTTCCCAAGCAGCTGGCACAGGAACAGCCTCTGCTGCCCAGCAGCACGAGATTTGTCTTTGCACTGCGCTGTCAGGAGATAAGAAACAGGCGCTGTCTGAGGAAATCATCGCACCCTATCGCTGCTCAGCGGCACGATCCCTCCTCCTGCCAGGACTGAAGAGCCGCGGTGCTCAGCCCCCAGCACTGAGCGAGGGGTCCCTGCAGTGCCCAGCGCTGAGCGAGCCCGGGGCTCCTGGCACATCCAAAAGGAACCGGGAGCCTTCTGCAAGAGCCCCCCCACCTCTCCTCCTCTGGGCAAGTGGGCACAGGATCCTGGCACCCCTGAACTGCTTGGGAGGGACCCCAAGACACAGCACAGCTCGGAGCACTCAGCACACCCTGCCTGGACACTCCGGTACCTGCTGCAGGCGGAGGCTGGGGAGTCCCGGCAGTGTGGAACGAGAACATCCCTGCAGCCATCCCTAATTATTTACAGCCGGCGTGAGCCGGTGACCTTGCACGGGAAAAAACCACTTGAGCCTCATTCAGATTCAGCCTTCCCCCTCTGTTACACGGGAGCAGCTCCGGGGATGGCAGCTCTGCAGCACGCCTCTGCAGCAGTGAAGTGCCTGTTTCGGAGCTGTTCCAGCGTTTTACCCATCGCGTGCTGCTCGCAGGCACGGAGGGAGCTGCTCTTTCACCCACCCCACCAGTCAGGATTTCTGCCCAGGAAACACCGCAGCGTCCCAGCAGGGGAAATTTTGCACCTCTGCTCGAACAGGGCCGGTGGCAGCGAGCTGAGGCGCAGCTCCTCCCGGACACCCCGAGCAGCCCTGGAGCTGCGGGCACGGCTGCCCTGAGCCACGGTACCAGCTGGCAGGGGCACGAGACCCTCCGTGCCCAGAAGGATTCTTGTGACTCGTGGCATCTGGCCATGTGCCACAAGAACATGGCTCTGAGGGTCCAGCCAGCTTCATTTCCATCTCCATTAGAGGACAGTAATTCACTTTTATCCAATACATCCTCCACCAAGGCGAGGCTCAGGGATTCCCTACACCCAAGGCCGTGCCGGGCTGTTGTCTGTGAGCCCTCGCAGAGCCCCGTGCCCAGGGCACGCGTTCAGTGCTGTGTGACAGCAGTGCCAGGGCTGGGCTGGCCCTGCTCGGGGCTGTCCTGATGGAAATCCCATCAGGTAGTCTCAAACAGGTAACTGTCCCTCTCCACCTTCATCCCTCACCTCTCCTCAGGTGCCTCCATCACATCCTCTATCTCCATCGCACAGGAAAACTCGCACGTCCCAGGCCCCAGGAAACAAAGAGCAAACAGCCCTTCCCACCACCCCCACACCTGCCTGGCTGCACAGACCAGCCTGCCCCCTCCACCCCCTCAGCCCATGCTGACTGTCCCCATCTGTGCACCCCTGCCCCACCCTGCCACCCCTGGGGTCTCCTTGGGCACCCCGGGCAGAGCCATGGCCGGGGTCATTGTGGGGAGCCATGCCAGGGGTGCTGGGCCGCTGGGCAGGGTGGTCAGTGTGGTCAGTGTGGGCAGGGTGGTCAGTGTGCCCACCGTGCCCAGCGTGGTCAGTGTGCCCAGCGTGGTCAGTGTGGTCAGTGTGCCCAGTGTGCCCAGTGTGGTCAGTGTGGTCAGTGTGGTCAGTGTGCCCAGCGTGGTCAGTGTGGTCAGTGTGCCCAGTGTGCCCAGTGTGGTCATTGTGGTCAGTGTGGTCAGTGTGCCCAGCGTGGTCAGCGTGGTCAGCGTGCCCAGCATGGTCAGTGTGGTCATTGTGCCCAGTTTGGTCAGTGTGCCCAGCGTGGTCAGCGTGCCCAGTGTGGTCAGTGTGCCCAGCATAGTCAGCGTGCCCCGCGTGCCCAGTGTGCCCAGTGTGGCCGTGGGGCAGCCTGGCACCCCAGCACAGCAGCACCAGCCCTGGCACCGAGCTGGGCCGGGCTCTGTGGAGAAGGGGCACGCTGGGCTGGTGATGAGAATCTGTCAGACACTGACCAGACAAGGAACAGGATGAGCAGCTCCTTAAATACCTGCCCGTAATGAGCAGCGAGAAAAAGTGCTCCATCACGGGTGATTGCAATCTCAGGGACATTTGCTTGGCGCTTTTAAAAATTAAAGATAATAACTTTCTAACAGAAACAATCTTGCTGTCACCTTGGGGAAATTCTCTGCTTGGCCTCACTCAGAGGGCCGAGAGGAGCTGGAGGCGGGGGAGGAGCTGGTGGCCAGCCAGGGCAGCGCCTTCCAACCCGGTTTAATGCCTTCACTGCCACCCAGCTCAGCTCAGCAGAGCCAAAAGCAGCCACCGACAAGACCAGGAGGGAAAATGGAAACTCAGGAGCAAGGGCAGCTGCTTCCCTGCACCCCACACCCCTGCCGGGCCCACTGGGAAGGGGGAATGGGGAACGGAATTAAAGAATTAAAAATCGGGGACTTTGATATGGGAAGCAGCAGGCCACACACAAGTGGCTGATGGGAGAAGCTGGTGGGATCAGTTAAAATAAATCTGCAACTGAAAGGTCAAGGCAAAACAAGGAGGAGTTCTGTCATTGTGCTGGAAGGAGCTTCCCTGCCGGTGGAAACCGTGACTGGATCACGACAGTGTAACCGTCAGTCACGGAGCAGAAGTGACACACGCTTATTTATTCACCAGATACTTCTGCTCTGACTCGGGGACAAACAGGCGCCCGGGTTCTGGCAGGAGCTGAACAGCGACTGAGAACTGGAAACATGCAGTCGGGAGGACCAGAGAACTTCCTCCCAGGAGCATCCCGAGAATGGGCTGAGAAGGCTTCTGAAGATCTGAAATGGATTTGAATAAACCTTGGCATTCTGTTGAATTTCTAGAAGAAGGGGGAAGCTGGTTTAATGCCAGAGTGATGCGGTGGGCAGAGGCAGGAGCGTGTCCCCAGCACTGCCCATGGGTTAGCAGAGGTGGGAACGGAGGAGGAGGCAAATGTCAAACAGCCTCGTGGAAAACAGGTTTATCAAACTTCATACATTTTTCCTGATACAGTTATAAATTCAGTTGATAAAGGAAGTCAGTAACATAATACATTTAAGACTTCCACAGGGTATTTGATTTAGCTCTCCTGAAGAAGTTAAAGACCTGTATTATGCAGAGCCAACAGTGCTTTATTAGCAGGGCTGGGAGCTCACGGGACAGTCCCTTCATCCAAGGGATGCTCCTGCACGGGCTCGCCTGTTCCGAGGGCAGTGCTGAGCTTCGGCAACAGCTTTAGTGAGAGCATTGAATAAAACATGAAATAACCGGGAGTAAAACAGGGAAAGGGCAGGGAAAAGAGTGACGGGAATATTGGCAAATGAGGGAGGTGGGTCAGGCAGATTTGGGCACCTTGGGCTCATTCAGCCATGGCCACCTCCATAGAGCCAGCTCCAAGGATCAGGCGTGAGGAACCAGCAGAGCAAGTTCCAGCTGGGGTAGGAGGTGCTGCTCAGTCCCACCGGCTGGGCTGGGGGTCCCCCCACCCTGGGACTCCCTGAGAGGGGCTCAGTGTGCAGCCAGACTCACAGCAGGCACAACATGCACAGACAGCCCCCGTGGCTACAGGAGACCAGGTACCAGAGGTTGTTTCTGCCCTTCAGGGGGAGTTGGAGGAGCTCATGAGCTCTGCAGTGGAACCCCGGCCCAGGGACACGGCTGATCACCCTTGTGATGGGTGCAGCCTCCAGGAGGGACCATCCACCCACCACTGAGCTGCAGGAGCTGCAGGTCAGCTGCAGAAAGGACTGGGCAGGGTCCTGAGGGCCGTGGGATCAGCTGCTGGTACCTGCAATGTTGTGTGTGAATCCAGACAGGATCATCCCAAAAGAGCAGCCCTGAAAGCTCCCCAGGCTCCGCAGGGAGGAACTGCTGGCTGGCAAAGGCTGTGCTGGAGCTGCTGTGGGGGACACTGGAGGGGCCAGGATGGGCCAAGGGGGACAGCTCAGCCGAAGGACAGCTCTGGGACATAAAATGTCTGTGTCCCCTGCAAAACACCCCACATCCCACCCCAGAGGAGTGCGGGACGCTGAGCATCCTCTGTGAGGGAGGCAGGCAGAGCAACGCTTGGCCTCCTCCAGAAATGACAGAGCACTTTATTCTGATGAGGGAAATGAAGGAGGAAAGGAAAAGTACCACATTGCCTTAAAATATGGTATTTTGAGCAGCCTTGGCCAGATCCTCCTGCTCCTCCTGCCTGTTTCAGATCCGCATGATGCCATGGAGCCAGTCCCAATCTACACCGCGCAGCAGGGAGGACACGGAGCCTCCCTGCATTTAATGATGCTGCGTTTAATGATGCTGAATTTAATTAAGTTTGATGAAAACCAAAGTTCCGTTACTTTCTTGAAAACACCACTAGCCTGAGCAGCTATTTCTCAACTTCGGCTCTGTCCCCAAAGCGCCGCGTGCTTCCCTCCCCTCTGAACAGCGGGCACAGAGGACAGCAAGTGGCGCTGGAGCGGCCACGGGGGACACGCACCGCCACGGGGGACACGCACCGCGCGGCGCCGCTCACGCCTGAGCCGGACGCGCAGGGGACGCCTCTGCCGAGCGCTGGCACAGAAGCGAAGCCGGGACCAAAGCTGCGATTCCGAGCGACTCTGGCGGCCCGGCGGGCCGGGAACACCTGCCCGGGCTCCAGCCATTGAGCCAAGCGCTAATTTGTGGTTCCCGGCGTGGGCGGCTCTCCGTGGCTCTGCGGCGGCTCCATTCAGCATTTCCCCGCTCTCGCCGAGCCTTGTGACGCTCACGCGGCGCGGTCCCACGCAGGCGCTGCGGGGGGATGCTCGGAGCCGCCGCTCCCCTCGGGCAGCTCCGCGCCGGCCGCAGCCGCGGGGCCCCACGCGCGATTCCTGCCCCGCCACGCGCCTCCCACCCCGCCCCGGGGGGCAGCGAGCTCTGCCGGGCCCGAGAGCGTTTGTGCCCGGCAGGAGGAGCGGCCCCCGCGCCCCCCGCGCCGGTCCCACGCGGGGATGGAGGGAGGCTCCGTCCGTGCCCCCAGCCCGAGCGCGCAGACAGCGGCGGGCAGCGGGGCCCTGCGGCAGAACCGCGCTGCCCGTGCCCCGCAGCGGCTCCGGGCGCTGCCCCAGCGCTGCCCCAGCACTGCCCCGGCCCCGGCACGGTCCTGGCCCCGCAGCCGCTCCCGAGCCCTGCGCAGCTCGCCTGGGCACGTTTTCCCTTGCCAGCAGCGCACCGCTCAGCAGCCTGCCGGGCGCCTTCCCCTGCAGAATTCGGGAAGGTGATAAGCGGCCCCAGCACCATCCCAGCCCCATGCGCTCCCCCGGGCACGGGCCGGGACCCTCCTGTCCCTGTCCCTGTCCCTGTCCCGGCTCCGCTGCCCCCGCACCCACGCAGGTACGGACGGACCGAGCCCCGCACGGCCCCGCTCCCACCCCCGCAGCTCTCCGGGCACCATGGCGGGGTGGGATGAGGAACAGGGAGTGCCGAGCCCGCCCTGCTGCTCCCAGCCCCGGGCCCAGGCTCAGGGAGGAGGGCTGGGATCCAGCTCTGGGCTCTGCCGTGGCACTGCCAGGCCCTTTCCCGAGTGAGCTGTGCCCAGGGCAGCGGGGCCTCTCCGGCTCCTTCCAAAGCAGTGATTGATCACAGTGAGGGAAACATAAAACATTGGCTGGAAAAAAAAAAAATACAAGTAGCAAACGAAAGAATTTTGGTATTACTCATGCCTCCAGTGATCCCATCTTTCACATCCTTGGCTTCTTGGCTCCCTCGGCCCAAGAGGGGAGACAGATTATCTCAAATTATTTATTATGGAATTAGAGCATGATCCAAGCCCTCCCTGAATCGATAAGAGAGCTCTGACTGACTTCACGGGGTTTAGGACCGAGCAGACAGGGTATTTCTGGATCCGTGGCCGTGACTCACCGAGAACTTTCCAACGTGCAGGAGCAGCTCAGCGCCGTGCCTCGCCTGCCCCCAGCACGGGAGGGGTCGCTCCGGGGCTGGGGCGGTCTGCCAGCGCCAGGGCCCCACGGGGCAGTGGGGCAGGTTCTCCTGAGCACACGGGACACCCGCTGCTGCCACTCTCTGCCAAAGTTGGGGCGCAGGGTGCTGCCATCGGCCATTTTCAGCTGCGCAGGTGCCAGCACCCGGCTCTGTCACAGCCCCTCTTTAACCACCGCCCGCGGGCGCTCAGAGACACCTCCAGCAGCAGCTCTGGGGCAAAGCTGCCCCAAGGCGCGGCCTGTGCTGCAGGAGGGCGGCAGCTGCTGCGGCCCGGCCAGGGAACCGGGAGGGAACGGCGGGGCCAAGCGGCGAGGCCGGGCAGCGGCAGCCGGGCCGAGGGGCACCCCCGCCGTGGCACCGCCCGGCCGGCCCCGCTGCGCTGGGGCAGCGAGAGGCGCCGGGGCCGGGGCCGGGGCTCGGTGGCGGCCCCGCCGGGCGCGGTGGGTGCCCCCCGTGACGGGGACGTGGGGAGCCCCGGGAGGGGCAGCGGGCGCGGGCCTCCCGCTCCCGCATTCCCGATCGGGAGAGGGACCTGTGGCCCCGCGGCTCCCCGGGAGGACGCAGCGCCTCTGCCGCCGCCAGCGCCGCTCCCCAGCGCGGGGGGAGCCGCAGACCCGCTGCCCCCGGCCCCCCTGAGGTTCCACCCCGCTGCCACCACGAGTGCCCGCGGAGGGGTGCGGAAGGCGGCAGCGGGGAGCGGCGGGGCCGCCGGGCCGGGGGGTGCTCGGGGGGCCGGGGGATGCGCCGCTCGCCGGGGGCCCGGATCTGGGGTGGGGGGTCCCGCGATGCAACCCTTCCCCCGAAGTTTTGGGGCCGCGGGGGTCGGTACCTTCCAGGCAGCACGTCCTCCAGAGCCCCGAGTGGGTCATCACCTCCTCGTTCTTGCGGCTCGTGTCGTTGTCGCTCATGGACTTAGTCCTGCACACGCCGCGCGAGTAGAGCCAGTAGTCGGTGCCCACGGCGATGGTCATCAGGCTGAAGGCTGCGAAGGCTCCCACCGTGGTGACGAGCATCTGGACGCCTCTGTCACACATCCTCATGCTGCTTCATCCTCCGGCGGCGGCTCGCAGGGGAAGGGCCGGCGCCGCCGCCCGCCGCCCGCCGCCTCATGCCCCCGCGGCCGGCGGAGAGCCGGGCCCCCGCGGCGGCGCGGAGCGGGGCGGCCCGGCCCCGGGGAGCCCGGCAGGCATGGCCCGAGCGCAGCCCGCGGAGCGCAGCAGCCCAGCCCGGCCCGGCGGAGCGGCTCCGCCGTGCGCTCCCGCCGCCTCTCCCGGCGCCTCCCCCGCGCCGCCCGGCCAAGGCAGCGGCGGGGGGCGGCGGGGGCGGGGGGCAGCGGGGGGCGGGACCCGCGGGGGGCTGCGCCGCCGGGACCCGCCCCCCGCCCGCTCCCACCGGCCGGCGGCACCGGGGGGACGGGGACCGGCACGGGAAACCCACCCCGGGGTGCCGGGACTGGGCGGGCACGGGGACCGTGACTGCCCCGGGAACCCCACCCCGGGATGCCGGGATCGGGACTGCCACGGGAGAAGTGGGGAGAGACCCTACAGGAAAACCCGGACTGGGCGGGGGGATCCCTCCGCTGGGTGCCGGGACTGAGCGGGGACCGGGGTACCGAGACCGCCCCGGGGACCGCCGGGATTCTGCGGCCGGACCGGGACTGTCCTGGGACATGGAGCGGGTGGAAGTCCCCTCGAAGTGCCAGAACCGCCCAGGGACAGTCACCCACCCGCAGCAGCCCCGGCATGGGGCCGCTCGGTTCCCTGATCCCCCCGGATCAGTCTGCTCGGTGCCTGAGCTGCTGCACCGCTACCGGGCACCGGTGGCACTGGCACAAGGGGCTGGGGGCCGCGCAGCCACACACGGAGCCCAGGGAGGGCCCAGCACCGGCTCCCGCTGGCACGGAGCTGTCCCTGCCCGGGCAGCCCGGTGTTTGTCCCTGGCAGGAGCCGGCTCAGCCTGAACAACCCCGGTACCCACAAGCCCCTCCTGCGCCGTTCCCAGCAGTTAAGCCCCCTGCCCTCTCCCTCTCCGCTGTCTCCATCTCCCTGGAACATCCCTCAGCCGGCTGGATGAGCCCGGGACTCCGGCGACCTTTCCGCCAAGCCCTAGAACACACTTACCTCTGGAATTCACGGCGCTGGGAGGGCCCCGGTGAGACGGCAAAGCGAATGATTTACGCGGTGCCGCGTGCTTCCCCAGCCCTCATCTGCATGCACTCACATGGAAATACTAGTTATTTACTCTAAAGAGGCAAACAGAGAATTATGAAGG
This sequence comes from Taeniopygia guttata, assembly GCF_048771995.1. NCBI lineage: Eukaryota > Metazoa > Chordata > Aves > Passeriformes > Estrildidae > Taeniopygia > Taeniopygia guttata. Next base: position 7,562,347 of record NC_133039.1, on the reverse strand, counting down.
TACTGAGAAATTAAGAATGCGAAAATTAAGCAGCTCCTGAAGCTGCAATCAGCGATTGTGCTGCTCCCCAGGCAGGGCGCGCTGATTGCTGCCCCGCCGCGCTCCCGCCCGGCTCCCCGCTGCCTCCTGGCTGTGGATGGATCCCCCCGGTTCATCCTCTGCTTCCCCACGGGCCCTGCCTGGCTCCCCGCTCCGGCTGGAGGCGGCGCAGCTCTGCCCGGGCTCTCCGGGCGCACAGCCCCGGCTCCCGCTTCCATCCGGGAGCGGCAGAGCTCGGGGCTGGGAGGGGACGCAGCCCTCCGAGGAGGGCGAGGTGGGCAGCAGGGCTTGGGGTCAGCAGCACCCACCCCGCTGCATCGCAGGGCTCTTCCTGGGCATTTCTGGAGGAGGGGTTATCGCCTCTCAGTTTTGGGGAGCGGCACTGGCAGGGGCACACGTTGGTTCCCAGGTCACAACTTGGTGTCACAGACTGGAGACTGGGACGAGTCTGGGGCATGGCTGCACTGGGACACCGGTCACAGAGCCACAGCACCTGGAATGGTTTGGGCTGGAAGGAATCCTAAAGCCCCTCCAGTCCCACCCCACCGTGGGCAGGGACACCTCCCACTGTCCCAGCTGCTCCAAGCCCCATCCAGCCTGGCCTTGGGCACTGCCAGGGATCCAGGGACAGCCACAGCTGCTCTGGGCACCTGTGCCACCTCACAGGGAAGAACTTTCTCCTGGTATCCAATATGAATCTCCTCTTTTTTAATTTACAGCCGTTCCCTCTTGTCCTGTCATTACCTGCCTGTGTAAAAAGTTGCTCTTGTGCTTTTCCTGAGCCGCTGCTCCTGAGCAATCCCGTGGGCACCACGCAGGAGAAAGCACAGGGGAAGGCCAATTTCTGTGGGACATCTGCCCCTGCCCCTGCCAGCCCTGCCAGCCCTGCCCGTGCCCCCGCCTGCCCGCGGCGCGTGGGGCAGCGCCTGACGCCAGCACCCTGCCCGGCCCCCGGCCTGCGCAGAGGCAGCAAAGATATCTCCCACCCACAGCTGAGGGGCTGCAAATTGCGTTGGGAGTGGGGGATTTTGCAGCCTTAATTGTGTTATTTTAACACAGCGTGTGTAGGTGTGAGCAGAGTGCACATGTACCGTTTCCTAGGCTTTGAACAAAGCGAGCTCAAACAGAAGCAAAGTCCATGTTGGATCGTGTTGGCCCCTGTGGGGCTGGAGCTGGGGACACCCCTGCAGCCCTCTCACTGCTCCACGAACGGAGTGTCAGCTCCAGGAGCGAGCTCAGGGCTCTGGCCTCCCCAGGGGTTCACTGGGATTTGGGACCAATGAGAATTTGGTGACCTTGGTGTCCTGATCTGCAACTCAAACTGCAGGGTCACAGCCTGGCCCCCTGACCAGGGCAGCCTGGGCTCCTCCAGCTCCAGCTCCAGCTCCAGCTCCAGCTCCAGCTCCAGCTCCAGCTCCATCACCTCTTCCTGTTCCCTGCCCTGTCCATCCTCATCTTCCTGCTCCTGGACCCTACTGCGCTGGGCAAAGTAGAAACAAATAATAAAATCCAGCCCACGCTGCAAAGACTGTACAACTCTTGCAAGAAAAAAGCTGTCCTTGCAGGCAAAAATGTCCTAACCCGAGATCTGTTAGGCTTTGTCCTCCCAAATCCAGCGATGAAAGCTCTGCTGCATTTAAATTGGCAAAGTGACAGGAAGTAAGCAGTCAGAAATAATCCCTAGCTGGATTGGGTTTTTCCTTGAAGGAAGAGAGGCTGATCTGAGGCGAGTTTGGGTCGTTAGCGAAGCGGGAGATGCTCCAGCCCTGCCTGGCCTTCACTTCATTTTCCTGCTCCCGGGGGCTGCCAGGGGATGAGGGCTCCAGAGCCTTCGGCACATGTGTTCATCCTTCCCCACTCCTACGAGGGGATTATTTATATCTGCCTGCTTTGGCAGCGCTGGCTGCAATCCCCTGGCTCCAGCAGGACCCAGTGGCGGGGCTGGGCTGTCCCTGGGTGCGGAGGGTGCCAGCGATGCCACACGTGCCACAGCCGAGGGCCCGTGGCACGAGCTGGTGCAATTCCCTCCCAGCTCTGCTCTCCCTGCTGGATTTCCGACAGTTGAGTAGCAATAAAAATAGCAGGGGAGGAACAGAAATCCATTCTGATTAAGCTCTTTATTCTGAGAGAGGCTGAGGGAGCAGGGGTGGCCGTGTGTGGGCCAGCACCACGCATCTTCCGGGGCCGGGCGACCACTCTCCAGCAGCTGGTGCCCAGATCCGGGTGTTTTACCCACATTTGGGATGTTCCTCAGCGTTCTCTCCCCTCTGTGCTGACGCTTTGACTCCCTGACAGGAGGGCACAGTGGGGCTCAGTCTCCTCCCGGGGAACAAGGGACAGGACAAGGGGAAACAGCCTCGATTTGCACCAGGGGAGGTTTAAACTGGATATTTGGGGGAATTTCTTCACTGGAAGGGCTGCCAAGTGATAGAGTCCCCACAGCTGGAGGGACCTAAAGCCGTGCAGATGTGGTACAGAGGACCAGGGGTGAGCGGCGGCCTCGGCAGTGCTGGAGTTGAACACGATGGGCTTAGGGAGCGTTTCCAACTGGAATGATTCCAGATCCTTTGAATCCCTGGGCAGACAAAACGAGCAGAGGAGATGGAAAGGGATGGCCCAGGACAGCAATTATCAGGGCAGTGCCCGTGGCCCCATAGCCGCTCCAGGCCAGCAGCTCCCCCTCCTCCTGAGGAGAATCCCTTCCCAAGGTCAGGCAAAGAGCGGCTGTACGTGGAGTGTGTCTGCATGGGATGGGTGCAGGGATGGACAGGAACAGAGGCAGCTGTGGGCACTGGTAGCCCAGAAGCAATAAAAGAACAAACAGCAGAAGATTAAACCCATTCTGTAGTCAGGTCCAGCCGGACCACGCTGAGCCACGAGGAAAGGTTCTCTGCTGCTCCAGCCTGCCACAATTTAATTGATTTGATTTAAATCCTTTGAAGAAGAAGTGGATAAGGAATAATGAGGCAAACAGGATTGTAATGCAAATGAAAGAGATGAAAGATGGCTTCAGGGAGACACTCTTGAAGGTCAGCGCCCAATGCAGAGCTGCTCCTGGTCACCCAGTCCAGCACTAATGAGGCAGCGCTCCCTGGATCTTTGATGGATGGAGGGAAGGGTCCGGAGGGAGGCACCAGGATGCCACAGGGGCCTTTGATCCCCTCGCTGGGGCAGATGCTCCTTCCCAGGGGTGGGAGGGTTGTACCTGGTGGTCCCGGGGAGCCGGGCTCCTGCTCCACGCTGGGCCCTTCCTCATCGGGCGGCTCCAGATACGCCCATGGAGGCTCGAACTTCGGAATTCATTAACTTCACTATCAAAAGCTGAGTCATTTGTCACAATGGCTTTGTCATTAGCTCCCATAATTAAGGAAAGTGTCACAAAACCAAACGTTTCACTTACACAAGGCAGGAGAGGCAAAGCTCGGGAGCGCTCCAAGGGAACGGGCACAGCGGCGAGGCCGGGCAGGGGCGAGGCCGGGCACCCCAAATCCCACTCCTGGGCCGGGGGAGCCCCCTGGAACGGCTGGGGCAGAGCAGGGGCTGGGGCTCGGGGCACCGCCAGGGCTGCCCAGCCCGGAGGAGATGCCAGGGCGTGCCAGGGCCGGCTGAGCCAGGCAGGTGTCCCACCCCAGGAGAACTGAGGTGTCCCTGGTGGGCACCAGCCCCAGGGCTGGCAGAGAAGAGGGCATTCTGCAGAAAGCTCAGCCAACGTCCCCAGAGCCAGGGGGAGAACCCTCCCCGACACTCACCCGCTCCACACGGGCACTTCTACCCCATGGAGCCCCTCGATGGAGAAAGGCAGGGCCGGGCAGAGGCTGCGGGGATCCCCACAGCCCCGGAGCCCCTGCGGCCGCGGGGGGACCCAGAGGGTCCCGGCCCCCCGTGCCACCGGCCCCAGAGGCCGGAGCTGCTGCTGGGGATGGCAGCGCCTCCCCCGCGGCTTTCCGTAACTCGTAGCCAGCAATTAACTGACAATTAATGAACTGCCAATGAACGCCCTCCGTCCCTGCGCACCTTCCAGCGCACTCTCCTCCCCGGGAGCTGCGCTGGGGCAGCCACTGCCCAGCTGCGGCCGCACATCTGGGCAGCTGTTTGGCCAAACCCCTGGAACTTCCCAGCATTTCCTGCTCCGTGCGGCCCCTCCGGGGGACCCGGCCCCCAGGACACCCCCGCCCCCCATGCCCCAGTTCGGCGCGAAAAAGGAAACCAAGCTCTCAGGGTTTCTTTAAAATTAAATATTTTATTTTTTCATACATGCAGCAAATTGAATAAAGAGTATATGCCCATCTAAAAGGAGGTCTTCATGAGAACCGTTTGACAACACACAGCAGGTAGTCTAGGATGTAGAAAAGTCATCAAATACTTGCAGGTGAAATCAAATTCACAAACACAAACTGTTCAACAATAAACATTTTCTCTTTTTTTTTTTTTTCTTTTTTTTTTTTTTTTTCCCTCCTTGTTTTAATTGCCACTTTGAATGTGATCAGAAATAAAGAGCTGAGGTGACACTCCCATGCATGGAGCCGGAGGCGGCGGTCACGCTGCGCCCTCCCGGTGCGCCCCGGCCTTTGGGAGCAGCGGGATCCTCGTGGCCTGAGCTCGCATCCCCCGGCTCCTCCCTGGGCTGCAGCTCTGGACTCACCCACCCAAGCACACCGACTGCCCTGCACTCATCTTCCCTCTGCCTACAGGGGCTGGCCACTGCGGGGACTCCCATTCATTTATTAATTACATTTATTAAACGGATGGACCCGATGGCAGCTCCTTTGCTGATGGGCCTCACGCCGGGAGGGCTGCTCAGAGCCCCACCAGGGGACAGCAGCTCCAGCAGGAGTGGCACTGGGAGCAGGGCAGCTTTTGGAGCTGCCAGACCAGGGCCAAGGGCCCAGCCCAGCCCAGCGCAGCTCTCTGCCCGCCCTGTCCCAGGGGAGCCCAGCTGAGAGCCTGAACCCACTTACCTGGAGCACCGGGGTGCAACCCCAGTGGCACAAAGTTAGGATGTGCCATCCTGTGCATGTCCTGCCTCCTCAGCCCCTCCTCTGCCCTCCCCAGGGCTCGGGGTCCCCCTCTGCCACAGGGGTCCCCCCTGCCAGTCCCACTGAAGCCAGGTGGGACACCAGAGCTGAGGCCCCCCCTGCACCCCCAGGTAAGGATTTCCTGGGCGTTCTCCACACAGCTGTGGAGCACCTGGGGCCTGGGCTCCAGGGCTCTGCTGAGGCTCAGAGCATCCTCCCAAAGCTCTGCTTTCCCATCCAACAGTGAAGGTGAAATCATCAAATGACATCAACAGTGACTCAACCCCTGTCACTCTGCCCTTCCTTGGAGGAGTCCACACAGATCTGAGTGTCTGTGCAGGGCAGGCACATCCCTGGACGTCCCTCCACAGAAGAAACAGGTCATCTGGAATAAGTCCCGGATAAGAGTTTGGCAAGCAGCAGAATGGACAGCCTCAGGAATACTCAGGGTATGAGTCCTGAGAAGAGCACCTGGCACTGGCTGAGCTCGCCCTGGAGCGTGGATCTCACTCCCAAACTGCCTCCAAAGCTGCCTGGTGCCACATCCCAGCTCCCCTGCAGGTCCCCTCCAAGGCCACCCGGCTTGCTCGGCGTCCAGCAGCGCCTGCTCCATGCACAAGTGTCACCCCAGCACAGACACAGAGCTCCAAACAGAAAAGGTGTGACTCCCCCGCAGCAGCTCCTGCACCGTGCCCATGGCCCCGGGGTGCCCCTCTGCCCCGAGACCTTCCAGCAGCATCCTGGACAGACCCGGGAGCGCCTCCAGAGCCAAAGGTACGGAAATGAAAAACATTCACCACTGAAGGAACACTAATTCTGCAGCAACAGGCTGGGAGGTGACAGGGACACGCATGCTCCGACGTCCAGAGGATGGCACGGTGGCTCGGGACGTGCCGGGCTCAGGGAGCCCCCACCAGCCACCACCCCGACCCCTGGGCCCCGCCTGGTGCAGAGCCCCTCGTGAAGCCCCTCCTGGATCTGGCACAATTTGCAGTTTTTCTGGGTTTGGTTTGGATTCCTCCAGCCCAGGGCAGGACCCGAGGCCGCGGGCTCAGCTCTCACCCTGGCAAGCACAGGACAGTGCCCGTGGCTGGGTGACAGGGAGGGGACACTCAGCTGGCCCCCAGCACTGGGACAGTGCCTTACTGCTGGCAGCCTCTAGTTCTCAAGGAATCATAAAAGAAAAAAAAAATAATTTCCAAAGGTAGAGTTTCATGTTTATAAAAGATCTACAAACTAGAGTTTCCTCTATAGAATTCCTCATGATTGATAAAATCCCTCCCATTTCCCTGGGGCCTGGAGGAATGGCTGCATCCAGCAGAAGCAGTGCTGGCTCAGGAAATACACCCGGGGTTCTGCAAACCAGCCACTCTGGGCTGTGACGGGAGCGGGGTGACAGGGACTGGGGGACGCTCACCTGGGGCTCAGCCTCTGCCAACCCAACAGTCACCCACCAGCTGGGCAGTGCCTGCCTGCTCCTGCCTCCTCTGCCTGTTCCTGTCTGCTCCTGCTCTCCTCTGCCTGTTCCTGCCTCCTCTGCCTGTTCCTGTCTGCTCCTGCTCTCCTCTGCCTGTTCCTCTCTGTTCCTGCCCGTTCCTGCTCTCCTCTCTCTACTCCTCCCTGTTCCTCTCTGTTCCTGCCTGTTCCTGCCCTCTTCTCCCTGCTCCTGCCTGTTCCTGTCTGCAACTGCTCTCCTCTGCCTGTTCCTGCCTGCTCCTGCTCTCCTCTGCCTGTTCCTGCCTCATCTGCCTGTTCCTCCCTCCTCTGCCTGCTCCTGCTCTCCTCTGCCTGTTCCTGCCTCCTCTGCCTGTTCCTGCCTCCTCTGCCTGTTCCTGCCTGCTCCTGCTCTCCTCTGCCTGCTCCTGCTTTTTCCTCTCTGTTCCTGCCTGCTCCTGCCCTCTTCTCCCTGTTCCTGCCTGCTCCTGCCCTCCTTTGACTACTCCTGCTTGTTCATCTCTGCTCCTGCCTGCTCCTCTCTGCTCCTGCCTGTTCCTGTCTGCTCCTGCCCTCCTCTGCCTGCTCCTGCCCTGTCTCTCCTGCCCCTGCCCCTCCTCCCTGCTGGCCTCTCCTGCCTGCTCCTGCCTGCCCCGACCTCCCGCACGCCACGGCTCTGCCTCACAAGCAGCTGCTGGAATTGTCTCTTCTCACTCAGAATTTTTTAAAAATCATTACTGACTAAAACCCCCAGGAATTTGGTGGAAATCAGGGAAATCAAGATGTCTGTGAAATTCATGGGTTTGGAGCCTGGAAGAGAATAGCAGAGGGTGGAAAGTAGAAAAGTTTCCGTTACAAATAGCCCTCAGTGCAGCCCTTTGGTCTTGGGCATGTTTTCAGTTGGCAAATTGTAAACCAAGAATATAAATGTGTTTTGTTTTGGTAGAATATTAATATCCTTTACAGAGCTGTTACATCTCGACAGTGTCTGTGAAAGATTTATGCGAGTGCTGACAGAGCGTATCAAAACTGCAAACTGTTCCAGATGTTACAAAAACCCCCCAGCTTACACTTAGAAAAAGGTTTGCTCTGATTTACAAGAACTGGCACGGGAGTGGTTCGAGGCAGGGAAGGCGGCTGGTGGGGGCCAGGCTGACCCTATGGACAATGCGCTGGGAAATAGAGGTCTAGAAGCAGATTTTTCCACACTGATCAAATATATCCATGTCTTGAACAAAAGGCTCCTCTAAGACAAGCTCACACTCATCGCAAGCTTCAGCACAACGCTTTAAGCGATCAACCATGCTTAGCATTCCACAGCAACGCTTTGGGAGTAGCTGGCTCACTGGGATCTCAGCGTCCCGCTGCGAAAATTACAGAGACCGTAGCAGTTTGGTATATTTCTGTTTAAAAACTCTATTAGTCACCACCAACTACAGTTCCTAGAAGTATCACTGACCGGTAACCGGCACCCCGGACACCTCCGGCTAGGGAAACCAAGCTAGCGAGTGGCACGGACACGAGAGGCGCCGAGGAGAAGCGGCCGGCGAGTTTGGCGGGAGGGGACGTGTGTCTGCACTGCTAACCCCGGAAGACTAGAGTCGTATGTACAGGGCCTGGCGTGGGCCGGCGAGGCCAGGGCTGCGCCGCCACTACACGTTAATGACAAACTCGGGGTTAGTGTAGGAGAATCCAGCAAACTCGTTCTGGTCCAAGTTCATGATGAAGAGTTTGTCCGTGGGCGTGAGCTCCACCGGCTGCCGGGTGAACTCTTTGTCGAAGTTGGAAGTGTCGCGTTTGTCCTTCTGTTAAAGGGAAAGCACAGAGTTAAAGCGGGGAAGGAGCAAGGCACCAGAGGTGACAGCAGCTGGGGCGGTGGCAGCGGTGGGAGCTCCACACTCCTGCCATCCACACTCCTGCCACCGAGCAGCAACTCACAGCCCTGCAGAACAGAAGCAGCCCCACACCACCAGCAGGAAGAGGAGAACACCAGTTTAACACCAGTTTAACATGCCTGAAACATAGGACCAGGACACAAGAGGGACAGGTGAGAGCCGTGGTGGGGAGGGAGCATCCCTCCTGTCCTGTCTGCTGTGGGAGAGAGAGCAGGGAGCAGTTCTCAGCATGCAGAAACCTCACTGCAACCAGAGCTCGGCACTGCACAGGAGGAAGGAGCCTGGAGGAAGCAACATGCCTTGAAATGGCAGGAACAGTCACTACCATGTCAAAATTTGCACAAAATAATCAGCTGTAAGAGCTCTTTCTGCTCTAAGCTTGATTTTTGAATGATGCCGTGATATGGTGTTAACCAACACTGGTTCATTGATGGAGGATGTGATTTGCTCCAGGGTTGTACAGAGAGAAAACACACAGCACTTCAAAACCTCTGAGAAGGAAAATTCCACATGTGCAACATTTTCTCCTTGCAGTTTCTTAAGAAGAACAACCTTGCAGCTACACCCAAGCCAAAAAAGGGAAAGAAAGGACGTTAGTGTCAGGATTAGCACTGGGAACCTGCTATCAGCACTGCGGAGCGCGGCGAGTGCGTGGGCTGCTCCTCGAAACCCTGCAGATCACAGAGCGCCTGGCTCAGGGCTGTCCTGCTCTGGGAGGTGACAGAGCCACGGCTGGAGGGGGACTGAGCACCCCAGGCCCTTCATCCACAGCCAGCGGGGTGGAGGGACACTGGCAGCCAGGAACCGGCTCTGCTCTGCCTCGTTACTAAAGCCAACGGGGACAAAAGGCTTCTCCTCCCCTTCTTCTATGTCCCTATACAGGAGAGACCCCAGCTCCCTGCTGGAGGGGACCTTCCCCTGGCGTGACACAGGTAGGATCCTGCCAGCCTTGCAGAAACCTGCATTTGTTTTCCATTTTTCCCAGACTCTGCCTTTGAAGTGTCGTGGACCTGCCATGCCAGGCCCTCGCTGTGCTCTGCTGCACCAGGATTTCCAGCCCTGGATTAATCTGCCAGCTTGAACTGAGGAAAGGAACTGTGGGGGCCTGCAGGTGCTACACCCCACTCCCCATGCTGAGCTCCCGCTGCTGCCCCACTGAAGGACCTGGCAGGAGCGATGCTGTGTCCTCCCTGCAGCCTCTCCTGGCCCAGTGGGACACTGGGGACCTTCCCGCCTCGAGCAGGAGCACGGCCAGGACACAGAGCCAGGTTTTCCTGCCAGCCTGGACAGGCCAGGAGCACCACACCAATCCAGCTGCAGCTGTGCAGATGAGGCAGCAGTGCATCAGGACCTCGGGGGATGCTTGCAGATTCCACTTGCCACAGCAGACATCCCATCAGGATGGCTTTAGCCTTGGGGAGGGAGGAAGATCAGGAAAAGCCGAGGAGGATGGAGAAGAGACGAGGTGGGAAGAAAACAGGTCTGGATGGAGCTCAAGGAGCCGAGAGAGGAGGCAGGAGAAGCGGCAGGCCGTGGCTGTGCTGTCAGGGCGATGCTCCGCAGGGCCCCGGGCGCCAGAGTCCCGCAGGGCTCCTCTCCCAGGCACAAAGGAGGGAGGAGATGTGGATTTGGGGGCACAGAGCGGCAGCAGGGAAGGGCAGGCAGGATGACAGGTCAACTTCAGGTGCAGAGCTCTGCAGGCAAAGGGTGAAGCAGTGGGAATGCGAGGACAAGCCCACCTCGATGGCAGCAGGGTCCCCAGGGTGCTCCGGGGCAGAGCGGTGTGGCTGTGCTCAGGGTCTCTCTGTGGAAAGTTCTGAGATGACCACATGGTTCCTGAAGGCCACATCCATCCAAACCATCGTGGGCCAGAACAGCACTGTCCCACCAAGCCAGGAGCTTCTCCTGAGCAGGAAAGCTCTGGGGTGCTGCAAAGGGAATGACACATCCACATGTCACTGGTGCAAGTTGCCACCATGGTCCCCAGCCCTCAGGAACGTTCAGCCCGGGAGCCCTGGAGTGGGAAAAACCTGCTGCTGCTGCTTTTTGGCAGCACAAAGCTCGGGGAGAGGCTGCCATGTGCCCAGGAGGGGGCTCAGGGCAGCCCACTCCCCTGCACTGCCCTCTCCAGCAGCCCCCCACTCCCTGGGGCCCTGGCTGGAAGCTGAGCACGGCAAAGAGCGGGATGCTGGTGTCTTACCTTGAATTCTGCCTGAGCTGGTGGCAATTTGGCCTCTGTCAAGATGATGAACAATCCGGAGCAGGCAGGGAACGGTGTGTGGGTCTCACGGAGAGAGGGGAGCGCAGGGGACAATCAGGGCTGAAAGCGCCTCCAGCGATGGGCGAATTGACTCTGGCAGGTGACAGGAGCACAGCCAGGAGCACAGCGGGGTGGTGTGGTGGTGGCACGGCGTGGTGGTGGCACGGCGTGGCAGACAGGCGGGGTCCCAGTGCCCCTGGCACTGTGCCCGGTCCGGCTGGCCCGGAGCAGCATTTCTGCCTGGCCCCTGGGAAGGGGATCCTCCCTGAGCACTGGGATCCTCCCAGAGCCCCCTCCCTGCAGCAGAGCTCCAGGGCTGTTGGGATCAGCTCCCGCCCATGTTTGGGACCTCTCGGAACAACCCTGCAGTGTCCGGACCCATGGAGCTCGGCAGAGGCAGATCCCAGAGGCAGGAGGGAGGTTAGCAGGAGCCTGTAATCCCTCCTCAGCTGCAAGTGCCAGTGGCTTCCAACAAGCGCTCCTGGGAGAGCGGCAGCGATGGATGAGTCCCGCCAGGCTCTGCAGTTCGGGGACTGCGAGGTGACGCTGCATCAGCTCCGCTCAAGGTGCTGCCAGAGATCCCCAGCGCTGGGCCAGCCTCAGCTGTGTCCCCTCCTCAGAGCGTCCTTCCTCAGCCGTGTCCTCTCCTCAGAGCGTCCTTCCTGCAGGCCTCAGCCGTGTCCTCACCTCGGAGTGTCCATCCTACCAGCCTCAGCCTTGTCCTCTCCTCAGAGTGTCCATCCTACCAGCCTCAGCCGTGTCCCCTCCTCAGAGCGTCCTTCCTGCTGGCCTCAGCCGTGTCCTCACCTCAGAGTGTCCTTCCTGCTGGCCTCAGTCGTGTCCTCTCCTCAGAGTATCCTTCCAGTTGGCCTCAGCCATGTCCTCACATCGGAGCGTCCTTCCTGCCAGATTCAGCCTTGTCCTCTCCTCAGAGCATCCTTCCTGCCAGCCTCAGCTGAGTCCTTCCTCGGAGTGTCCTTCCTCATCCTCACAAACTGCTCCTTCCCTGGCCATGCTGGAGCCTGGGCAGGCGCTGTGCAGCGTGGGCTGCTGCAGGAGGCTGTGGGCAATCGCTCCCTCCTGGATGATGCTTCCAGCACATCCCACCTGGGATTTTTGGGACAAACAGAGCAGGAAGGAGCCCGGCTCCACCGCCGTGACCGGGCCAGCATCCCCCAGCAGCCTGAGGCAGCATCCCCCAGCAGCCAGGGCAGCTCCCAGCCCTGGCTGTGGGTAGGAATCCCCTCGCTGACTGCAGAAACTCCTTACTGCCAAACACATGCAGCTTTCTGGGGCAGGTTTTCTCACCTTTTATTTTATAACCGGTATCAGAAAAAAATAAATTGGCACATTACAAAACAAGCAGATTGATACAGTGACAGCCCACGAACATCTGCAAGGGTATAAAAGGAAGCAGCGTGATTGTTGTCCTTTCAAGAGAAATTCACCCTCCCTGAAATGTTTCCTTTGATGCCAGAAACAAAACTCGAGCAATTTTTAAGGATAGAATTATCCGTTGTAACAAGCTTCTTCACACGCTTCATATCAGAATTCACAATACTGGTCAGAGTTAAGTATCTCCCGTTTGGGTCAATACCATTTTTGACACATTTAAAGCACAGGTAACAAACTCCACCAATGGCTTTGGCATTTGAAAAGAAGAAAAAGCTTCGCTACGGAATGGATGTTGGTGGTGTTTACTGGGGTGACCATGGATTCAAAACCAGTTCTTCCAAATTCCCCATTTACCACGGCATGTTTGCTTTGATTTTAAAAATTGCTACAGAAACTGCACAATCAGGAGAAATCTTTGCCAACGGCAGCTCTGCCTTCCCAAATAACTTATCCCACTGCTGGGGACCCAGCTGGCCCAAAGCCTTGGTGCAGGGAAGGGGAGATGTGGTGGGGCTGGACACCCAGCAGGACATGGCCAGAAAAGGAGCCAGAACCAGCACCTTGGCTCTCCAGAGCTTTTGGGAGGAGAGAGACTCAGAATGGTCTCATTAAAAACATTTACCTGCCACTAAGGCTAAGAAGGCTAAATATTAAATTTTCATGATTATTTAAAACACTAGAAAAAGGAAAGAGCAGGAACTAAAGCACATGATGAAGGGATTCCTCCCAGCTGTCACCGTGTCACCGTTTTCGTTCTGTCACCCACTGAGCTGTTCCCATTTTCTACAAACAAAATGTTACAAAAGCCCACTTTGCAGCATTTGCTGCACATCACTCCCCTCCAGCGACACCCCAAGTACCAGGAAGACACTTGAAATGTGGTCACTAAAGCAAGCCCATGGATGAAGACACTGGAAATGTGGTCACTAAAGCAAGCCCATGGATGCGAGTTTTGCGATGGAATGTCACCACAACAGCAGCTGGAACCGACGATGCAGGGATGAGATCTGCACAGCAACTTAGCTCTTGGCTTGAGGCTTAAAAAACTCAGAGTTAACAAAGGAAAATCCTTCGAATTCTGACTGGTCAATGTTCCCGACGACTTCCTGGTCGGGAGGCGTTAGCACGGGCGGGTGGCGGGTGAAAAACCGGTCGAAGTTTTCAGCGTTGCGTCCGCACTATGAGAGGAGAGAAGAACGGTGGTGGGTGGGCAGGAAGCGTGGCATGGGCTGCAGCACGGGGAAGGTCACAACACGCTTTGTCAGTCATGAGGGCATGGCATGGCATGGCATGGCATGGCATGGCATGGCACAGCACAGCATGACATTGATAGTAAAATGGTTTTAAAATCATGGGGATTTAGTGTTAGAAGGAAAATTAAGCTTAGTAGGCCCTGAAAAAATACCCTGGGAACATGTAGGCCTCGTACCCTGCTAGAACTGCACCTGTGTAGCTGGTACATGATAAATGATAAAATTGTTAGATGTGATGATTGGTTAGTAATTAAATATAATTACTGTTTAATCGTAAGAATAATCATGAGAAACTGTGGTCAGGGGCCTAGGAAAGATCATGAGAAACTCATGCTTGAATAAAGTCAATGTATACAATAGAACAACATAAGTTTAATAACTCCCTGCCCAGGAGGTGTCCAGGAGCAGGGGGTTTCCATCGTGCCTGGACTGCTCCGAGGTTTCCTCCTGCTCCAGGAGAGGAGAGGACCCACCCCTGGCAGTGCCCAAGGCCAGGTTGGACAGGGCCTGGGGCACTGGAAGATGTCCCTGCCATGGCAGGCTGGCACTGGATGGGATTTAAGGTCCCTTCCAACCCAAACCAGTCTGGGATTCATGGTTCTGATTCCCAGGGCTGTCCCTCCCCTGCAGTCCAATCTCCACGGCCTCATGGTCCCCAGTGGTGCCACAAACCTGATTTAATTTCCTTAGCAAGCGAAGCAAGGGTCCTGCAGCTTCCCAGGCTGCAAAGCTGATTTAAGGGAACAGCAGCAGCAGCAGCAGCTGGGATCAGGTGGATGCCAGGTCACTGCACAGCCACAGAGCAGGCTCCATCCCTGCTGGCACCCACATGCCACGTCCCCACGGCTGGCAGCGGGGATCTGCTGCAAGGCTGGCACTGTCCCTGCTGTCACACACAGCCAGAGCTCTGCAGGCTCTGGTTCCTCCAGGAGCTGCTCAGCAGCACCTCCCAGTCCCCCAGGCCTCTCTCCCACTGCCCCAGGGGAACACCCGCTCCAAGCGCTGCCACAGCTTTTCCTGGGCGTTTAACTTCCATTTGTTAAGTAAACCGATTTGCATTTTTAATAAACATCAGATTAAATGTCATAAAATATTAATGACAAATGCATGCAGAAGTCAATGTTCCCAGCTCCTTCCTCTGCTCAGAGCTTTCAGGGAAGGCAACGTGAACATCCATCAGCCTCTGGTGGGCTGTTCCTTTGGCTCTCCTCCAACCTCTACCCAAACTCAAGGAGCAACGTTTGAGTGGATTTAGCTCCAGCTCCAGCCCCTCCAGCGTGGGCACCGTGCTACCCTTGCCTTGGTACCACCACGTCATGACATTTCCAGTCTGGCTTGGTTCAACTCCAGCTCCCCAAGGCCTGGGCTGCTCCACAGCACGGATCAGCCCAGCCTGGGGGCTGAGCAGGAGGAGGTTTGGGATGTCTGAGGAGTCAGCCACAGCCCAATGCCTTCCCCAAGCCACTGCATCACCCTCACAACAGCACTGAACCCTGCAGGTGGGAGCTGCCAGCTCCACAGTGCCCAGGAGCCAAAGGAGGGCACCGGGAGCCAGGCTGGGCTCGCCAGGGGCGGCTGATCCGGGCTGTGCCAGCCCTGGCAGGGCTCATCTCTGAGCCCAGCAGCTCCCAGGGCACCCCCAGAGCCTCCCAGGGCACCCCAGCAGCTCCCAGGGCACCCCAGCAGCTCCCAGGGCACCCCCAGAGCCTCCCAGGGCATCCCAGCAACTCCCAGGATACTCCCAGAGCTCCCAGGGCACCCCCAGAGCCTCCCAGGGTACCCCCAGAGCCTCCCAGGGCACCCAAGAGCCTCCCAGGGCACCCCCAGAGTTCTCAGAGCCCCCATCCCCTGGCAGCCTCAGGAGATCTCAGGGCAGCCCCCAAGCCGTGTCTGACAGTGCTGCCTGCCTTGTGGCTACAGAGAAATGTGCTGTCTCAGAAAAGAAATTAAAATTTAAAAAATCAAACCAGCAACCCCCTCAGAAGGATTGGAAAATTAATCCTGATGAGAGGCTGCCAGTTATTGGAATAGGAAGCACAAATATATTTTAATATGAAATTGGCAAGCAAGGATTTCTCACTATCATGCAGTGAGGTAAGAGTATGTGGATGGAAAATTTGAAAAGTTGCATCTATCCATGGTATTTCCTGCCCAGCTGTGTGGAATTTATGGACTTTCTGTTTGGATGCAGATAAAATGGATGGGTAAAATCAGTACTTTACAGCTGAAAGCTGTCTTTGAGTTTACAGAGGGCACATCCCAGCCCAGCCCCGAGGCCTGGAGGAGGGGAGCTCCAGGCTCCGGGTTGGGATGAGGGGAGCAGGAGGATCCTGCTGCTGCAGGCAGCAAAGGTCCCTGTCTGCACGGGCACCTCCTTTACAGCTTCCCAAACTGAGCCCCTGCTTAAGGGACACAGAGGCCATATGAGTATTCACATTTATCTAAAGCCATCTAGTGAGAACCTGTCCTCATTTTGTCTGATATTCATGAGCAGGCATCCCTCCATCCTGACTGGGAAAGGGGGAGGGTGGGAATTTATCTCACATAAATCCCGGGGTGTCCTGTCTAATATTTATAGCCAGCACAGAATGGCTTTTCCTCCTGAGCTGCAGAAATAAACCTGTCAGCTCCAAAGATGGCCTGGTATTTAATCACCTCCCTGCCTGATTTCAAACAGAGACAAAAGGCACAATAAAATATTTGCCATTGATCTCTGGGATGCAATCAAGGACCATAAGAAGCTGAGGATGCTGCTGCCACCCACCCTGGTTCCCACACCAAGGGGAGGTGCTGGACAGCCTCGATTTCCCAGGGTTTTGTCCCAAACCAGTGGCACAGCCACAATCCCACCGGCCTTGCAGGCATCTCCCGGGCAAGCCTGACCTTCCTGGTGCTGCTCTGGGCCAGGAAATCGGCTCCTTGCTCCCTGGGCAGGATCAGGGCTCTTCTGGCAATCTCAGTCAGGGGAATTTGGGTCACAGCACGCCCTGGGCCACACTGGGGGTGCCTGTGCTGGCCAGGGGGCAGTGGGGCCTTTCACTTGTGTTTGCTCCACTTTGGGATGCTCCAGCACGTCCTTTATCCCTGCTGCTGCCAAAGGGAGCATCCACTGCGAGGGCTCCTGGTGTGGGACCCTCCCTCCCCTCGGGAGAAAGCCAAGCTCCTGCCTAACACCCCAAAACCAGAGGCTGAATGAACAGTCTGGGAAATGCCAGAGCCTTTGCAGCGCCCTGGCTCTCCCAGAGCAAACCCTGACTGGATTAGCAGAGGTGTTTAACCTCAGCACATCCACCTGCCCAGTGTCAGCCCCCCAAACCTTAAATTCCATCTAATTAGGAAATGACTTATGCAAACGTTAGAACTCACCCTGCACAGGCTGAACTAAGGTACAAAGCCCCCCGTGCATGGAACTGCTCTTTTTACACAGCCAGGTCTGCAAGTGGCCTTTCAATATTAATTAACTCCGAGCAGTTAGGGGGAAATTAATTTGTGCAATTAAAATTATTAGATTACAAGCCATTTTTAACCCCCCCCCCATGCTGTTGTGAATAATCCTGGGCTCTGCTGTGTGATTTCAGTGCTTTCAAAATGAGACTTTTCAAATCACTAGGTTTTATGTAAAGTAAAGGAGTAATTAGATACCAAAAACAATAATTATCTCAACGAGAGACAGGGAGAGCAGGGGAGTGTAAATACACTCCCAGGGTAACTGCAGACCCAGGAAAGGAATTGTTATGCACCAGCCAGAGCAGGGAGCAGCCAAGCAGAGCCCCACGTCAGAACCACCAAAGACAAGGCAGCCCCTGATCTGTCTTGTTCCTGGCTCTGTGATAAAGGTTAATCAAGCTCAAAGCAGCTCAGGAGCTCCTGGGAATTGAGGAATTGGCTCTGAGCTCCAGCCAGGCGCGGGCTGGGAATGCTGGAGCTCCTGGCAGGGTGTGGATCCTCCCCAGCAGCAGGGCTGGGCAGGCACTGGGAGCCCCCCGGAGCCCCCGCACCCCCTGAGCCCCAGCCCAGCCCGCAGAGGGGCTGCAGAGCCACGGGAACCTGGCCAGGAGATCCACGGTGCTGCAGCACAGGGGCTCTGTGCACCAGGAGGGGCTGAGCTCACACCAAACACCAACTCCTGCTGCCTCTGAGAGGCAAAGGGAGCCTGGGGACAATTTGGATGGGCTCTGCTCCCCTTGGCTGCTGTTCCCAGGGCTGAGCAGGGGCTGCAGAAGGGGAAGGCTGGAGACAGGCGGGGGCTGACTCCCAGCCCTCATTTGCATCTTATTCCTTATTTTGAAGCTCTGGATACAGACAATTACTGCAGCCTGACCTTTACAGATGCTAACTGTAAAAAAATAAAAGAAAACAAGATAGACTTAAGCCAAGGCAAAGAGCCAGGCCAGCACCAGCCCTGTGTGCAGCAGCACTTGGCTCTGGTGTGGCCACCAGGGCAGTCCCAGGTCACCAACACTGGGCCACATCCCCCCTGTCACCCCCAAACGCTCCAAGCCCCGTTCCCATCCCTGTGCTCCGCCCTGTGCTCACGGCTGACACCAAAGAAGCAGCTTTTTCCAGCACAGAGGCACTGCTGGGGAAATATCAGCTATCAGCAGGTACCTGAGTTGTCTTAATCCTCCCTAAATCCCAAATCAGCTGCTGTTAATCTCCCTGTCCTATCAAACAGGGAATTTTTGTGAAGCGACAGCCGGCAGCTTACAGTCCCCCTCCCCTGCCAGGGCTGGTGTCAGAGGGATTTCTAAAGAAAGGAGACATTTAAAACAGCACAACATTTGCAGAGTTTAAAGCAGCAGAGCAGTAAGGAAGTGCTTTTGGTGGAATTCAGTTGTTTTTCACTGCAAAGCACCAAACAGCGACGCTCTGCCCCTGCCCAGGGCAGGCAGTGACACTGGGGAGCTGCTCAGGAGGAGAGAGATGGGTGCAGGGGACACAGCAGCAGCAGCTTCACTGAAAATGGACACAGAGGTGGGAGATGGCAGAAGGTACGGAATCAGGAGACAGGCACTTGTGCAGAATAACCCAATGGTGCCCCTTCAGTGAACCCGGGTATGGACCAGGATCCCCCCAGAGCTGGAGCTCATGGATCCCCCTTGTACCTCAGCATCCCTGGCACAAGGGTCAGATCCCAGCCCCAGACAAATCACGGGGCACAAACAGCCCCAGACCTTTCAGAGCGCTGCACTGCGATACCAAAGCTCCCCCAGTAAGGCTGTTCCCTACTGGTGCAGAGCCCTGAGGGTTCCCTGCCCTCCCAGGGAAAGGCAAGCAGCAGAAAGCCGGGCTCCTGCGCTGCCCACCCCGTGTCTGCCCGCTCTGGGCAGGAGGGAGAGCAGCCACTGCCCCTCTGAGCCGTGGGCACAGCCCGGGCACAGCCCTCACACAGCAGGGCAGCTCTCAGCAAGGACAGCACCCTGCAAAGGTGAGCCTGCCAAAAAACATCTGCCCGAAATTCGGCTGTCCGCCCCAGCCACAGGCAGGGCAGCCCCGGGGCGAGGGGCAGCTCCCCAGGCCAGCATCCCTGCCCCATCCCCGGGACTGTGGAGGCTCTGCCCAGCCACCACAGGGGTTCCACTGCACTGGGGTCAGCCAGGAAAGGAGCTGTGGGAGGGAAAAACCTGCTGGAGCAGAGAGGCACAGAGACAGAGCAGAGCTAAAGCACCCTCCAGCAAAGGAACTCCCACTCCACGTTTTCCCTGAAAGCAGAGTTTTTCCAAGCACTCAAACGAGCAGGGTATCTGTAAAGCAGAGGAAAAGGAAGGTTGTTATGGGCAGAGGGACAGGCAGGCTGCAGGAAAACACACGGAGCATTCCTGGACTCTGAGCTGACCTGGAGGAGGATTAAGGAATGTCCCCACACCCATCACAGATGTCAGCCACGAGAGCAGATTCGGGGTGGATTCAGCTCTCTGGGAAGCAGCAGTGCCCAGCTGGGGCACTGCAGCCAGGGCACCCGAGGGAAGCACAGAACAGTGCAAGCCTCGAGGACTTGGAGCACCAGAGAGACTCGGACACTGCTGTGACCCTGCCAGTCCCCCAGTGACAAAGAGAGAGAAACGGAGACATCCAGGAGGGACATCCCTGCTCCCATAGGGGCAGGGAGAGCAGGGACAGCATGGAGTCAGGCAGAGTTCAGGGGCACAGAGCAGCACCGTGGGCAGGGACACCCCCACGGGGGTCAGGCTGCAGCCCTGCACTGGTGTCACTGCAAACACAAGGACAAGGAGCACCCCAGCATTCCCGGCTCTTTGACAAACAGCTCCCATTGCTGCTGCCTCCACCTGGGTTTGCCCATTCCCCCCACTGCACTCCCAGATCTCCCAGCAGAGCCAGGCTGGGCTGGGGAGGAGCAGCCAGGGGATCCCGGAGCCAGGCTCAGCCTCCTCCCGCCCGGAGAGAGGCTGTGCTGAAACCCATCCCCCTGCCCACCCAGGCACACTGAGCTCAGCTCAGCAGCGAAATGAAGTGGGATTACAGAAAAGAAATACCCAAGAAAAAGGGAGGAAAAACCCAACAAACCGACAGATGACAAAACAGACAGGCTGCAACCCAAAGGGGTCCAGGAACTGAAAGTGGGGAGCGTGGGACCTGCAAGCCAGAGCTGGGACCAGGCATCGGGGACTGCTCCTGCAGAGCTGCCAGGTCCAGGGAACACGGCCACAAGGAGACAGGGACTGCCAGGAGGAGCAGCCAGCGGGGCTGGGACAGGCCCTGAGGGCACCTGGCAGTGGGACAGTGAGGGGACCTGGCAGTGGGACACTGAGGGGACCTGGCAGTGGTACAGTGAGGGGACCTGGCAGTGGGACACTGAGGGACCTGGCAGTGGGACACTGAGGGGACCTGGCAGTGGGACACTGGAGCCCTGGCACCGGGACACTGAAGGAACCCCGGCACTGCCCCGGGGCCTGGCACACTTACAGCCTTTGGCTTGAAGGGGGGCTGGATCTCCTTGCGCTCCAGCTTGTCCCAGTCGATGTAGCGGAAGAAGGCGTGCTCCTTGATGTCCCGCTCCCCCTCGGGGCCGCAGCCCAGGCGCTTGGCGGGGTGCTTGGTCATCAGCTGGGGACAGGAGGCAGCAAACGGTCACGGCGTGTCCCCCTGCTCCCCAGTGTCCCCTCTGAGAGTCCCCAGGGAGCTGTTTCCCAGCTGGACACCCCCATCAGGCTCCACTCCTGCAGGTGCTCCCAGGAGAGGCCACTGAGGAAGAAGCTGGAGTGACTCAGGGCCAGGGGAGGCTGACAGTGCTGTACCAGAGCAGACTGTGCATCTGCAGGTACACGAGCGCTGGTGGGGTGGGCACTCCCCCTTCCCATCTGGGAATGGAACTGGTTTGCCAAGGAACAAGCCCGAGGAGCTGGCAGGGCTCCCTCAGCACCTGGCTGCAGCAGGGGCTGCCCAGCGGTACCTCAGCTTGGCACAGACCTCTCAGCATCTGCAGAGTTAACTGCAAACCCCACTGCCCCTTTAAGGTGGCCAATCTGCCCTCCAAAACTTCCAGCAGCCCTGGAAGCAGAGCCCCCTCACCTCCGGAGCTGTGGCAGCACAGACACAAGGAGGATTTCTAATGAGAGAGTCAATTTAGAGAAAAAATTGCACAAACAGTCCATTAATGTTGTTTATCATCTAAACTTCTCCTCTCCACTGGCTCAAGAAGGGAAAGGGGCCCCAGGAACTGCGGACAGCTGTACAACATTAATATCCTGGGGTAGGGTTTGTTCAGAGATCAGATGGAGATTCCAGGGATTCACAAGCCGGTGATAAGGATGGAGAAGATGAGCTTTATACAACAAAAGCACTGCTTTATTAAAAGCAGGGCAGCTCATCCTGCTGCTGGGCTGTGCAGCACGCCTGGCTCTGTGTCCCAGGGCTGGGGGTCTGTGACAGCCCTGGCAGGGACAGGAGGAGCTGGGGCACCTCCCAGCAGCCCTGCCATCCCCTGCGCACAGAACAAACTTGCTCAGGAAAGCCCACCTTTAACAGCTGAACAGGGCACTGAAAGCAAGGGAAACCCTGGGGAAAAAACCCCAAACCTAAGACCCTGAAAAGACAAAAAATCTCCGACAAATACAAGGTGAGAGCAGAGCCACCAAGTGCCCGGTGAGCAAACAGATCTGCATCCCTGGCTCCAGCTGTGGCAGCATCTGCAGCTGGAAAAGAGATGGAGAGCAGCTTCCATGAGGCAGCATCTCCTTGGAAAGGCCTTCCACAAACAGCAAGGGCCTGGACAGCTCTGCAGGCTGGGCCAGGGATTTTCCAGCCTCTGCTCAGGGCGAGGATGTGACTGGCATCAGCATCAGCCTTGCAGAGCCCGTCCTCAAGCAGGGAGCCAGGCTGGAGGGGCGGGGAGGGAGAGGCCAGGGGCCACCAGAAACAACAGCAAGATTATCTTTCCAGCTTGTTTTTCATTAATAATTGAGTTTCCCTTGGCATTGCAGCACACAGCCCTCTATAAAATAAAAGCCCAAGAACAAATCCCAGAAGCCTGGGAAGGTGGCAGAGGTGAGATGTCCTGGCCTCTCGAACACTGCAGCAGCAGCACGGACTGCAGCCCTGGTGGGCCTTCCTCAGGCAGCAGCACCGGGGGAAATGCCACCCAAAACACCTGCAACTACTCCCAAAATACTGTGGAAAACATCCCGTGCCTTTGCCATGGGGCAGAGATTACAGAGGGAGCTGGCAGGCACAGAGGAGCTGCTGCCCTGGCAGGGGCTGCTCTGCTCAGGCCCCACCAAACCCCTCCTGCGGGGTGGGAAAGGCTCTGGGAGCCAGCCTGGGGCTCAGAGAGGTGCCCTGAGCCCCTGAACATGGGAAAACGGAAACACTTAGATCCCACCCTGGCAAAAATTTCTTAAATCCCACACAGAGTTTTAATTAAAGTTTCTGGTGTAGCACTTTGGTGGTGCAAAAATCATGCCCTGCTCCAGCCCTGAGCCCGGCCCTGCCCCAGCCCTGAGCCCGGCCCTGCCCCAGCCCTGAGCCCGGCCCTGCCCCAGCCCTGAGCCCGGGTACTGCTCCAGCCCTGAGCCCGGGCCTTTCTCCAGCTCCTCTGCCCCAGGGCCGGGGATGCTCAGCAGCTCTGTGTGCCCCCCACCCCTGCCTGACCAGGGACACGCTGGGTTTTCCCTTGACATCCCAAACACCAGCAAGGGGATGGGAGATCCTGGCAGCCTCTGTGGGAAATCCCCACCAACTACCCAGTGGTTTCTGAATGAAGGACTTGATTTTCCTGCACCCTGCTGACTGTGGCAGGGCAGCACCCCCTCCCTGTGCCCCTTCCAGGTGGGAACTCCTGCAGCAGCTTTTCCCCACAGGACGAGTGAATATTCCTCTTTAACACCAGCTCAGAATCCTGGCAACGCCAGGAAGAGGCTCTGAAATGCCGCAGTGGGAGCGTGAAGCGCAGGATGTGTCATTTGGAGATAGAAACACTATTTTGAGATAGAGAACATTCAGATATTTTCAATATTAACTATTATAAGCAAACATTTCTTAAATTCCTACACAAACACTTATTTATAGCAGCGTGTGGCGCTGGGGGTGAGATGAGGCTCAGTCCCAAGCACACAGAACAACATCAGGACCTCGCTGGCCTTTATCCATCACATGCCAAATTAACTCAGGCTGCAATTAAGTCAGGCCTAGGCCCTGTCCATGGAGAGCCCAGCTCGGTGTGCTGGGCAAGGCAGATCTTTGCTGCAAATTAAGAGACAGGATAATGAAAATGCTGCCCTGATCTCCTGGAGACACCAGCAGAGCTTCAGGTTGTCCTGAAGGGCAACTTATCACAGCTAAGTGGAAGGATGAAGGGTTTGTATCTGATCTTAGGAAAACTGTTTGGGAATCACATCCATTTTCCCTGAGCATCATTTTTCAGTTCAGGCAAAGGTTCACAGAGCTGCCCTGTCCTCACCTGGTGGGGCACAGGGTGTCTGGGCAGGAGCCCTCCCCTTCCCACCCTCCAGTCAACACCCTGGTTCTCTCCTGGCCCTGCCCTGCCCCAGTCCCAGCTTATTTCTGCCCAGTGTGGGGGCACGGGGAGGATGCAGGTGTTATTTTACCTGGGTTTAGTACCCACACAGCAGCACAAGTTGTGGCTTTAGCACTGGAGGGCACAGGCACCCAAACCCGAGAGTGTCAGACCGGCCATGCTGGGGGCAGCGGGATGGGCTGGGACCCCAGGGTGCAGGCTCTCCCTCCCCACACCCCCCAGCCCAGCAGAGCACCAGGCCAGCCCTTACCCCTTTGCAGATGGCCACTGCCTCCTTGGACATGGACTTGGGGTAGGCGACGTTGTGCTCCATGATGGACTGGAAGAGCTCGTCCTCATCTTCTCCCTCGAAGGGGGCCTAGAGCCAAGCAGGCACAGCTTCAGGGGCGTACCTGGATCCCACAGCTCCGGGGGTGCTCTGCTCCTGGCCACGGCACCAGCCCCGGGCGTGCCACACGAGTCCTGTCACTGCAGTCCCGGGGCTGTGCCGCCAGGGTCACCCCCAGCTCCAGGAGCTGCCCCGCGTGCCAAACCCCACAGCAGCTGTGCCCACATGGGACACAGCCCAGCCCAGGGGAATCGATTCAAACTCGGTCACCTGGCCAGCCAACATCTCATAGAGCAGCACTCCGAATGCCCACCAATCCACCGACTTCCCATAGGGCTGGTAGGCAATGATCTGCAAACAACAGCAAAAACAACAGTGCAGTGTCAGCAACAGCCGTGTCACAGCCCAGCTCTGACACAGGGCACAGCCTCTCCAGCTGCAGCGGGGCACAAGGACGGGGCTAATCCCTGGGACACACTTCAGCACCGAAATCCCTCCCCGAGGGACCCCAGCCCTCCCCTTCTCTTCACCAGCGCCCTGGGAAATTCAGTTTGGGTGGGAGCAGCTCACACCATAAAGGCCTTTGAAAGGAAAGAGCGCTTGAAAGAAATCCCCTGTCCTGTGCATGGTTTGGGAAGGTCACAGCCCCGCAGGTGACACAGCCCCGCAGGTGACACAGAAGGTGACACAGCCCCGCAGGTGACACAGCCCCACAGGTGACACAGGCACGCAGGTGACACAGAAGGTGACAAAGCCCCGCAGGTGACGACCAGCTGTGCTCAGAAGGGGTCACACACGGGCCGTGCAGGCTGTCCCTGTCACCTGGCATGCTGAGCCCAGCCTGGAATAGGCAAAGGCCCAGCAGTGGGCCAGGCAAAGGCAGGACAGGCTGCAGGCAGAACTGCAGGACAGTTTCACCTGCAGCCACGCCGGCCCGAGCACACTGCAGCTCAGAAGCACAGAGCAGCAGAAGGGCCTGGGCTGGAGCGTGGCCGTGGCACCACAGCCACACAGACAACCGCAGTGGGATTGCACCTCTGGGAGCCCCGGGCAGCAGGTTTTAATGCCCTCCCTGGAGGCCAAAGTGATTTGCATCCTAATTTCCCATTTGCTGTTCTTCTTTCGGAAAAAGACAAATTACAGCAAGGAGAAGGAAATAAGAGTTAAAGTGAAAACGCTTGGGCAAACACACGGAGAGCTGGTCATTTGTCCTGCTCTGAAGGAGCATTAATCACCCACAGTCACAAGCTCTGCACCAGCACCACCAGAATTAATCCTGGAGTGATGAGGGATGGAGCACACGTTGGATCCAATAATGGGAAACCTCACTGCCTGCAGCAGGCACAATGTGGTTTAGCACACAAGTGCATTGATGTCCTAGCAAAGAGAATCTTTCTCTAAAACATTTAAATGAATAAATATCAACTTCATCATTGCAAATTCAGCAGAATGGCATAAGTTTAGAGGAATACTTTTAAGTGAAGGGAACAAACATTTGGGAATAATTACCCCTCCGAATTGCACACGTCTGGCATTAAACCGTGCCCATAGAGCACTTCATGGAAGTGTCATGTGTGACTCTATCACATCAGTAATAACGGAATGCAAAGTCATTTTGTGGGGATCTAGAGCCATGGATGGGGAGCCTCTCCCCTTCAGACACACGGCCCCTCACTGCCAACAGTAAGCTGGAGAAAGCTAAGGATTCCCACTCCACATGAAATATTATCCACTGACACCTCCCTGTTTCTCAATGGTCATGGTGTGCTGGACCCTTCTATCACACAGAGCAAGGGGCAGAGCTGAGCTCCGGGGTTTGTCCTTCCCAGGCCAAGGGAGCAGGTGAGGAGCAGCCTGCAGTGGGTCTGAGCATGCCAAGGACAGAACAGGCACAGAGCTGGCAGCAGGGTGGACATGGGAGAAGCCCCAGTGAGGGAAAGCACACTGCAGGGAGAGCAGCACGAGGCTGTGCTGCCCTTTGAGGTGGAAGCAGGACACGACACAACAGGGAGGCAGATCCAGCATCCCCGTTCCCTTAGGGGGACGTGGGGATGCACAGTGCTGGGGGCAGGAACTCTGCGGGCTGATGGAGAATCCCTGACACCCGTTTCAGCTGGAAAGCTGCCCAGAGCAAGGTCACCCCACAGAGTGCAGGAGCAGCAGGAGCACCGGGATCACCGGCCGCTTCCGTCCGTACCTCGGGCGCGATGTAGTCCGGGGTGCCACAGAAGGTCTTGGTGGTCACCCCGTCCCAGATGTTCTCCTTGCACATGCCAAAGTCGGCGATCTTTATGTGTCCCTCGCTGTCCAGCATCACATTGTCCAGCTTCAGGTCTCTGCAGGGCGAGAGCAGAGCCGTGACACAGCGCAGAGCCCTGCTGGGCTGGGCCCTGCCCGCCTCACACCCAGGCCCTTTGTAGGAAAATATTCAGGGAAACGAGTGAAAATAACCCAGAGATCTGTCAGGATGGAGTGCTGATTTTACTTTTAACCCACAGGAATGCTGTGCTGGGCACAGCGCTTTGAAGTGAGCGATGGAAAGCACTCATCTGGCAGGAGACTGATTTAATTGATTTTTTTCTTTCACTCCTGTGAAAATCAAAGTGCACTTAGAGCTCTCGTGGTGGAGAAGCACCTACTCAGCACAAGGCCCTGCCTCACCTGTGCTCTGCCTCCCTGAAATACAAGCCAGCTGTGTTTGCCTCTGATCCTCAGCCCAGAATATCTGTTTGTGGTACCCAACCCTCAGGAGCTCCGCTCCTTTGCCCAAACTGTCGAGGTGGATCCAACCGCAGATCCCTGGATGCTCCAGCCTCAAGGACACTTCTGTAGCAAACACTGGGGATTTTGGTGCAGTTTAGACGTTCCTGCTGGGTTCAAGGCTGTATTTTCTAATTATCATGCCAGTGCTCAGAGCCCTGACAGGCCTGAGGCAGCCGGACATGAGCTGGGATTCGGATCCGGAGGAAGGAAGGAAGAGGAGCCACTGGGGACCAACAGACCTAGAATCTCTCCGTAGCAGCTGATAGCAAAACCCAGCCCTCACGTCAAGTTTGTTCTACTTCCTTCATCTTTAGCATCTCCTGACTCCAGCAGCACTGTTGGCATCTCCCTTTCCAGAGCCCTTAATGGGATCTGACACTCATTGGGATGCTCTGCTCCACCCTGGGCTCTGGGAACTCTCCCAAGCAGGGAAGAGCGCTGGTTTCAGAGCTTGAGCAGCAGCCTGTGAGCCTGGTCCTGCCCCTGGCAGTGACCCAGCTGCCTCTGGGCGCTGGAATCACGCTGGGAACGGCAAAGAAGCCTCAGTGGCTGAAGCAGAAGTGACAGAGCGGCACCAGCCAGGGGCAATGGTAAGAGAACAGTGCCCTGCAGCCAAATTCGGGGCTGGGAGCTGGTCCAGGCTGCCAGGGAGAATTTGTGCTGTGTGGAGAGGAACACACGGAACAGGAGAGAACCAGAGCTGCCTTCCCACGAAGCGGGATAAAGCAGGAACCTCCCCCAAACCAGGGGCACCCCACGGCTCCCAGCTCCCTTCTGGGACACATCACGGGGCCATGGCTGGGCTCAGTGATCCCACAGGTCTTTTCCAGCCTTAAGGATCCTGTCATTTGTCATTGCACCTGCGGGCAGCTGCCAGAGCCCGTCCGTGGCACGGGCAGGGAGAGCGCCGGGCTGGGGCAGGGCAGGAGCCCGGAGCAGCCTCTGGAGCCCGGGGAAAGGCAGGGAGGGAGAGGAACGCGCTCACCTACCGATAAATGATGCCTTTGCTCTGCAGGAAGAAGAGCCCGATGGCGATTTCTGCTGCGTAGAATCTGAAAGAGGAGGTTTAAAAGGAAGACTGGTAATGAAAGGAGATAAATGAACACCTTCCCAGTCGGGTGGCAGCGAAGGAAAGGCATCGGGCAGATGTGACCGAAGGCCAGGGCAGCCACAGCAGGGAAATTCCAGAGGAGGATCACAGGGGAGGCTCCGAGGGAGCCGGAGCTGGCAGCGATGGCACCGGGCTGCTGGGGGCTGTCACTTCTGGCTGCACAAATTCAGCAGAGCCACGGCTGCTCCTCCTGACACGCCGCTGTGGCTCAGACAGTCATCCCTGCTCCGAGCCAGCGGGCTCTGCCATGCTGCGGCTCTGCCACGCTGCCCATGGGCATATTCTGGGTCTGAGGGCTCTGCCAGACACCCGTTCAGCCCACCAGGCTCTGCTCAGTGTTCATGGGTTTGCTGGGAGCATCTGGAGGCTCTCAGGAACACATCCTGCTCTGCCCAGCTCTCAAGGAGCAGGAGCCAAGAGCCCCCAGTTAACACTCGGGGTGGCCACCCTGGCAGAGCAGCCAAACCCTGCCTCGTCCCCTGGGAAAGGACCAGGCAGGGCAGAGGCCTGGTGGCTCCCAGGAGGCCTCCACACCTCCCTGCCTTGTGCCTTTATCTACCTGCATTTATTTATTTAGCTCAATTGCTCACCAGTACAATGTGCCCCGAGGGTGAGGTGGAGGCACCAGCATCAGACAGAATTCTTCTGCATCCTCCCGCTCCTGATTCCTGCCCAGGAGCTGCACTGCAAAGCCTGGGACTCTGTTTCCATCCCTGTGGCACAGGTGCATCCCGTACCTGCCCCAGGGGTGCCAAACCCTGCACTTACACAGCGTGGGGCTCCTTGAACCTCCCGACCTGCTGGATCTGGTACATCAAGTCCCCGCCGTTCACGTATTCCATCACAAAATACAAGCGATCCTGAGGGAAGAAAAACGAGCCATTAGCACGGGATTGTCAGAGCAGGGAACCTGCAGGGCTCAGAAACAGGAACCCAGGAAGGGAAGCTGGAGCGCTGCAGGAGCTGCAGGCTGGCAGCATTACAGAACAAAACATTTCCCAGTGCTCCTTTCCTCCTTGAATAAGGCCAGGAAGGACAGGGAGCCCACGAGAGGTGCAGCTGGAGCACTGCCATAACCAGGGCTGAGGGGAAACCGGGGGGCAGCACCCACGGGGCATTTCCCAAGCTGGCAGTGCCCACCAGAGGATCCTGGCTCAGCAGCTGCTGCCCCAGCAGAGCCCCCCAGCTGTGGGGCAGCCCCAGGGGATGGAGCACAGCAGCACGGGGGCAATGGGGCCGTGTAAAACACTGGCACTGATGGGATGGAGAGGGGAATTTGGTTTTTCACTGCCTGGGGACTGGGGAGCACCCCTGAGCGCAGCACAGCCCCGGCAGGGCTGGCCAGCCCCGGGGCAGCCACGTGTGACAATGTCACCTTGAGCAGGCATGGCCACGGCAGCGCCGGCTCGGCTCGCTGCAGCTGCCTCCTAAATATATCGATCTGCTTCAGGGAGGAAGAGCATTCAAAGGACGGGCTCTTGAAGCAGCCAGCTGAGCTCTAAAAGCAGGACTGAGCTCTCCTCCCCTGGCTGGGAGCGCTGGTGCCCAGCAGAGCCGTGCCAGGACCAAGGCAGGCAGAGCTGGGCTGCCCATGGGGACGGGCACAAAGCTGTCCTGGCTCTGCCCGTGCCACCAGGGACGGTCTGGCCAAGGCTGGAGCACCCAAACCCGCCGAGCAGCAGCACAGCACACAGATGGAAACCCACTGCAGGGCCTGGCACCGAGCTGGCGACACTCCCCTGTCCCTGGGCAGCCAGCATGGCACTGCCAGGGCTCCCTTCAGTACCCTTCTGATTAACTGCTCCATCCCCTGCCTGACTGCACGCCGGGAGCAAGAGGCAGAGCCAGACAACAGCCACGCTCCCCATCCACCCCTTACTAGATATTAGGGAGAGATTCCTCCCTGGCAGGGTGGGCAGCCCTGGCACAGGTGCCCAGAGCAGCTGGGGCTGCCCCTGGATCCCTGGCAGTGCCCAAGGACAGGCTGGACAGGGCTGGGAGCAGCCTGGGACAGTGGGAGGTGTCCCTGCCCATGGATGATCCTCAAGGTCCCTTGCAACCCAAACCATGCCAGGGTTCTGTGATTTATCATCTCAGTGTGGCTGTGGTCACAGCAGAGGCACAGCTCACCTGGGGACACCCAGGGACCCCCAGCCCAGCCCCATCCCAGACCCTGGGGCTCTCAGAGCACCCCAGACCCCCCAGCACAGGCACCTCCAGCCCCAGCCAGGAGCTCTGTCCTTGCTCATCCTGCCTTTTTCTTTGGAAGGCAGATTTGGGGCTTTTCTCTCTCCCAGAGCCGCTGAGCCAACAGCCCCAGTGCAGAATTGTGCTCCGGACTGTGCTCCCAGAAATCAAAGTGCTTTGTGCCAGCGTTTGATAATACAGCCTGCTATACATTTTGATTACCTTACAAATACGATTACTATTAAGCTACTATAGGTCTGGCAGGAATAATCCCACGCTGACTCACTTCAGATGCTGGGAGATGCTGTGTGAAATAGCTGCTCCTGCCACTCTCTGATTGCTGCGCTGCAAAGCCGGGCCGCAGGCTTTAAATGCACTCAATGTGGTTGGTAAATGAAATTTCTGGGACAATATTAAAATGTAATCCTCCTGGAAAGCATTGTCACCGTTCTGAAGGACTCTGCTGGCTCCCAGTGCCGTGCACCTGAACATTCTCATTCACAGGCTGCTCGAGGGCCGGGCAGGGATTGCATCAAAGGTCCCCTGTCCCCCTCTCCCCTCTTGACTCATACAAACCCAGCCACACAGCCACGGAAAAGTGGATTTCCTGCAGTTTGCCTTGGGTTTCTCCCTTTGCTCAGGGCTTTGCTCAGAGGAATGAGTCTGGGAAAAGTGCAGCACTTTGCTGCTGAGCCATAAGGGATGCTGCGGGCTAGGGCACCCGAGGGGCTGGGAAATCACCCCCAAAGTCACCAGCACTGCCTGGTGAGCACACCTCACGGTGCAGCTGCTGTGCAGGACACTTCCACGTCACACACCCACATTTTGGCCCTGCAGCCACTTTTGCCAGTGAACTGGGGAAGGTGTGAGGCTGCCAAGGCAGAGAACACACAACTGCTTTGGCAAGTGCAGTGATGTATACAGAGAACAGAAAATCCTGGAATGGGTTGGGGTGGAAGGGACCTTAAATCCCACCCAGTGCCACCCCTGCCATGGGCAGGGACACCTCCCACTCGCCCAGGTTGCTCCAAGCCCCGTCCAGCCTGGCCTGACACCGTTCCAACCCATTTCCCAAAGTGGCAGGCTCCAGCCCCAGGGTCCCAGACCAGGTGGCCCCAGGTGGCCCCAGCAGCCCTTACCATGGTCTGGAAGCAGGAGTGGAGCTGGGTCAGGAACGGAGGCTTCCCCGAGAGCGCCAGCACGCGCTTCTCCACCATGGTGCACTCCACGTCGTCGTCCTGGATAACCACGTCCTTCTTCAGGATCTTCACAGCGTACAGCTCGTCCGTGCCCTTCCTCTCCGCCAGCATCACCTGCACCAGCACAGGGCACGTGTGGAGCCACAGGGACTGGAGCTGCAGAGCTGGAGCTGGAACAGCCCCAGCTGCTCCCCTCGCAGCCCCGGGCAGAGCTGCAGTGCCAAGCCACACACAGCTGCCAGGGCTGCTCCCAAAAGCCTTGGGGGACTCTAAATCCAAGGACCCACACATCTCCTCACTGCCTCATTGCCCTCGAGCCCGAGGGGTGTGACGGTATCTGAGCCCAGCTCACCCTCCAGCACCCCTCTGCCCTGAGGCACCTCAGGGTGCCACCAGCAGCAGGGAGGGTGTCAGGAGACTGAAGGCAGAGTCCATCAGATCACAAGGGGGTAAATGTTTGAAGTGGCAAAGAGTCTCAGTGAATAGTCACAAAACCCCCCATGATTTTCTCTGCCTCCCTCCACAGCAGTGAGCAAACCCCTCCATGTGCTGGCTCATCACCCAGCCCAGGCCCCTCTGAGCAGGAGAATCCCCCCAACTCCCGTTCCCAGCCAGCCCCACCACCCGCAGGTTTATTTACTGCAGTTCATGGCATTCCCTGCTTTGCTGCTGCAAATCCCTGGGGTTAATCCTCGGCTCCCCTGCCCGACCCACCACGCTCCACCAGCCCGAGCTGCTCCTTGGGCTGCCAGCAAATAAACCAGCTCTGAGAGCTCACTTTGGTCTCCCCTTTTCCCTTTTCCCTCTCCCACGGCCCGGGAGCGCTGGCTGGGAATGAATTGCTCTTCATTTGAAGGAGCTGGCAGAAATCCTGCAGCCACATCCAGCAGTTCTGGGGTTTGGGAAATAAATCAGGTGAAGTCCACATCCATAGGGTGGAACTGGAATGTGGGCAGAGGACACATGAATGGGTCTCAGGGTGACTTCAGAGACACCCAGGAGAGCAGAATTAACCCTCTGTGTCCCAGCCCTCTGCTGTTCCACAGGCTTGGAGCCGTGGGGCAGTCCCACCCCTGGAGGGACTTTGCAGATGTGGCACTTGGGGACAGGGCTGGCAGCGCTGGCACTGGACTCAGCGGTCCCAGAGGCCTTTTGCAAGCTCAGTGATTCTGTGATTCCATCCTGGGACACGGCCCGAGGACCAGGGATGATGAGGCAGGGGACACAGCCTGAGGAGAGAGGTCTTTGGTGCCACCCACTTGTTTGGGTGCAGGGAACGGGACACAGGGATCAGGGCACAAGGAACAGGGATCAGGGAACAAGGAACAGGGATCAGGGAACAAGGAACAGGGATCAGGGAACAGGACACAGGGATCAGGGCACAAGGAATAGGGCACAAGGAACAAGGAACAGGGCACAAGGAACAAGGAACAGGGCACAAGGAACAGGGCACAAGGAACAAGGAACAGGGCACCAGGGCACCAGGGACACGTGTGTGCTGGGCTGGGCACGCCGAGGCAGGGGCACACAGCCCCAGGCCCCCCTTCTCCGAGCCAGAGCCATTTTCCAGCCGGCAGCCCTGGCTCGGGGCCTCCTCTGCCAGCGCGCTGCTGGGAAGCAGATTGCATTCCCTTTTCACTGGTACTGGTGCAGGAAAAGGCTGATGCTTAACTTGATTTATCCCTGTAATACAGAGTATTTGTTTGGGAATGCTCCAGCACAAGGACTGGAGATATTCTGAGCGCAGACAAAGCGAGTTTGTCAGGCTCCAGCGAGGCCAGCGTGCTGCTGCTCCTGGCCCTGGCCAGCACATCCTGAGCAGTAAAGCTGAGCTCCTGGGGCCAAGGGGTTAACAGAGACAGACAGAGGCTCCTCAAACACCGAGGCTGCCGTCCAAGAGGGACTGGCAGGAGGCAGGCTGGCAGCAGGCAGCCGGGCACAGGAGCGGTGCCAGCCCCGGGGAGGGAAGGACACGGTGCCAGCCTTGGCTGGGGACGGCAGTGCCAGGGACACGAGCAGCTGGGCACACCGGGGGCTGGGGAGCCGGGCTGCTCCCCCTGCTCCCCGCACCTCTGCCCGGTCCCTCCCGAACATCTGGCACCTCTGGCATGCCCAGAGGCGGGCATGGAGCCGTGGCACCCGGGGGTCCCCGGGCAGCAGGGATGCCTGGGGGAGCGCAGGCACACGTGAGGGTGAGGCTGCATCCACCGGAGAAACCAACGTGCTGTTTTAATTAGCGCTAATTAGCATATTTATAACACTCTGTTCCAGGAAACAGTTTCTGTCACACACTGCCTTACGTAAGCCGGAGCCAGCTGAGGGGTTTGCTAACGTTTCTCAAATGGAAGGCAGGGACATGGCACAAGCACGGCGGCTCCAGATGCCAGCGCTGGCTCTGGGAGGGAGGGGACAGGGGACATTTCTGCCAGACAGCAGCACGGGGCTGTCCTGCACCCAGAGCGCCAGCCCACAGCACAGCGACCACGCCGAGCTCAGGGCTGAGGCTCTGGGGACCACCAGGACCTCCCCAGAGGTTCCCTGCCTGCCACAAACGCTTCCCTGCAGCTCTGGAGAGGGAGAAAACGCCCAGGGAGAAGCCAGGACCTCCCAGAGCTCCAAGGCCAGCAGAAGGCTGGGGAGGAAGGGATGGAAGGGATGGGACCTTCCAGAGCTGCAGTGGCAGGCTGGGAAGGAAGGGATGCTCCTGCCACACCCCTGTGCTCAGGGGAGCATCCCTGCACACCCTGCTCACCTGTAATACCTGCAGAGATGCTCCTGGGATGCTCCTGCCACACCCCTGTGCTCAGGGGAGCATCCCTGCACACCCTGTTCACCTGTAATACCTGCAGGGATGCTCCTGCCACACCCCTGCGCTCAGAGGAGCATCCCTGCACACCCTGTTCACCTGTAATACCTGCAGAGATGCTCCTGCCACACCCCTGTGCTCAGGGGAGCATCCCTGCACACCCTGCTCACCTGTAATACCTGCAGGGATGCTCCTGGGATGCTCCTGCCACACCCCTGTGCTCAGAGGAGAATCCCTGCACACCCTCCTCACTCTAATACCTGCAGGGATGCTCCTGCCACACCCCTGTGCTCAGAGGAGCATCCCTGCACACCCTCCCCACCTCTGCTCCCTGCCTGAGGAACGAGCCTGCAGGCACAGCAATATTCCCTGCAATTAAGGCAACTCCCTGATGACAGTGGGGCTGGGCCAGCCCTCACAGCAGCAAACACTGCACCCACCTCCTGCACAGCCCCAGCGTTCCCTGGAGCTCTGGGACCCCCAATGGAAATCAAGAGACTTGGCAAGACCCCAAGAAAAATGAAGGCTCCAAGGCACATAATTACCAGGAGAATGAAATTCTGTTACTGCTCACAACCGGTCTGGGAAGTTAATTAAAATGTTCCCATGTATTTGTAATTATTGGAGGAGAAGAAAACACCAACCAAACGAAAAAGAGCTTTAAAGATACATCCCCTGCTTCCCAAAAGGATGGATTTTGTGCTGGTGCCATCAGACATCTCTGGTGGTCCCTGCTGGGACAGGGGAGCCCAGCTGGGCTCCCGGTGCTCCCCCAGTGCTCCCAGTCCCCCCAGAGTGTTCAGTGCAGACACGAGGGGGGCTCACCTTGCCAAAGCTCCCTTTCCCCAGCACCATCAGGAAGTTGAAATCCGAGAGCTTCATGCGGTCCCGGCTGCCGTTGTTGTCCAGTTTGGAAATGGCATTTCTTGTCTTCTCATCCGCAGCCTTGGAGCCCGTCCCGATCTTGGCTCTCTGCAAAGGTGAGGGAAGGGAAACTTTTCTGGGGGCAGAATGGGCATTACAAACCCACTGGTGCTCCCAAAATCCCACCTCAGCAGCTCTTCCCCAGCTCCAAACCCACCCTGAGCGTTGGGAGCCTTTGCCATGGGCGTGATGGGACAGCACCGAGAAAGGCACTGGAGGAGTCACCAGTCCTGGCATGTGGCACTGCTCCCACACAATTTCATGTGTAAATAGAATAGTTTACAGATTTCTCTGTGGGTAGAGAGAAATGATTGATTGATCTTTGGAGCAGTGTGGTCGGAGAGGTGGTGATTCCATCCTCAATCCACGGTCACTCTGGAATTCTATAAATACCAGATGTTGGAATAACACTGCTCACTGCTCACCGCTCTCTCCTCACTCCCAGCCCCAGCTGGAGGGGGTTCCCTGCCTGGCACACCGACAGCCTCCAGGGAGGTTGGGGGGCACGCAGCAGGGTGAGGGCACAGGGGTGCTCTGGCACCTCTGCACAATGTATTTTCTAATTGTGGGCAGCTCGCTCATCCTCTGACTGCCCAGACTGCTCTAATACCCCTGGAACCCCATGAGATACAATCAAAGCTGGCTGTTAGTTCTTTGTACAGCCCAGACCCACTGGTTGTAGCCAACTGTTGTATTAGAACTGTCTTGCCTTGGATACTCAGGAAAGTTGTGTACAAATAAGATTAAAAAGAAGGGAGAACAGGAGCTAACTCTCCAGTCTCTGCCACAATCACAGAGTTCATGCTGAGCACCATAAGGGCAACTCTCTTCTTTCTGCACGGCTCATTGCACGGGAGTCTCCAGATGCACCGCGCTCATTCCCAGGGCTACACTGAAAAATGGCAAATTTCTGCTCATTCAGCAATGTCTGGGTCAATCATTCAGCAAGAACTTCCATGGCTTATTAAGTAATAAATAGACACTTCCTGGAGCCTCTTTGGGCAGTTGGAGCCTGCTCCACGCTCCCTGCCCTGCCAGGGGAAGAGCTGGCAGGGAAAACCCTCCCCGAGGGCACAGCAGGCAGGCAGGCAGCGAGGAGAGCCCCTGAGAGCAAGGAAAATCAATTCACCTCAAATTTCTGCCTCAGCTCCTCGTTTCCTTCTTCTCCCTCGGGAGGCACGGGCACGTTGAAGTACTCGCCCTCCTCCTGGCTGAGCAGCTTGAACCTGGGGGCAGAGAGAGCGTGGGTCAGGGGCTGAGGGGGGCAGGCTGCCCCTGCTCCAGCACAGCCTCAGTGTCCCCGTGCCCAGGGACCCTGCCCAGCTCAGCAGAACCCCCAGACCCTCCCCCCGGGCAAGCCCCAGTCCCCCAGTGGCCGGGGGGATGTTTCTGGGTCCCTCTCTGTCCCGGGGACCCTCAGAGCCCGGGCAGTGCTGTGGTGGGCACACAGAGCACTGCTGCCAAAGCAGTCCTGAGCCCAAACTCGTGTTTCCTGTGCCAGCCACGGGCACAGGCGTGGGCATCACCCCTTCCATCCCTGCCCACGGGGACAGCACATGGCTCGTGCCACTGCCAGGCTGGCACTGCCAGCTATTGGAAATGCAGGTGGGCCTGGGGGGAAGAAATGATGGTGTTTGATTCTAGTTCAGAAGGCTGAATGATTTCTTTATTATTATAACTATACTATAACACATTAATATACTATTTAAATGAGATACTAAAACTACAAACCTACTTTCTCTAACTCCCATATCCGACTCACTCCCAACTCGTGCCCCTCTCTGAGAGCCCAGCCCCAGGTGGGTTGGATTGGCCACCAGGCTCAAACAATCCTCACCAGAATCCAACCAAGCAATGACCCCAGGCAAACAATTCTCCAAACACATTCCACATGGGAAAAACAAGGAGCAGAAATAGGAATTGTTTTCTCTTTCTTTCCTCTGTGCTCCTCTATGAAAACTCCTGAGACAGAGGAGAATGTGCCTGGCACAGCCAACCCCAGCACACAGACAGGATGTGATGCTCCTCCAAAGGAGGAGAAAAGCTTAAGCAGCAATTCCCAAAACCAAGGGAACACCACCCAGGTGCCAGAGTTCCACCCTGCTGGGGGCACGGATGTGCAGCCAGGCTGGATCCTGGCTGGGTGTGCCCAGGGGCTGCCCCAGGACACAGCCCTGCCCAGCACAGGCTCTGCCTTGGAGCAGGTCCCTGCATTAACTGCAGCTGTTTAATATGGAATGTGGATCAGAGCTCCTCCTCCTGCAGTGTGACAAGGGAACCTGCTGAGGTCTCCCCTTGCGGGCAGTGTGACGGCTGGGGGTGCTCAGGGCTGGCAGCGTGTGGGGGACAGCACAGAGCCCACAGCTGCTGGGGAACAGGGACAGCTTCCCTCTGCCTTCCCCGCAGCACAGTGCCACCGTGCCAGGCACTGTGCCCAGCTGAGAGGGGCAGGACAGGGCTGGGAGCAGTGGGAGCTCCCCAGCCCTGCCCAGGGCGGCACGGCGTGGGCACACACCCCCACACCCCACCCAACTCCTCTCCACTGCCCAAGGTCCCCACGGAGCCAGCCCGTGCTGGGCACTCAGCCACGCAGACACCCCATGGCAGCCCCAGAGCTGGAGCAGCACCTTCAGGGAGCTGGGGCGGGTGCCTGGGGCGGGTGCCTGGGGCAGGCTGAGGGGCTGCCCCACTCCCCTCTGCAGACTGGGCTGCTTTGTGCCCACGTTGGGGGCAAAAAGGCGCCTCTCACCATCCATCCACTCCTGACTTCTGCAGCTCGGAGATGCCGAAGGACAGGGAGCCCATGAAGTCGTTCCTGCTGGTCAGATCCCAGTCCCAGATCTCCACAGACAGCCGCCTGTCCTTGTCTGCCTCCTTCAGCTGGCTGCAAGAGAGGGAGAAGGGAGGGCTTTACCCTGAGCTGTGCCCCCCTGCCCCGCAGGGATGCCAAGGGAGGGGAGGGATGGTCCTCAGGGCCTGCTGAGGTCTCCAGCATTGATTTCCAAGGCACATCCCATCCACAGGGAGCTCCTGCCCGGACACACTCTGCCCTCAGCAGGGTCAGGGCAGAGGTTTGAGCACTTCTGTGTCACTGACAGAACAAAAAGAATCCCTTCTCAGTCGAACCAGCTCAATGCCTCTGAATAATTACATCACAGCAAATAAAGTCCTGTTCATTCTTGGTGAGAAAATTCACTTTACAAATGGAAACGCTTTCCTCGTACTTACAATTTAAATGTCTCGTTCCACTCAGGATTCAGGGAGCACTTGATGGTTTTGGTCTTCTGTTTGCTTTCGTTTTTGGGGTCGGGGATTAGTTTAAGCTTCACGTAAGGATCTGACAAGCCGTTAGGGTCCATAGGAACTAGGTTTTTAGCATCTCTTACTGGGGAAGAGAAAAAGGATTAAATTCAGTATTCCAGCTATAAAAATACCCAACAACTGACAACTTCCCCGTGTGCCAAGAGTAAGTGTGAAAATAGTGATTAAAAGCAGAATTAAACTGGATCTGTGCAGACATGGGCATTACACGAAGAACGACATAATTAACGCCGAGCAAACGCAGCTCTGGTGGATGGGGGAGGCTGCAGGGTCGACTCAGGAGATTATTTTTACTTTCTGACAGGCTGATTTGTTGTTTGCTCTCGGCTTTAAGCAGTTTAAAGCTGATTTGTTTCCTCTGGCCCCTTGGGAAGCAGCACTGCACTGATGTGTGGGGGGCTGGAGCTTTCCTGGAGGAGTGGGAGCAGCGACGGAGGGAGGTGGGTGGGGGCAGGAGCCCAAAGCACCACCACAGCAACAGCGGGCACAGGGCACACCCAGCCCCCGGCTGCCCCTGGGTCTCTCTGGGGGCCGGGGATGCCCACGGGCTCCAGCGCTCGCCCACTGGGCAGCACAGCCCAGCTGGGACCAGCATCTCCTCGGGGCAGCAGGAGCAGAGGGGCAGAGCGAGCCCGAGGGGACTCAGCTGCCTCTAAGTGCATTGCAGCTCGGGCAGATGAAATACAGCCAGGCTGAGCCTGGCCTGGTCACCCAGGCTGAGTCCAGAAGGGTCTGTCTGCAGCAGAAGGATCTGACCTTCCCCCAGAGATCAGAGCTGGGAAGGCTGATGGGTCAGGATGGAGCCGAGCCATACCTGAGGAAAAACTGTTTGCAAGGAACCCAGAGCAGAGCCCCCTGCCCAGGGCTCAGGCACAGAGGGTCCAGCAGAGCCCCCTGGCCAGGGCTCAGGCACAGAGGGTACAGCAGAGCCCCCTGCCCAGGGCTCAGGCACAGAGGGTCCTGCCTGAAACCCCAGCAGGTCCAGCAGCAGCTCTGCTGGGAGGCTCACAGGGCTCAGCTTCACCCTCATCCCACCAGGAGCAGGAGGAGGAGGAGGAGAGAGCTCCAGCTGTGTGTGCAGCACCACAGGATGGCCCAAGGCACCTTCAGGCTCACAAGAGTTAAACCAATTGCCCAGTGCCCAACTCACCAGTAAGGAATTTCTGATGAGGCTGGGAACCAGAGCGCTTTGAAAAGCAAATTAATTCCCCAAAATCTGCCATCTATTGCTGTCCTCCCGAAGCACTGCCCAATTTCCAGCTCCATGGAATCGAACTGGTAGCCAAAATTCAACTCTGCATTTATAAAGGAGCTCATTTATCAAAGGTGACAGCGCTGAGAGCAGCCTGTGAGACGGGAGAGCTGTGGACGTGCTGCCCTCGCCAGGACAGCTGGGGATGCTGCCAGGATCAGCCCCTGGGGTGCTTTGGGTCAGAAGGGCCCTCACAGCCCCTCCAGTGCCACCCTGGGGTGCTTTGGGTCGGAAGGGACCCAAACCTCCTCCAGTGCCACCCCTGGGGTGCTTTGGGTCAGAAGGGCTCTCACAGCCCCTCCAGTGCCACCCTGTGCCCCCGGTGCTGGCAGGGCGAGGGGAGTGATGCTCCCAGTGCCCTCCTGAGCTCTCCACACCCCACCCCAACCTCGTCCTGCCTCCTGCCACCTTCCTGTCTTCAAAACTCTCCTGAAATCGTGTCCTCAGTGCCCCTGCAGCATGGGGAGCCTCAGGGACAGCCCATGGGCAGGGACTGATGTGCCCCCGCGTTTTCCACGAGGGTGTCTCCTCCCCACTCCGCATTTAGGGCTGCCAGAGCCATTCAGAGACTTTCTCTGAACCATTATTGAGTAGCTATTGCAAACTTTGCAGGATAAATTCAAATCTCATTCACCCGGCCCTGTGGTGCAGAGTGGTGGCACCTCCTGGCACTGCCCCCCTGAACCCCACTCCAGACACGTCCAGGACATGCCAGCAGCTCGCCCTGACCATGCCCTGAGCCCACTGGGGCACCTCCCTGGCACCAGGGCAGGGCACTGGGATGTCCTCGCCGCTCTCCCCGCTCCTCCTGCCCCAGGAACAGAAGCACCAGGGACCCCCCATGTGAGCCCAGGGCTGGGAGAGGCTCTGGGCTGTGCTCGGGGTCCCCTCACTGGGAGGGGGCACAGAGGGATGTCACACCCGTGTGTCGCTGTCCCAGAGCCAGCACAGCCTCTGGAGACCCCCGAGCAGCCCCGTGTTGTTTATTTGGTGCCCTTCGCTTCTTTAAGGAGCTGAGAAGCCGTCCTGGCCCTCGCTGTTAATCAGTTTATGCCCTGAAGCATGAGATTTGATTACCTCGTGTTATTATCTCAGCGTGCAGACCTCCAAGTTTCATTAATGGGAATAATTTTATCTGTTTGTTTAAAAAAACCAAAATGCTTCTGCTTGACCTTAAGAAACTTCCTGACTTTTCAAGCAGAAATCAACAATTAAGTGAAGGAAGAATGGGAACCTGGAGCGGCACAGCAGCGATACCTCACGGCAGGGAGACGTGCTCCTCGCCAACATTTATGGCAGTCACTTGACAGTTAAATCTGATGTAAAATAGTTTTATATCTCTCATATCCTGACAGTTTTGTGCATCATTAAGAAGCAGTAACATCATTATTAACAGTGATGAGTAACAATATGATGAGTGCTTTTAAAGCAAGTCCTAAATCACTCTGGGCTCCAAGCGTGGCCAGGGAGGTGCCCCAGTGGGCTCAGGGCACAGAGCAGGACAGGGGATGTGAAGGTGCATTTGCTCCTGTCCCACAGCAGCCAGGCAATGCCCTGGGTGTCTGCCCTGCACCAGGGCCTCAGAGACACATCCCACATTCCAAATTTTGGGAAGGAATTGTTCCCTGGGAGGGTGGCAGCCCCTGGCACAGGTGCCCAGAGCAGCTGGGGCTGCCCCTGGATCCCTGGCAGTGCCCAAGGCCAGGCTGGACAGGGCTTGGAGCAGCCTGGGACAGTGGAAAGCTGTCCCTGCCCAGCAGCTTTGGGGTTGAATTTTAAGCTCCCTTCCAACATGAGCCATTCCAGCGATTCTGTGAAAAACCTGTTTCCCATCGGGCGGGACAGGCTGGCTTTACAAAGAGAAGGGAAAACCTCCGAGTGAGAGAGGAGAAAAGCACAGAGCTGAGAAGCAATTCCTCAGCTGGAAGGGAAAACCAGAGCGGCGTTGGCCGTGCCCGTGCTGCCGCCTGCAGGCACCAACCCCACGTTCCTGGGCACGGCTGGGATGCTTCCCAAACCCCTGCAGCTGCCAGATCATCATCACCATCATCATCATCATCATCATCACCAGCAGCAGCAGCAGCAGCAGCAGCAGCAGCAGCAGCAGCCGCAGCTGCAGCTGCGGCTGCTGCTGCTGCTGCTGCTGCTGCTGCTCCATCCTCGCCCGCCCCAGGGATTCCTGCACAAAGGGCATTGCCCCCTGTGCCCCCCAGCACTGCCAAAGCCACCGCTGTCCCATGTCCCCAAGTGCCACATCCCCAGGGCTGTTAAATCCCCTCAGGGATGGGAACTCCATCCCTGCCCTGGGTGGCTGTGCCAGGGCTGGACAGCCCCTCCAGGAGGAAATTCTCCCAGATATTAAAATATAAATTCAAATCAAATATCAAATATAAATCCACCCTGAGCTCCCCTGGCCCAGCCTGAGGTTGTTCCCTCTGCTCCTGTCCCTGTCCCTGGAGCAGAGCCTGACCCCCCGGCTGTCCCCTCCTGGCAGGGGCTGTGCACAGCCAGAAATTCCCCCTGATCCCCCTTTTCTCCAGGCTCAGCCCCTCCCCAGCTCCCCCAGCCCCTTCCCCAGCCTGTTCCCTTCCCTGGCCATGCTCCAGCCCCTCTCTGCCCCCGTTGTGAGAGCCCAGAGCTGCCCCAGGACTCAGGTGGTCCCTCAGCAGCACCAGCACAGCCTTGGGTGGCTCCATCTCCCAAGGGCTGGGTGCCCACCTGAGCCCTGGGGCCATCTGGGCTCCGCAGTGCCCAGCTCTCCTCTCCCAAAGCACTCCCACTCCGCTCTGGAGAGCTCAGCACGCTTCCCTTCCTTTCTGGAAAAGCCAACAGCTGACACGTTTTCACCAACACCTCCAGAACGGGCCAGAAATAAAACAGCCTTTCAAACCAGCTGGAGAGATGGAAATCCAGCTGCACAGAGCTGTGGGAGCTGCTCCTGCCCCGGGGCGCTGGGAACATGGCACCAGGGAGCCTGTGGTGCCAGCAGCAGGGTGGCATCTGCACCCCAGCGGC
This sequence comes from Taeniopygia guttata, assembly GCF_048771995.1. NCBI lineage: Eukaryota > Metazoa > Chordata > Aves > Passeriformes > Estrildidae > Taeniopygia > Taeniopygia guttata. The sequence continues at coordinate 7,520,156 of NC_133039.1, read as the reverse complement.
ATCTGAGGGGGGCTGGAGGGAGCACAGCAGCATTAGGGCTGGAAAAGAGCTCCACTAAGATCCCCAGGATCCCTGTGTCCAACCTTCAGGAAGTGCCTGGGAAGCAGGACTCCTGCCAACAGCCCTGCCTGGTTCACTGAGGCTCTCCTTTAAGGACAAATACAGCAACAGAAAATTATAAAGTCCTCCGCAACTTTTTCAGTTTTTCATTAACATTTTCACCAACTCGATATTTTTCCTGAGAACACCCCCGGGGTGACAAGCACCCACCAGAGCAGCAGCAGCACAGGATGGCCCGGAGCCACCCCCAGCCCCAGCCAGGAGCCCTGGGGTGGCACAGCTCCTCCAGTGGGTGGGAACGCAGGCTGGATGGTGGGGAGGGACCCGGTGTCACCACGGGTGTCCCAGCCGGGGTCCCCTCCCTCAGGGGCACTTCACACCCCTGGCTTTGGCTCATCGGGAATAACTGGAATAACTCGGCCGGCCCTGGGTGCCCGCGTGGGCAGGAGCCTGCCCAGCCCAGCTCGGCCTGCAGACCCGCAGCGATGGCACTGCCGTGCCCATGGGCACCAGTCCCTGCCACCCACCCCGCTGGCACCGCTCCGGCAGCCCCCAGAGCACAGCTCGGTCTGGTGGCCCCACACTGGGGACAAGAGGCTTCACAGGAGCGGCTCAATGTTTTGGGAAGTGCTTATAGGCCACGGGGAAGCATTATCCCCTGGGAACTCAACATCCAGGTGGCAAAAGGCTCTAGGGACTCCACAAACCCCACCCTCCCCAGGGTCCTGCAGACGCTGAAATTCTCCATCATTCAACAATGTGGGAATCCAGGGCTTCCCTCTGGCTGCCCTGGCAGGGGTCAGGAACCCCCCTGGACAGAGCCCCCAGAGACACTGTCTGTGATCTCTGGCCATGGAAAAGAGTTTTCAATCTTACAGGATGAATTACAAGCTTTGAGTGTTTGATAAGAGTAATAATTAAGTGTGACATGGGTGCACGAGTAAAATTTTAAGTTTCTAGATTAGGGGTTCAGAGAGGACAAAATGAAGGAATTGGGTGTGCCTTGTCTTTTTTCTCCTTCTTCATGCCCTCCATGTTTCACTGTGGTGTTGGCATAAACCAACATTTTTCTGTTGGTTTAGGCTGGGGACACACTGTCCAACGTAGGTGACAGATATTGGCACGTTATTGTAAATGCAGCACAGGTAGTTTGTGGTATTTAATGTTTGTACCATCCCACTGAGGGCAGAGCCCCACACGCTGCCCTGCAGGACAGAGCTGCGGCAGGGCAGCAGAACATGTTAGAGATAAACAGAATAAACAACCTTGAAACCAGCACAGACCAATTATGGCTTCTGCTTTGGCAGCGGGGCAGAAAGACAGAGACTTTCTACGATCTCGGAATCACCAATACCCACAGATTCCGACACAACAACCGCTGGGAAAAGTCCGTGCCTGGCAGTGCCATCAGCTGACAGGCCCTGGGCCCTGGGCAGGCGTTGCCAGAGGAGGCTCAGAGCCTCGTCCTGCCTTGCTGGGGCTCCTGGCACTGCCAGCGGGCACCAGGGGCGGGCAGGCAGCCCTGGCAGCACGTACCTACGACGGTGAGCACGTCCTTGTCGATGTCGGCGCGGATGTAGATGCGGCCGCGGCGCTCCGTGTGGTCCGTCCCGCACAGGCTGGGCACGTTCATCACGCAGCGCTTGTGCACGTTCATCATGCAGGCTGTGGGCAGGAGGGGACACTCAGCGCCTGCCAGGGCTGAGGGGGGCACGGGGACAGCCTGGCCCTGGTAAAGCGGGGTGAGCTGAGGGACGGGGGTGAGCACAGAGCCAAGGGGGCCTCAAGGGCAGCCGGGGCTCTGTGGGGCTCAGGAGGCCCCAGGAACCCCCTGCCAGCAGCTCTGGCTCCTGCCTGGCACACCCCGGGCTCTGGGCCCTTGTTAAACCGCTTGAGTTCTGCTGCCTCGCCAGGATTCTCTTCCATCAGCCCCAGGGAACTCAGCTGGGTCCAAAAAGGGCATTAAAAATTACCCGTGTATCTGCGTTCACACAGAGGCGGGAAGATCTCTCTATCTATAGAGATACATAGATCTGTGTTTACATTTTAAAGCAGTTCACTTCCCCTTGGCAGGACTCCCGCGGTTCTGAGGAAGAAGCTGTTCCCAGCCAGCCGAGCAGGGAGCAGCCGAGCACATGCTGCATGTCCCAGTCCCCTTAAATAGGAACGTACAGGATTAACTCGGCAAATCACCGATTCCATCCTCTCCCTGTGCTTCCAGCCCCCGTTTTCTGCTCCGTGCGCAGCGATTCCCCCGCCAGCAGCGGCCACACGGTGTCACCCGGAGCCAGCGCTGAGAGGGCCGGGACGGGCGGGGATGCGGCGGGCCGGGGGATGCTGCGGGGATGCTGCGGGGCCGGGGGATGCTGCGGGGATGCTGCGGGGATGCTGCGGGGCCGGGGGATGCTGCGGGGATGCTGCAGGGCCGGGGGATGCTGCGGGGCCGGGGGATGCTGCGGGGATGCTGCGGGGCCGGGGATGCTGCGGGGATGCGGCGGGGGCCGGGGGATGCTGCGGGGATGCTGCGGGGCCGGGGATGCTGCGGGGATGCTGCGGGGCCGGGGATGCTGCGGGGATGCGGCGGGGGCCGGGGGATGCTGCGGGGATGCTGCGGGGCCGGGGATGCTGCGGGGATGCTGCGGGGCCGGGGATGCTGCGGGGATGCGGCGGGGGCCGGGGGATGCTGCGGGGATGCTGCGGGGCCGGGGATGCTGCGGGGATGCTGCGGGGCCGGGGATGCTGCGGGGCCGGGGATGCTGCGGGGATGCTGCGGGGCCGGGGGATGCTGCGGGGATGCTGCGGGGCCGGGGGATGCTGCGGGCCGGGGGATGCACATCCTGCAGGGACGCTGTGGGCGATGCTGCTGTGGGGCTGCTTCTGGAGAGGGCTCTGGGGGGACGCTGCTGCAGAGGGGGATGTGGGGGTGCGGTACAAAGGGATGTGGGGGGATGCTGCTGCAGTGAGGGATGTGTACAGAGGGATGTGGGATGTGTACAAAGGGATGTGGGGGACACTGCTGCAGTGGGATGTGTACAAAGGGATGTGGGGGACACTGCTGCACAGGGATGTGTATGAAGGGATGTGGGATGTGTATGAAGGGATGTGGGGGACACTGCTGCAATGAGGGGTGTGTACAGAGGGCTGTAGGATGTGTATGAAGGGATGTGGGGGGACATTGCTGCACAGGGATGTGTACAAAGGGATGTGGGATGTGTACAAAGGGCTGTGGGGCACGCTGCTGCACAGGGATGGGGGAGCCTTCCCCCAGGCCAGCCCCTTTCCCTCGCCTCTCCCTGCAGCAGCCTCACACCGGGCGGGGAGGTGCCCCTCGTGCCCCTCGTGCCCCTCATGCCCCCCGAGCCCCGCAGCCTCTCCCGTGGCAGAGGGCACGGGCTCCTGGCTGCTGCCCGAGCCCCTCCCGCGGGCACTTACTGTCACATTTCATCCCCTGGTGAATGAGCCCGTACAGCAAGGACCCGCAGTGGTCACAGAAGGTGGGGCTGGAGTACGTGTGGATTTTAAATTTGTGTTTGCTCCGGGGATCCTGGGAGGAAAACAAAGGACAAAGAGTGTGAACTCGCAGCAAATGTTGGCACGGCAGCCCTGCTCTTCCATTCCGAGTGCCAGCTGGCTCCGGAGGTGCTGCTAATGGACTTCAGTCAACTGCCACCGACTCGTGGGGACCTCTTCCAGCAGCCACCGGGATCCAGATTTATTCCTCTTCATCTGTGTTGCCATAACAATGAAAAAGCAATGCACTGGCTTGGCTGAGGATTTGCTGGTTTTCAATAACTCAGTTTTAGCATGGAAAACACCAGGTGAAATTGGGAGGCACAGAAGGGCTGGACAGTGCCCAGCTTCCACGCAGAGCAGGAAAAACCACCCATGATTCCATCTATATTAAGCCTGCCCAGGAACATCTCTTGTGCTCTGGTGCCAGCCCTCCCCTCACACTCCCAGGCACTCAAGCTGCTCAGGGGATACTTTTTTTAAAGCTTTCTTAAAAGCAAGGGCAGATTTTTGCCCAGCAGCAGAGGGTGCAGGCCCAGCAGAGCCCAGTTCATCCCTTCATCCCTTGTGCAGGCACTGGGCAGCGTCCTGGCCTCCAGCAAGGGTCAACAGGAGCTAGAGCCAAACAAATCCAAATCGTGGAATCACAGAATGGGTTGGGAGGGACCTTAAATCCCACCCAGTGCCACCTCTGCCATGGCAGGGACACCTTCCACCGTCCCAGGCTGCTCCCAGCCCTGTCCAACCTGGCCTTGGGCACTGCCAGGGATCCAGGGGCAGCCCCAGCTGCTCTGGGCACCTGTGCCACAGAAAACTTCCAGAAGAAACAGCTTCTCACAGTGAGACTGGAACCAAGCACTGAGGCAGGGCGAGGGTTTGGCCTTTCTGGTGTGTTGTGTGCAGGGGAGGACAGTCCTGGAGCCCAGGAGAGCCCGGGGCAGGGGGGTGGCAGAGGGAGCTGCTGGGGCACCAGCAAAGGCTCCAGCAGGAGCAGCTTGCTTTCATCTCACGTTAATTGTTTAAGGGTTAGGGATGAGCATCAGCTCCTGGCTCTGTCATTTGAGCTGAGCAGCTTTTTAATGGCCTGGAAAGCTGCCCAGGCACCAGCAAAGACACCTTTTCAGGGCACTGCGAGCGGAGTAAATAAATAAAGAGTGGAATCAGAAGCGAGCTATAACATCACCCAATACATTCCATCCCCCTGAAATTAATTTCCCAGCACCGTTGCACTGGAGCTTGCAGCTGCATTCATCACCAACATTCTGCCTTAGTGCTCAGCAGGGACACGGGGCAGGGGGACATGGGGCAGGGGACACGGGGCAGGGGGACATGGGGCAGGGGACACGGGGCAGGGGGACATGGGGCAGGGGGACATGGGGACATGGGGCAGGGGGACATGGGGACACGGGGGACACGGAGCCATGGGGCAGGGGGACACGGGGGCAGCAGCCACGTGCCAGCATGTGACACCCAAGGCATCGCCCCCGAGCTGCCACGCTCCTCCCCAGCAGCGCAGGCTGAGTGAGAGCGTCAGTCATTCATAAAAAACACAAGCTTTGTGTGAAAGGAGACAATTCCCACTCCGTGCGAGGGATGCTGAGCTCCCACTGGAGTTTGAGGAGCTGGAAAAGCAAATGGCAAAGCGGGCTGGGCTCCAGAGCAGCAGAGCCCAGAGCAGGGGCTCACCCCCGGCTCCCAGCCCTGCTCCCACACCCACACCCACACCCACACCCACACCCACGGGGCAGAGCCGGGGCTGCAGCTGATGGAGCAGCCAGGCCTGGAGAGGAGGAAGGGCTGCTGGTCTGGCTGAGAGGGGCTCGGGTCACCTTGACCAGCGCCTCAGAAAGTGCCAGAAGCAATTCTGGGGATCATTTCTGAGCAAGGCTGTACAAAGAGACTATTTTTGTACCACGGAGACAGGACTGACGAGCACACTGCGTATGCAGATGCTGAGACTTAAAACAAGAATGGTTAAAAAGAAGTTTGCCAAGAAAAGAAAAGGCTCTTCTCCTCCCCCACCAGCGCTGAGCCAGCCTGGAGAATGGGGCAGGGACAGCCTTCTTTGGAGCAGAGCTGGAAAACACCATGAGCAGAGCCAGTGCATGGCCCTTCCCTTCCCTTCCCTTCCCTTCCCTTCCCTTCCCTTCCCTTCCCTTCCCTTCCCTTCCCTTCCCTTCCCTTCCCTTCCCTTCCCTTCCCTTCCCTTCCCTTCCCTTCCCTTCCCTTCCCTTCCCTTCCCTTCCCTTCCCTTCCCTTCCCTTCCCTTCCCTTCCCTTCCCTTCCCTTCCCTTCCCTTCCCTTCCCTTCCCTTCCCTTCCCTTCCCTTCCCTTCCCTTCCCTTCCCTTCCCTTCCCTTCCCTTCCCTTCCCTTCCCTTCCCTTCCCTTCCCTTCCCTTCCCTTCCCTTCCCTGAGCCAGCACCCCCTGCAACATCCCATCCCTAATTGCATCTGAATTTTCTCCTGTTTCCTTGTCTAAATAAGAAAAAATTCCTCCCTGGCAGGGAGGGCAGCCCTGGCACAGGTGCCCAGAGCAGCTGAGCTGCCCCTGGATCCCTGCAGTGCCCAAGGCCAGGCTGGACAGGGCTTGGGGCAGTGGAAGGTGGCCCTGCCACCAGTCTCCTGGAGCACTGGAGCTCCAAATCCCCAAATGTGAGGCAGAGCCTCGGGAAGGGGCAGCTGGACCCACATGGACAGCCGAGGGTGTCTGAAACCTCTGCACTCACACTTTCTGCATTGACAGAACACAGAGCTTTGCCTTCAAGATTAGGGGCTGCTGCTTTCCCTGTCTCATTGCAAAGAAAGCTTTAAATTATCTCTGCTGAAGAAGAATTAGCACAGTTCATGTGAAGAGACCATTTTAAAGTGAATTTCATAGTGATTTAAACAGCATAATAGCAAATACAGCACAGCCAGAGCTTAGTGCCTGCACTCAACAAACTCTGTCAGGGACATAAACCCAAAACCTCGCGTTTGATCCCCACATTTCCCGTGTGGAAAATCCCCTTGGTGTGCAGGGAACAACAGGGACAGGTCCTGTTTGGGGCTCCTGCGGGCCTTGGTGGCCTTTCGAGTCCCTGCCAGGCAGAACCAGCCCATGGTTCCACCGTTCTGGAGCATCCTTCCTGCCACCCCCGAGCCTGCCAGGCCGCAGAGGCAGCGTGGCACTGCTGCAGGGCTGCTCCTGTGCTGGGTGACTGCAGGGCTGCCTCTGTGCTGGGTGACTGCGGGGCTGCCCCTGTGCTGGGTGACTGCAGGGCTGCTCCTCTGCAGCTCCTGAGCTCCCAGGGCATGGGGAGGCCCTGCAGGATGTGGGCAGCAGCAGCACAGGAGGCAGTTCCTGGGGAAGGAGCAGCAGCAGAGCAGGCAGTTCCCAGGGAAGGAGCAGCAGCACAGGAGGCAGTTCCCAGGGAAGCAGCAGCAGCACCACACTGGGGCTGCTCCCGTGTCAAACCCAGCCTGCCCCGGCAGCTCCCTGCCAGTAAACGATTCCCCTGAGAGGATCTCAGCCTCTGCCAGCCAGCTGCACAGGGATGTGGATACCAGTCCTTCTCCTCTGGCTCTGCTGCCAGCACCAGGAGAACACTCTCTCGTTCCCTGCACACGGCTGTGCCACCCGGCTGGGCAGTGTTGGGAATGCAGCTGAGCCCGGCGGGGAGAAATGCTGATGTCTGACTCCAGTGCAGAAGGCTGAACGATTTCTGTATTATAACTGTGCTATAATACATTAATATACTATTTAAAGGAGATACTAAAACTGCAAACCTACTTTTCTAACTACCATATCTAACTCACAACTCGTGCCCCTCTCTGAGTCCAGCCCCAGGTGGGTTGGATTGGCCACCAGGCCCAAACAATCCTCAACCAAGCACTCACCCCAGGGAAACAATTCTCCAAGCACATTCCACATAGGAAAAACAAGGAGCAGAAATAGGAATTGCTTTCTCCTTCTTTCCTCTGTGCTCCTCTATGAAAAAATCCTAAGAGAGATTGTGCCTGGCCCAGGCACAGGCTGCACCAGCCACCTCACCCCTGCCAGGGAGGGACAGACCAGCCCAGCCCAGCCCCAGGCCTGGCCCTGCAGAGCCACGGGACGGGCACGGACCCAGCCACGCACCCAGCTGGGGCACAGAGCCCTGCCAGCCCCGGGACAGGAGGGAAGAGCTGCCCCAGGGCAGGGCTGAGGCCGGGGCAGGCTGGCAGGAGGCAGGGCTGGGCAGAAGGAGCCGGGAGGGAGCGAGGCAGAGACATCTTCATCCCACGGGAGCTGCCAGGGCAGCGAGCAGGTGCCCTCACGCCAGGGGCAGATGGCACAGCGGGGAGCTGGAGAAGTTAATTAGCAGGAGAACAGAAAGCAGCAAGTGGCAGCAAGGTCGGGAGGATTGGCCAAAGCACTGGCCAGGATGGGAGCTGTGAGCAGGGGCTGGGAAATGTGAGCAGGGACCGGGGCCCTGTGCTCAGGGTCATAGGGGGCCTGGGGGCACAGCACGGAGCCCTTTCCATGGAGAAACCCCTCCTGGAATCCTTCCTCAAGTCCTCTCCCCAAGCCACAAACAGGGACAATTTACACACAAAATTGAAATGTAGCTACACTGGCCCGTTACCTTCCCAGAGCAACGCTGATCTTTATTAACACATCCTGATTAGATGACCTTTAACAGCATCATGCAAAGAAGGTCATTTTAATGATTATTTTGCCTACAATTTAAATAATTATGCATTCTTCTAATAGCTCCAGCTATAATTAGGTTTGTCAACTGGAATACATTACATGGGCTGACTCTGGGTCCTGGAGGGCTCACTGTGGGTCAGACAGGCCCTGGCTGTGGGTCAGTCACACACAGGGAGGGGCCTTTGGGCTGCCAGCCCCTCCTCACCAGCTCTCCCCTCAGGAGAGACCCCAGGAGCACAGGACATCAGTGAGGAACCAAAGTCCTGCCCTGCCTGCAGACCTGTGCAGCACAAACGCAGCCCCACGTCTGCAGCACCAGTGGCTCCAGCCACAGCTTCATTCCCTGCTGCAAGAAGCAATTAATCTTTCATTTCTCCCTGCTTGGAGACACTATCATGTGTAATTAGTCCTGTCTCCCAGATGGAAGCTCCTGCTCGGCAGCCTTGCCAAGGTTAAACACACAGCCACACTCCCACTCTCCTCAAGGAGGTTCAAACACAGCAGATCAAACAGAAACAGCCCAAAGTGGGAGCACTCAGCAGGGACAGAGACTCTGACATTTCCCTGGTCTCCAGGGATCCTGCTCTGCTCCCCAGGCATGCAGCACCAGCTGCCCCCTGCTTCTCCCTGCACACACCAACCTGCCTCCCCTGCAGCCCTGCACACACCAACCTGCATCCCCTGCAGCCCTGCACACACCAACCTGCAGCCCCCCACACACCAACCTGCATCCCCTGCAGCCCTGCACACACCAACCTGCATCCCCTGCATCCCTGCACACACCAACCTGCATCCCCTGCATCCTGCACACACCAACCTGCATCCCCTGCAGCCCTGCACACACCAACCTGCATCCCCTGCAGCCCTGCACACACCAACCTGCAGCCCCCCACACACCAACCTGCATCCCCTGCAGCCCTGCACACACCAACCTGCATCCCCTGCATCCCTGCACACACCAACCTGCATCCCCTGCATCCTGCACACACCAACCTGCCTCCCCTGCATCCTGCACACACCAACCTGCATCCCCTGCAGCCCTGCACACACCAACCTGCATCCCCTGCAGCCCTGCACACACCAACCTGCATCCCCTGCAGCACCCCCTGAGCCTGCACAGTTCCAGCTCAGCAATTAGAATTACCCAGCTGTTAAAGTGCAAACACCCAGGTGCACCATAAACAGGTACAAAATGGTTTTCTCCTCAATTCCCCAGCACTGTGAAGACACAGAAATCAAGGAGCCAAGTTAGAAGATGTTTTTCTTTCAACACATCTTTTATCCTTGCCTCCAGGTCTAGGCCATAGGGGAGGGCAGCTCTGGGCTCCCAGCTCAGGCTGCAGCACCCCTGCCCTGCCCTGCTCCCTTCCCTCTGCAGCTCAGCAGAACCACGGGCCCACTGCAGGGAGGAACCCACCGTGAGCTTTGACACCTGCAATAAAATCACAGAATAACGAGGTTGGAGAGACCTCTAAGATCATCAAGTCCACCCTATGCCCTAACGCCTCAACTAGACTATAGCACCGAGTGCCATGTAAATAAAATAAACTCCTTCTTTTTCCTCCCATGAAAATAAACCAAACTCCTTTTGGTGGGGCTCACTGGAGATTCATGTTCATGGAAGAACAGAAACCAGCCCTGTAAGCAGCACAGCCTGATGCCACATCGTGCCACAGTGCCACATCCTGTCACAGAGCCACATCTGCCATGGTGCCACACTGAGCCGCAGTGCCACATCTGTCTCGGTGCCACATCTGTCACAGTGCCACATCTGCCATGGTGCCACACTGAGCCACAGTGCCACACCGTGTCACGGTGCCACATCTGTCACAGCAAAGGGCTGAAGGGCACTGCCAGCTCTCCATGGAGTGTGGCACACACGGGGACACCTGCCACGTCCCCACACCGCACAGAGGGACACACAGGGACACCTGCACTGCCCGGGTGGGCAGCTCGACCCTCCAGGAGGGGTCACCCCAGCACCATTCCCTCTCCCCTCAGCATTCCCAGCTCTCCTTGCCCCGTTGGGACTGAAACCGCTGGAGAGAAGGCCGGGAGGGGAAGGTGAGCATCGCCTCCCACTCCTGCAGCCCCATCCCAAGTGACCTGCTCGGGGCCAGGGCCCAGGACACAGGCTGGGCACACAGGCACAGAGCCCTGCCCGGGCACACAGGCACAGAGCCCTGCCCGGGCACACAGGCACAGAGCCCTGCCCTGGGCACACAGGCACAGGGCCCTGCCTGGGCACACAGGCACAGAGCCCTGCCCCAGGCACACAGGCACAGAGCCCTGCCCGGGCACACAGGCACAGAGCCCTGCCCTGGGCACACAGGCACAGAGCCCTGCCCGGGCACACAGCCTGGGGTGCCCCGAGAGGAGCAGGGATGCTCCCGGTGTCCCAGCCCAGCCTCAGCCCCGCTCCAGGCAGGCAGCAGCTCCTGCCCACGCCTCCACCGGCGGTCCCTGCTTGTCCCTGGCACAGGAAGCCCTCAGGAGCTTCTGTCCCGTGGGTGCCAGCAGTGCCACCCTGCCAGCCCGGCGGAGGAAGGGCCGTGGGTGCTGAGCTGCTCCTGTGGAGGCTGCGCAGAGAGTGGCTCGGGAGGGGGAGCAGCCACCAGAACAAACCTCCCAAGGGCTGTGCCCCCGAGAGCCTCATCCCCCAGAGCCCCTCTGGGCACAGGCACAGCCCATTTCGGGAGCCAAGGCGTGTTACCCCCCCCTCCCGCAGCTGCTGCACCGCCTGCTCCCACCACTGCTATTTTTAAGGGTGAGAGCTGTGGTGCTCTGTCGTTTCCCCACTTTGAGCTCCTCTCCCCCAGCAGTTCCCTGAATTAGCCAGTCTCCACGGGAAAGCACAGAACCTGCCAGACAGACCCAAGTGCTGCTGGCAGAGCCGGGCTCCCAGCTCCGCTGCCCCAGGCCAGGGCATCCACTGGGAGGGAAATCCTGGGGGAAACAGGGCTGGGACTCGGCTAGCAACTGCTGGGATGCTCTTCTGGGACAGCAGGACATGGGGGCACGGCGGCACGCTCAGCCCCAAAGGGAAATCTCTGCCTCCCCACGTGTTCCCTCCGCTCTGCTGAGCACAAGTTACTGCTGCTTTGAGGGTTTTAAGTATCCCAGAAACCCGGGATAGAGTCCCCACAGCCACAGAACCCCAATCCCTGAAGGGAAGTAAAAGCCTTGTGGATGTGGCAGGTGGGGATGTGGGGTATGGTTGGACTTGGTGGTTCCTGGAGGCTTTTCCAACCTGCACCATGCCATGAACTGTGAAAGAAGCACCCAGGAGTGCCCCAGCCAGGGGGGCTGCAGGAGCAGCTTGCCCAGGAGCTGTGGAGCCCCGCAGCCCCCCCCAGCCGTACTCACATCCGAGGCAGGGCCCTTGTCCGCGCCGGGGCAGGAGAAGGTGACGAATTCATGGCACCGCTTGTGCACCACGAAGCAGCAAACTGCAGAGAGAGCACAGGGACAGGGTCAGGGCACACACTGGCACCGAGAGATACCAAACAAACACAGCCCTGGGGGGTCTGAGCCGTCCCAGGAGGCTTTTTAAGCAAACCCCTGGCAGATTTTTAAACCTTATGGAATCTCCCGAGCCAGAGCAGGCATTTTGGAAAAACTCAGCAGAACAAAGTGTTGAGCGGACGTCAGAGGAGGGCTGGGAACAATTCTGTTCCTCTGAGCTCATTGTCACTCGTGGCACACGCTCTGAGGTCACTGCTGGGAATAAAAAGGGAGAATCTGGCGTTCGCGGGTATCTGAGCTGAAAAGTGCATGTGGCCAAAAATGGAAGATTGTACCCAAGGGAACAGGTGGGCAATTTTCCTCCCACAGCTCTGCTTTTCTCCAGCATCTCCCCAGCCCCCGTTTGCCAGACCAGAAGACACGCACGTCTCCCTCCCCTACACACGTCAGTGCCAGCCTTGCCCTTCTGGGAGCGGCTCAGGGAATCGATCCTGGCACGCCACTGCCCAGGCTTCCAAGCAGAGGTATCCAGAGCTAAACCCCCGTCCCCCAAACCCCCAGCCCCAAACCCCTATCCCCCAAACCCCTATCCCCCAAACCCCTATCCCCCAAACCCCCAGCCCCTTTCAGCACATGCCCAGCTGAAGTTGCCAGCCCTGTTTCTGCAGTTTGTGCAGCCAAAGCTCTGTATTTCAAGGCTGATTTTTTTTCCCTCAAATGCCAAATAAGCACCTCTCCTCTGGTGTCAGACCCTAAAGAATCGTTTGCCACTGTAGGTACCTTCCACTGATGGCCCAGCCCCTCCTGCAAGGGTCTCAGCCCCTGTGGCCCTGCAGCTGGGGGTGGCAGCACTGCTGGGGCTCCCCAGGCTGGGAACGGAGCTGCTGTGCCACCTCTGCCACCTCCTGCCTGTCAGGGCTGGCCTGGGCCCCTGCACTCTGCACCCACGCCCCAGGGATGCCCAGCTCTGAGCACCCGTGCCATGCCCAGCTCTGAGCTCCAGTGCCATGTCCAGCTCTGAGCTCCAGTGCCATGTCCAGCTCTGAGCATCTGTGCCATGCCCAGCTCTGAACACCCGTGCCACGCCCAGCTCCGAGCACCCGTGTCATGTGCCATGCCCAGCTCTGAGCACCCGTGCCATGTGCCATGCCCAGCTCTGAGCACCAGTGCCATGCCCAGCTCTGAGCATCCGTGCCATGCCCATCTCTGAGCACCCGTGCCATGCCCAGGTCCGAGCACCCGTTCCATGCCCAGCCCCACCCAGGGAGGCCCCGAGGGAGCCCAGGCAGGAACGGAGCAAAGGGAACAAGCCCTGGTCCTGAGGGCAGCCCGGGCACCCCTCTGCTCTGCCCCAGGGCTCTCCCTGCCAGCACACCCTTCTCCCAGGAGCTGCCACTGACTGAGCGCCTCTGCACCATGAGGAGCAGGACTGAGCTTTGAGCACAGGAACCAAACTGAGCTGTGCAGGAACGGAGCAGGTTCCAGCAGCAGCAACGTGGGATTTTTCCTAAGGAACGAGGAAAAGCCAAGTGGCATCAGCCATGAACCTCACAATCCCCTCTTTGTGCCCTGCCACATCCAGCTGTAAATTCATTTTCCTTCTCACATTTCCCATTGTGAACAAAAACAAACGCAGAAGGTTTTAGAGGCAGAACAGCTGCCAACAGCTCTCTCCTCGCAGGACCTCTCACTTGCTTTTCTGAGTCAAACAAACAAACATTTTCTTGAAAGCATTGCTCACCATTTCTGTCATTTGTATATGGAGACAGAAGCATCTGGGAAGCAGGAAGGAAGGAATCAGAACTCCATGAGCAGGGATTTCTCCTGAAGCGTGTGCACAGCTCAGGGAGCTCCGTGCCACCCCGAGCACGGGCGCTGCTGCCTGAGGCCGGGCAGTGATGGCAGCTCCCCACTGGAGCTGGGATCCTCACAGCTCAGCAGGGAACACGAAGGGACACCAGGCTGAACTGCCATGGGGTGCTCTGGGTGGGAAGGGACCTTAAAGGCCACCCCTGGCAGTGCCAGGCCAGGCTGGACAGGGCCTGGAGCAGCTGGGACAGTGGAAGGTGTCCCTGCCATGGCAGGACTGGCACTGGGTGGGATGCAAGGTCCCTTCCCACCCAAAGCATTCCAGGATTCTGTGATTCTAGTCTGTGCAAGGGTGATCCAGGGGAGCTGGGCAGGCAGAACACAGAACACCTCTGTGCCTGGGCAAGGCAAAGCAGAGCTCTCTGCCCCAGCAGCACCCAGCGCCTCCAGGGGAGCTCCAGGATCCACTGCAACATCCCCAGTGCTCAGCTGAGTGCTCCGGGCACACACAGGGAAAACAGGGCCAGCAGAATGGATCAGGAGCAGGATCTCATGCCAGCAACCCTGCCCCAGATCCTGAACGTGACCTGCCCCATGGAAGTGAGGAGTGCAGAGATCTGTGCACCGCCGTGCCCTCCTGCTGTCATCACACCTCAGCAGTTCCAGCCCAGGTCTTTGTCAGTTTAGAAACCCCAGCACGAGCAGCAGCTTTCCCAGGCTGCTAATTAGACAGCTAATTTGTAAATCTTATTATTTGGGTAATAAAGTTATCAAATCCCACTGGTTGGCTACAAACATCCCAAGCCATTTGTACACAAGAATGAAAGATGAACCTTTCCTGTTCCTTACTGCATAATGCAGGAGGGTTTCCTGGCCCTGAACTCTCCCTCAGGGCCAGCTGCAGAGCAGGGCCTGGGGAGATCTGTCCTGGGAGAAGGGAAGGACACAAACCCTGTGGTTTTTTATCTGCAAGAGGCAGAGCCCTGAGCCCAGCAACCCTCCACAGCCTTAGGAGATCTGCTGGAATGCACATTTTTCACAGCAGCCCCAGCACAGTGTCTCAGATCTGAAAAGATCTGCACCAAAACATCAGGGCAAGATCACACACCTCTGTTCCCTGGGATCCTGACACTGTCCTGGGAGGAAAGATCTCCTGGAAGGTTGGGTTTGCGAGCTAAGAAACCACAACAGCAGCAGGGCATTCTCAAACCCTGGGAAAAGTCTTATTGTGGGGATTGAAAAGAGAGAAAATGCTAGAAAATGCTAACACTGTATTGCTTAAAAAAAAAAAAAATATATATGTATATACAAACACACAGAGAAAGGCGTCTTGGCTTAAAGCACTGCTCAAAAGCCCTCCAGAAACACCATGGAGCAGCTTCCCTGCTGATTCCAGAAGCTGCCAATGGGGAAAACCACATCCAAAGGTGCTGCAGGCATGTGAGGGCTGCAGGACACACGTCTGGCTGCACTCCAGGGGCTGTCCCTGGGGAGGGAGCAGCAGAGCAGCCCCAGCTGCAGCTGCACGAGGCCCGGGGTGTCCCTGGCATGCAGCGGGCCGGGCTGCAGAGCTGCAGCTGTGAGCAGCAGCGTGGGGCCAGGGTGGTTGGCTGCTGCATGGCTTGGAGCTGTGCTGCAATTCTGCAGCATTCCCAGCCCAGCCCAGCCCCGCTCTGCAGGATATTCCTGCCTCTCCTGGCTGCAGCGTGGGAGCAGCCTCAGGAGCTCCCTGCCATCCCTCACCTCACACATCGGCTGCTTTGCCCAGAGGTGCCCAAAGATTTACTCCTGGAATACAAAATCCCTCCTGAGCCGGGGTTTCTGCCTGGGAAAAGCCCCTGGAGCTCCGAGCTCCTCATCCAGGCAGCCCTGGGAGCCCCAGGCCAGGCTGGAGGCAGAGCTGCCCTGCCCAGAGCCCAGCCCGTGCCAAGCAGCCCCTGCAGGGACAGGCAGCCCATGAGCAGCCCTGCCATCCACTGCAGCTCCACTCACTCCTCTGATTTCACTGCCTGAACTCCTTGTCCCAGTGTTCCCAAGAAGGCAATAATCAATTTCCCCCAGTCCTTTGCCGAATGAATAATTCAGGGATGTCACCTCTGCTGCCTCCTGGGCCAGCCCTTCCCAGAACACACATTCCCACCCAGGGAAGCCTTTGTTCCTCTCATCAGGCCAGGAGAGGTCTGGAAGCACGGGGAACAGTCCTGGATGCAGCATGTCAAGTGGGGGAGACAGATGGAGAGTTAACAGAGACAGAAGAAGGTTCAAGCAAGATTCATCTAAAAATCAAAGCCAGGGAGGAGTTCAAGCATCCCCAGGGAGATGATGGAGCTGAGCTTTGGCAGATGGCTCCAATATCAGGGAAGCTCAAAGATTATTTCAAGCATATCTCAGTGTGTGGCTGCTCCCTTCCAACCTGTGGATATTCTCATTTGGATAACGTCTCCGCTTCCCAACGAACAACAGCTTTAGGAAACAGCTTGGAATTCAGATTAGCAAAACTGAAGGAAATAACACCAAAAAAAAAAAAAAAAAAAGAAGAAGAAAAAAAAGACTTTTTAAGGGAGCTTTGTGCTGCTCCACTACACTGGGCAAACCCCTGGGGTCAGAAGCACCAGCCTGGCCCCGGTGAGGGACCAAAATGTGCCCCAGCCAGAGCTGCCCACGACTTTCCATCCCATGCTAAAAAAATCACACTCACGACATCAAACAGAGGCAGTGAAGCATGGTAATCACAAAATAAGGGGAAAGAAGGGCTCCAGGAGGGGAAGTCCTGAATTTCTGACAGCGCTTTACAGCTTTTAATCACTTAAAGCACACAGTGAGGGAAGCTGAGCTAAAATTTGTGCTCTTTTTTAATCCCCAGCTTTGGTTAAAAGCTTTCTGGGGTTCTTACAGCACAGCAATCCTCAGCTCCTCAGAGCTCAGCTGTTCTCCCCCTGCCAGCTCCAGGGAGGCGGTGAAAGCAGCTGTGCTCCCTGGGGATTTCTGGGCAGCACCAGGAACAGCTCCGGGGACTGGGGTGGGATGGGGCAGGGCCGGGCTCATGGCCTGGGCGCTCCCAGGCTGCAGGACAAAGGCAGGGACACCAGGGATGCCACCATCAACGCCAGGCTGCCTCAGAGCTGGGTACGAGTGGCACCTGCAGCTTTTGGGTAAGGCCTGGTCAGCAGAACCCCTGTGGATCCAGTGCTCCCAGTGCCCCCAGTGCTCCCAGTGCCCCACACTGGGTCAGCAGAACCCCTGTGGCTCCAGTGCTCCCAGTGCCCCATACTGGGTCAGCAGAACCCCTGTGGATCCAGTGCTCCCAGTGCCCCCAGTGCTCCCAGTGCCCCACACTGGATCAGCAGAACCCCTGTGGCTCCAGTGCTCCCAGTGCCCCCAGTGCCCCACACTGGGTCAGCAGAACCCCTGTGGGTCCAGTGCTCCCGCTGCCCCATACTGGATCAGCAGAACCCCTGTGGCTCCAGTGCTCCCAGTGCCCCCAGTGCCCCACACTGGGTCAGCAGAACTCCTGTGAATCCAGTGCCCCCAGTGTTCCCAGTGCCCCCAGTACCCCACACCAGGTCAGCAGAACTCCTGTGGATCCAGTGCTCCCAGGGCCCCACACACACCAGGTCAGCAGAACTCCTGTGGATCCAGTGCCCCCAGTGTTCCCAGTGCCCCCAGTGCCAAACACTGGGTCAGAAGAACTCCTGTGAACCCAGTGCCCCCAGTGCCCCACACCAGGCCAGCAGAACTCCAGTGTTCCCAGTGCCCCCAGTGTTCCCAGTGTTCCCAGTGCCCCCAGTGTTCCCAGTGCCTCACACCAGCCCCACAGCTGGGGATGGGGGCAGGGAGGCTGCTCTGCCTGTGCTTCTCCAAGGGAACACCTTTAACATCCCTCTTTTTTCACGGAAAGGGGCCGAGTGTTTCGGGCCCAGCCGCGTGCTTTTGGAAGGACCTCATGAACAAATCACCCCAAGCCGGCCGCAGTTTTCCATGGAATTCCCTAAGGAACCCACGGCATCCTCTGGCAGGCGGGATGAGGAGCCCTGGATGATGAACCCTGGGGATGATGAGCCCTGTGGATGATGAATGCTGGAGATGATGAGCCCTGGATGATGAACCCTGTAGATGATGAGGAGCCCTGGATGATGAACCCTGTAGATGATGAGGAGCCCTGGGGATGATGAGCCCTGGGGATGATGATGAGATCTGTGGATGATGAGATCTGTGGATGATGAGCCCTGTGGATGATGAGCCCTGTGGATGATGAACCCTGTGGATGATGAACCCTGGGGATGATGAGCCCTGGATGATGAGCCCTGGATGATGAACCCTGTGGATGATGAACCCTGGGGATGATGAGCCCTGGGGATGATGATGAGATCTGTGGATGATGAACCCTGTGGATGATGAGCCCTGGATGATGAACCCTGGGGATGATG
Source organism: Taeniopygia guttata (assembly GCF_048771995.1). NCBI lineage: Eukaryota > Metazoa > Chordata > Aves > Passeriformes > Estrildidae > Taeniopygia > Taeniopygia guttata. The sequence goes on along the minus strand of NC_133039.1, from coordinate 7,502,212 downwards.
AGCCCTGGATGATGAGCCCTGGATGATGAACCCTGTAGATGATGAGCCCTGTGACCCGGCGTGGAGAGGAGGTTGGCACAGTGAGAGGGACACACTGGGCTGGAGGGGACAGCCCCAGAGCTGGGGCCACCATGGCCAAGGCAAGCAGGGACACTGGTGATTTGGGGGTCACAGGAGCTGGAGGAGGAAGAGCCAGGTGCTGGCCAGGGTCAGGCAGAGGAGAAGCTTCATGGCCAGACTCGGTTTGTACCTCAGACAAACGGGGACAGGCGTCAAGGACACCCTGCAGCCCCTCTGAGCCCAGAGCCCGTGCAGGGGGCTGGGCTGGTCCCTGGGGACGTTCCTGAGGACATCCCTGGTGCCTGCAGCCAGCTCCCCTCACCAACACCCACAGCAGCCTGGGGAGCAGCCCCAGCCCCACCACGACACCCTCAGCTCCTGCACCAGCCAGAGATGAAAAAGAGGAGCTCTGTGATTAATCAAAGCCCCGAGGGAGCAGATGAAACGGCCGTGGCAATTAGTTCTGGGTTTCTCAGGAAGGCGCTGGAAGCCAGTGGAAAGCTGCTGCAGTCCCTGAGGACAAGCACCGAGTCCTCCTAAAACCCTGCACAAGTTACACAACTGTGGCGATGTGTTAAATTACAGATGGTCTCAATTAAAAGTGCAGAGATGGAAAGGAGGCTCGGAAAAAAAAAACCACCACCAACTCCACATGAGAAGAAAGAGAAGATCATTAAAAACTTGGCAGCCTACTTTGACTCTGGTGACCTGGTAATTTAATATTGTAATTGAAACTCCGGGTCAGACTCTTGGGAGGAGGGAGAAATATGGGCAGGTAACCCCGCAGGATCCATGGTGCCCAGAGCAGGGGTCGGGCATGGGGAGAGGGCAGTGCCAGCACAGAGAACCCCCCAGCAGCCCAGCTTGGCTCCTGCAGCTCCCAGCAGATGCCTGCTCGCCTGCTTTGAAGCCATTCCTTTTTGTCACAGCGTATTAATCCTGTTCAAGGCAGATAAAAACCCAGTCCCCAAAGTGCTAATAATGTAACTCAGTTAAAGCTGGATTTTGCAGCTTATCTCCAAGACAGAGAGGGGAACTTCACTCCCATTTTCTTCCTTGCATCCCCCGCCCCATCCCCCTTAATTTTGAGTGTTCTGAGTACTGTCTTATTTCCAAAAGCACTGCCCAGGAGCACTGCCTGCACCCCCAAACTGCCCAGGGGGTGCAGGGCCAGCAGGGGGGTGAGGAGTCCTTCAGCCCTCACAGGGTCCCAGTTCCAGCTGTGCCCACAGCTGGTGCCCACCCCGCTGTCCCAGCGCTGGTGTCACTGGTGCCAGAGTGAACAACCACAGAGGTGGTACAGCCTGGGGACAGGGACACTCTGCAAGGGGAGGGCGTTAGGGAGCCCTCCCAAAAGGTTCCTCTGCCTGGGCCCTCACCTTCCCTGCAGGGTGTGAGCAGGGAGCCAAGAGCTGGGGTCCAACACCAGCCCCCCACATGGGACCAGTTTCAGCTCTTGGAACAAAACCCCATCGGGAGCAGACCCTGGACTCAGAGTTACTGCACAGCAAGGCCTGGGAGGCATTTACACACTGCTAAAGAGCACGGGCTGTAATCCTGCTCCCCTCTGCATTTCTAAAAAAACCACGACACCCCATGGTCCCTTTGCTTTCCAGGAAGTGCAGAAAACAAAAATAATCATGAATACAACAGAAACACATTTCTTTGTGTCCGATATGAAGAGTAATTACTTCCCTGCTGCTGCCTCAGGCTTATTTTCAGCTGGCAGCATCTTAGGAGGGTTTGCTCTCCATGCCCCAAGCAATGTTTGAAGGGTTTCTTGAACACCCAGGAACGTGAACAGCTCAATCTAACCACAAGTGAAAGTCTCAATTAGCCAGGGCCCTGCTAAGGTGAGGCTGCCTTCAGAGGATTTTATTTTTATTTGGTGTTGCAGTTGTGCTGCTGTGCACAGCCCTGGCTTTCCACCACCAATGACCATGTCCCTCTGCGGCCACAGCAGCAGCACAGCACTTCCCTGGGCACCGGCACAGGAACCCAGGACCTGACTGGGACCAGATGGTTTGAAAGATCCCTCCCAGTCCAAACGTGCCCCAGCAGCACTTCGGGCACAGGCACAAGCAGCTCCTGCCATCGCACAGCTCCTGTGCACACCACCCAGCAAACGGGCCCTCAGGCCATCTCCAGATGCTTTTCTGTCCATCTCTGGCCTCTCCCTGCTTTTGTGTCCATCTCTGGCCTCTCTCTGCTTTTCTGTCCATCTCTGCTTTTCTGTCCATCTCTGGCCTCTCTCTGCTTTTCCATCCATCTCTGGCCTCTCTCTGCTGCTGCTGGACTTGTTTCTGCCACCCCTCCCTGCTGCTGCTCGGCACAGCCTCAGCACCACTGCTCTGACATGGGGCAGGGGTCCCTTGGCTCAGGATTCTCCCAGACCCCTGTGAGAGCAGCATGTCCCCAGAGCTCTGCAGCTGAGGGGGGTTCTGACAGGCTACGGGGGCTGGAGATGCACCCCAGCACCCCAGCACTCCCAGCTCTGCTCAGCACCCCCAGCTCTGCTCAGCACCCCCTGCACCCCCAGCTCTGCCCAGCACCCCCAGCTCTGCCCAGCACCCCCAGCTCTGCTCAGCACCCCCAGCTCTGCCCAGCACCCCCAGCTCTGCCCAGCACCCCCAGCTCTGCCCAGCACCCCCAGCTCTGCTCAGCACCCCCAGCTCTGCCCAGCACCCCCAGCTCTGCTCAGCACCCCCAGCACCCCCAGCTCTGCCCAGCACCCCCAGCTCTGCCCAGCACCCCCAGCTCTGCCCAGCACCCCCAGCTCTGCTCAGCAGCCCCAGCAGCGTTATCACAGCAGCTCCATCTGCTCGGGCACTGCTGACTCAGTCCCCACGCTCCACCCCGGCCCCCCACGCTCTGCACCCTCCCACAGCACCCAGCCTGGGGTGCTGAGCACCCAGCAGCGCCCCGTGGGCCTCACACCCAGCCAGGAGCTGCTCCCTGGGCACCGAGGCTGTTTTAGCCCAGAGGGGAAACAAAGTCAAGCATTATTTGGTTTTGCTGTCTGTGCTTTAAAGAGCTCCCTGCTCCCACAGCGGGAGGATCAAACACCCCAGGCTGCTGCAGGAGGGGAGGGATGTTCTCCAGCACCAGCTCTCACCAAAGGGCCTCCCCAAAAAGCCACCAGCAGCTGTCAGCCCCCAGCACAGCGTGCCCACAGAAACACCCCTCAGGCAGCACCAGGAGCCAGGCGGGGCCCGGGGCAAAGGGATGGAACACTGGAGAGCCCCCTGCCTCCAGCAGCCCCTCTGTGGGGCACTGGGCTGGGCAGTGGGTCAGGGAAGCAGCAAACACAACAGCAGAGCCATGGCCAGGGGCTGCAGCGGCAGTCCAGGCCTGGCACACGTATCCAGAGGATGTCTGTCTGTCTGTCTGTCTGTCTGGAGCCAGGGTTTGTCCCAAGCACACACCAGGTCTGTGGCTGAGAAAGGCACAGAGCTTGGCTGCCCCAGCCTGACCAGAGACCCCTGACCCCACGGAGAGCAGGGGCACAGACCCTGCTGGGGAATCGTTCCAGGGATGCTCCTTAGGAATGTGCTATTCCTATTTTCCAAATCCTGTTCCCAACAGCAGCCAGGTCAGTCACAGATTTGTCCTGGTGATGCACCTGGCAGGGTCCAGCCCCTGAATACCATCCCAGGATCCAGCCCCTGAGCACATCCCTGGATCCAGCCCCTGAATACCATCCCAGGATCCAGCCCCTGAGCACACCCCTGGATCCAGCCCCTGAATACCATCCCTGGATCCAGCCCCTGAGCACACCCCTGGATCCAGCCCCTGAGCAGGAATCCAGCCCCTGAGCAGGGATCCAGCCCCTGAGCAGGGATCCAGCCCCAGGATCCCCCTTCCCAGGCAGCCTCCAACCAGCTCCTCATCTCTCAGGCGAAATCCTCCCAGAAGCACCACAGTGGAAAATATTCCACACACTCATCTAATTTTCCATAGAAATGGGAAATGAGAACACCCCACACTTGCTGAAGTCGCAGCCTCTCCTCGCTGCTCCTTCCTCTCCCCACTGCTCCTTCCTCTCCCTCCTCCTGCAGCGCTCCCGTCCCAGTTTGTGTGTGAAGGAACTCCCACGGGATTTGTCCTGGGACAGCCGATCCCTCAGAAAGCCTCGGAGCGCTGCCTCCCACCACGCGCCGAGGCGAAGGCTGCTGAGGAGAGCAGGCAAAAACACATCACAGAAATTCTCAATGATTTGGAGAACTTCCAGTCGGGGGAAAAAACCATTTGTCAAGCACGGGCCTTTTCACACCAGAACAAACAGCAGCGCTGGGCATCGAGGGCAGCCTGGGCAGGGCCAAAACCTGAGGAGGCGATGGATGGAGGGAGGATGGATGGAGGGATGGAGGGAGGGATGGAGGGATGGATGGAGGGAGGGATGGAGGGAGGGATGGAGGGAGGGATGGAGGGAGGGATGGAGGGAGGGATGGAGAGATGGAAGGAAGGAGGGAGGGAGGGATGGAGGGATGGATGGAGGGATGGAAGGAAGGATGGATGGAGAGATGGATGGATGGAGGGATGGAAGGAAGGATGGATGCAGGGATGGATGGATGGAGGGGGGGGATGGAAGGAGGGATGGAGGGAGGGATGGAGGGATGGATGGAGGGAGGGATGGATGGATGGATGAAGGGATGGATGGATGGAGGGAGGGATGCCTGCAGGGACCCTGGAGACAGCCAGGCTGAGCTCAGAGCAGCAGGAGCTCTCACAGGCACACATCAGCACCCAGCAGCCTCCCAGACAAGCCTCACCCCCCCAGAACACTGCTCTGCACAGTTCTGGCATAAATCAGGCATGGGCAGAGCTGGGCACAGAGCCGGGCACAGAGCCGGGCACAGAGCTGCAATCCCCCCAGTTTTGTTCCAGCAACAACCCAGCCCCTCCCTGTGGTCAGAACTCCCCAAAACACAGCCCCAGCATGGGAGAGCACTCCAGTGATGACTGGGGCATCCAAAACCTGCCTTCCAGCTGCCTCCAGCCCTGCTCAGCCCTGCACTCGGGGGAGGGAAGGAGGAAGGGAGCTGCCAAGATAAGAACGCTGCCACTTTCCGTGCAGGAAACAGCGGCTGCAGCGCTGCAGCAGGGCAGCCCCAGCGCAGCACGCTGAGGGGCACAAAGCCTTGGGGCACCCCGAGGATGCTCAGTCCCCTCTCCTGGTGAGGGTTTGGCTCTCCCGGGCTTGGCTGGTGCCATCCTGCCCGTGAGGCAGACCCTGGCCAGGCCACGGGGCTGGCACGGGGCTCGCCCTGACCGCCAGCCCAGCCTGGCTGCCCCTCGGGGCTTTGGCACCTGGCTGGGCATGGAAAGGGAGGGAAGGAGGGAGGGAAGGAGGAGGATGCTTGCTGCTCTCCTGGGCCCCAGCCAGGAGGGGAACTTCCAGGAGAGGTTTGCCAGCAGCAGCACCGACCCTCCCAGCTCCAGCCCCGCAGCAAGGGCAGGGCATTGCAGGGCTCTGCTTGGCTCTGCTGCCTGGCAAACGGGCCCTGAGCCCCTACCAGGCTGCAGGCTGCTGCTGCACAGCAACATCTCTGCCTTGAAGACATTCAAAGGGCTGCAGCTGGCACGCTGCTCATGTACTTGGCACCGTGTTTGATGCTCCACGGATAAGATATTAAAATAACATTTCCAACACGCAGATTTACTGTGTCTGCTCCCCCCTCGCTCCAGCCAGAGCTGTTTAGAGCAGGGTTTTACTGATGCTGCCAGACAGGCAGCACAGAGCTGGAGGGGTCACCTTGCTGCGGGAGGAGTGGGCAGCCCTGTCCCAGGGACCTGCCTGTCCCTGTCCCCGGGACCTGCCTGTCCCTGTCCCCAGCTGTCCCCAGGGAAGCTCTGGGATGCAGCAGCGCGTGGGACGAGCTCAGGAACCTGCCCAAGGTGATGGCCACGGAGAGCTGGGACACAGGAGCACCAGCCCTCGGCCAAGGTCAGCAGGGAAGGTGGAATCAGACACTACCTGCAGGATCACATTAAGGGAGGAGTTTTAAAACATTGCTGGGGAGGAGGAAGTTAAACCTGCTCCAGGTTTTACCTTATTTTAAAAGAAATTACTGATTGGGTGAATTTTGTTTTAACAAAGTGGCTGAAGCATTTGCCCTCTGCTGTCCTAAAAAGCTCCATCAAGCCAGGGACCGAGCTTGCTGTTGGTGGGGAGCAGTCCTGTGCCATCACACACCACTGCATTCAAGGAGAACGTTATCTGGGCTGGCAGCTCGAGGGGGAGGAGGGCAGGAGAACAGAGAGGAGCAGCTTTATTTCCATGGAGCTCTGCAAAGGGCTCTCCTGGCTCACTGTGCCTGTCCACGTCCCTGCTGGCCAGCACGACTTTATTAATGTTTACTGTATGCCCTACTTCTTAATGCGGCTCCGTCCCGCTGAAAGAATCCATTTGCATTTTTAATGAAATTTGGCTAAGCAATTTAGCAGATCCCCAGCTCGCCAGGCTCCAGAACCCTCACCCAAAACACAGGGACCACAGCCCTGGAGCTCCTGCCAGCCCTGGTGTCACCCAGAGCGGCCCCAGTGTCACCCAGAGTGGCCCCGGTGTCACCCAGAGCGGCCCCGGGGCCAAGAAGGGACGTTCCATCCTGGTTCTGTGCTGGCACAGCTGGCACGGCACCCACCCGCCCCAGCCATCACAGCCAGAGGCAGCTTTACATCCAGTCTGCTTGAATAAAGCAATAAAGGGGGAGTTCCATACATAGGGGACTAAGTGAGACAATAAAAATCTGTGAGCTCGCCCAAACTGTCTCCCAGTGGTTCTGCAGCACTTTGGAGGAACACAATGGGACGGATTTCAGAAATACTGAGTTGGGTGTCCCCGGCCATGTCTTCAGTTCTCACCTCTTGCTGTGTCCCCTTTGCTGAGCAGGTGAGAAGGGAGGAACCTCTCTGCTGAGCCTGAGGAGCTGCCAGCAGAGGCAGGATGAGAAGGAGCAGGAGCTGCAGCTCCAGCTCTCACATGGGCATCAGCCCCCACCTGTGTGCCCAGTTTTCCATGCCACCAGTATGAATTTTGGAATAAAAACCTGACCTTCAGCAGAAGAGACGATCGCCCTTTACCTGTGACACACGGCAGGGCCAGGCCACCTCAGCAGGGCAGGAAAACCCGCTGCAGCAGCTGGATCAAAAGATCCACCCCGGCTCCCAGCAACCTTCCCACCTGGAGTTTCCCCTTCCTTTTGGAAGGGGTCACAGAGCAGCATCCCCACAGCACCACCGCACTCACCCCGAGTGCCTGGCAGTGCCTGCAGGGAATGCTGCAGGGAATGCTGCAGGGAATGCTGCAGGGAATGCTGCAGGGATGGCCCCAGCCCTGCCTGCACATCCCCGCAGGAGGAACGGCGTTCCTGGGAGGTTCAAGCTGCCCAGAGCTGCTGGGCTTGCACAAGCAGGCACATAACCAGCACCCCAGCTCCTCTGAGGGGATGCTGCCCCTCCACGCTGCCCCCAGAGCTCCCCCAAAGCCACTCAAAGTCCTTGCCAACACCAACTCGTGTCTGCCGGAAGGGTCTGGGGCGAGAAAAGCCCTGAAGGAGGTGCCCGTGGCACCAGGTCTCGTTTCAGCCAGCTCAGGGTGCCTGTCGCTCCCAGCCGGGCCCCACTGACCATCCCAGGGTGCCCCCGCTGACCATCCCAGGGTGCCCCCACTGACCATCCCAGGGTGCCCCCACTGACCATCCCAGGGTCCCCCCGCTGACCATCCCAGGGTGCCCCCACTGACCATCCCAGGGTGCCCCCACTGACCATCCCAGGGTGCCCCCATTGACCATCCCAGGGTGCCCCCACTGACCATCCCAGGGTGCCCCCATTGACCATCCCAGGGTGCCCCCACTGCTGCCTCCTGCCCTTCCTCCGTTGCCAGCCTCAGCCCAGATTGGCAGCTGCTCGGGGGCGGCTTTCCATTCCCGAGCTCAGGCACCCGCTCCTCAGCACATGATCGAGTAATAAATATTTGGAAAGATCTGTTATTTTTACATAAACAGTCACAACACATTGCCGAGGCTGGGGAAAGAGCCGGCTCCTGCTGCCGAGTGCTCCGGCCGCTGTCCCCACTGTCCCCTCCGCCTGTGGGACTCGGGACTCGCTCCTGCCGGCCCGCAGAGCCTCCCGGGGCCTCGCTCGGGATCTCCTCAGCCCCCCGAAGCCACACCAAAGTTTTGCAGGAGCACAGCTCCATCAGCTCTCCCAGCTCCCTTTCCATAAAATCACGGGACGGCTGAGGCTGGAAGGGATTTCTGGAGGTCACCTTGTCCAACCCCTCTGCTCAGCCAGGGCCACCTGCCCAGGACCATGCCCAGCTGGCTTTTGAGTATCTCCAAGCAGGGAGACTCCACACCGTGTCTGGGCAGCCTGTTCCAGCCCTCCCCATGCCACAGGGCTGCTGGAACACGGAAAACCTCGGGCTCATCTTCCCTTCCCCCCGCATCTCCTGGCTGCTGCCATCCCCGGCACCATCAGCCTGGCAAAGCTGCCAAAGGCTCCCGAGCCCCCACGCAGCCGAGCTGGAATCAGCCGGGTCTCACTGTAAATCACCGCCTGCACCACAGACAGCTTGTCCCGAGAATTATGGAGGCTGCAGCTCAAGGAGAGGAAGCAGGTTCAGCCCAGGACTCAAACTCACTTGCCAGCCACCCTGAGGGAAGCTCCTCTCTGCCCTTCGGCCTCTGCAACATCAAACACCCACCAAAAGGTGCCTCCCCAAAAATTCGTGTTTTGCACCCTGCCAAGATGCTAATCCACAGCAAACTGGTTCTCAGATAAACTCCATTCAATGGCTGAATCTCCTCCTGGACTGCGCCTTCTCCTGCCTTACATCATCCTTCCTCCTTCAGCAGCTCCAGGACCTTCCTCCCCTCCCACCCTCACCGGCACCCACCTGCGTCAGCTCCTTTCCAGCCTGGGGGCCATTAATAACAATTACCTCCTAATTCTCTTTCATTATCTTATTATTTTGGGTGGCAAAGGCTGACCCCAGCATATTCAGTTCGTTAATAGAATTACGGCTCCTTCCGCAGCCCCGGCAGGGAGCGAGGGAGAGCTGCAGCCCCGGAGGCTGGAGCTGCCCTGTGCCCTTCTCCAGGAGCTGCTGGAGCTGCCCTGTCCCTGTCCCCTCTGCTGGAGCTGCCCTGTCCCTGTCCCCTCTCCAGGAGCTGCTGGAGCTGCCCTGTCCCTGTCCCCTCTCCAGGAGCTGCCCTGTCCCCTCTCCAGGAGCTGCTGGAGCTGCCCTGTCCCCGTCCCTTCTGCTGGAGCTGCCCTGTCCCCGTCCCTCCTGCCGCAGCTGCAGGGACAAGGACACCAGGGCTCCAGGGCTCCAGGGCTGTGCCTGTGCTCAGGAGCAGTTGTTGCCAGCCTGCCCAGCTCGCCTTGGGCTCTCACCCTGACCTGCAAACCCCTGCCACCCCTGCCGTGCCAGGATCCCTCTCAGAGCATCCCTGGGTCCCCCAGCACGCAGCTGCAGCTGTGCAGGGCTGCAGGCTCACCCACACCCAGGAATGCCCAGAGGGGTCAGGGGTGACCAGGCAGGGCTTGGCTGCTGCCCCAGCTTTTTTCTCTGCTGGGTGAGTGTTTGCAGACCCACAGCCCCTCCTCCCTGCCAGCCCCAGCTCCTGACTGCTGTCCCCATTCCAGTTCTGGGGTACAAGGGAAGCATTCACATCTCCCCTCAGAGCAGCTCTTTGCTGTGAAGTCCTAACTCAACACAAACCTTTTTGCTGCTCTTTTCAGCTGCAGCTTCCCAAAGGAGCAGGGGTGAGTGGTGGGGCCCTGGAAGGGCTGGAGCTGTGGCCCCAGCACACCCCTGCTCCCATCCCCACCTGAACAAGCCACTGCCGTGGGGCTCAGGCAGCAGGAAGGGGTTTCCAGGAGCAGGAGAGGGTGAGCAAGCTGCCAGGAGCAGACACAACTTCTTGTGGTGCTGTTCTGATTCTGCAGTGCCCGTTAAAGAGGGCTGTGTTCACAAAGATGGATTTCAGCTGGGCTAATGTGACTGCAGAACAATTCCTCCGGAGCTGCTTGCTCCACGTCCAGGATTTGGCCTACATAAGATCCCGTCACTGCTCCAGCAGGCCGCTGACGTCCCTTCAGTGAGGAAGGAACATTCTGGATGGTGTTTGTTAGAAAACCAAATGTAAAGAAATGCCATGAGCACTGAGCATCTCCTCCATCTTGCAAATTACAGGCTGGTTAAGGCCTCCCCTTCTGTACCTGCCACTGGTGCACCTGACAAAGACAGCAGCCTCTGCACTGGCAATTTTATAGAAAAATATCCCAAATATAAATTGAGGCAATATTAGAAGGCAAAATACTCTCTATGGCAACCTGAAAGGTCTTAATTATCCCCGCAGGTGGCAGAACGAGCAGCCCCACACACCCCGAGCTGGCAAAGTGGGCTTTTGAGTGGGTATTGAGGGGAAAATCTCATTCAACCCCGTGAGAGTTCAGGCAGCTCCTCCAGCAGGGAAAGATCCTTGAACTCCCTGCACCACCCCAAAAACTATTGTATTTGTGACTTCAAATCCTTCGGAGTGTCTTGACTAGCAGGGAGAGGGAATGAAATGAGGTTTCCAGCTCCAGAACGCCCGTTCCCGTAGCAACAGCAGCCCCGCGCTGGCGCGGTGGGGTGGGAGCGCCGTGGGATGGGGATGGGGATGCTGCACAGAGCCTGCCACAGCCCGGCCTGGCACACGGGAACCCCAGCCTGGGGCTGGGCCCAGGGGCTGCAGCAGGAATCACCCAGCCTGCCACAGCCCGGCCTGGCACACGGGAACCCCAGCCTGGGGCTGGCACGGGGGCTGCAGCAGGAATCACCCAGTCCCAGCACGTTTGGCTTGGGAGAGACCCTAAGGCCCATCCAGGAGCCATGGCAGGGACACCTTCACCATCCCAGGCTGCTCCAAACCCCATCCAGCCTGGCCTTGGGCACTGCCAGGGATCCAGGGGCAGCCACAGCTGCTCTGGGCACCCTCACAGGGAAGGATCCCTTCCCAGATCTGATCTACGTCTCCCCACTCAGTCCGATCTGTTCCCCCTTGCTCCATCACTGCCTGCCCAGGTAGAAGTCCCCAACATCAAGCACATCCCGGAATTCCAGTGCCCAAACCAGCTGGTTTGTAAAGATGTGCTCTGATGGTTCAGAACAGAAAGGCCAGTGGCATCTGGAAGGAGGAGAAGGTATTTAACCACCACTGAAACAGAAATGCCTCCAGGGAAAAAGAATCCAGGTGGCCATACACGAATTGGGAGTTACTGCTGTAGGGACATTTCCTTTGGAAATTAGCAACTCTCCAGTGAATTTCTGACCAGCTGGTAAGACAGTGCTTAGACATCCTTATTTCTACAAATACAACAACCAGGAAACAAAACAAAACAAAACAAAACAAAAAACCAAAAAAACCCAAAAAAACCCCCAAAAAAACAAGTCAACTTCCAGGAGAAATTTGCTGAGTAATTCTGGAGCAGAAAAAGCTCCCTTTCAGTTATTCCCTGTGAGGGTGCTGAGGTGTTGCTGTAGGCCCCCAGCCAGGTAATAATTAGCACTGACTCCATGATTCTCAGAAGGCTGATCAATCACTTTATTTTACTGTACTTATTGAGCAACCCATCGCCCCTACAGACAGCCACAATACACCTGGACCCAAGTGGTCCTTGACTCCAAACACTGTTATTAGTGTCTAATTAGGAAACCACCCTTTGGTAAACAAATCTCCACAACACATTCCACGTGTTCACAACAACAGGGGCAGCAAGTGAGGAGAAGAATTGCTTCTCGTTCTTTTCTCTGATCTTCTCACAGCCTTCCCCAGGACAATGCCTGGGACAGTTGTGCCTCTGTCTGTGGCCAGAGAGCTGCTGGCACACTGAAGTCCTGGCACAGGTGTCCTGGGCTCTCACACTGAGATCCCTGAGCCTCCATCTCCTCAGAACCCAGCAGGGCATTCCTGGGCTCACAGACTGAGATCCCTGAGCCTCCATCTCCTCAGAACCCAGCAGGGCTTTCCTGGGATCACACAGTGAAATCCCTGAGCCTCCATCTCCTCAGAACCCAGCAGGGCTTTCCTGGGCTCTCACACTGAGATCCCTGAGCCTCCATCTCCTCAGAACCCAGCAGGGCATTCCTGGGTTCACACACTGAGATCCCTGAGCCTCCATCTCCTCAGAACCCAGCAGGGCTTTCCTGGGCTCTCACCCTGAGATCCCTGAGCCTCCATCTCCTCAGAACCCAGCAGGGCATTCCTGGGCTCTCACCCTGAGATCCCTGAGCCTCCATCTCCTCAGAACCCAGCAGGGCATTCCTGGGCTCTCACCCTGAGATCCCTGAGCCTCCATCTCCTCAGAACCCAAAGCCCGGCTCAGGGCTGGTGCTTTACACAATCCCAGACCACGCTGAGCACACCAGGGGAGCTCCTCCTGCACTCCCCCACACTTTCTATCAGAAAAAACCTCCTACAAATTTTATTATCAGCTTCTAGTAACAAGTCTGGAGCAAGGCATTCTTTAGGCAAAGGCTGGGGATGGAGCCCTGCTCCCACACCTTCCCGCGGCTCCGCAGGCCCATGGGAACCGTCCCGGGAGCTCTCGCCCCCGCTCAGGAGGCTTCACCACAGCCCTTGCAGCCTCCACCACATCCAGAGGCAGATGGATCATTCTCCCGTCAAGGGGAAGATGGACGGAGTCAAAACAGAGCAGGATCCTTTGACAGGCCCCGCTGCGGGGACGGTGCCGGTGCAGTTGCCGGGGATGACAGAACCAGGCAGCGTCCCCAGGGACGCAGCTCAAGACAGCTCCTTGCTCGCTCGAGTACAGAAGTGGGAGAGCAATTAGGAGGAACAGCAACGAGCTGCTCCCCCTTCCAGCCTTCCCACTCACACCCCCTCCACAGTGCTGCAGCACCAGGGGACAGCCCCCCAAAACTGCCGGCGCAGGCAGAGCCTGCACCAACCCCCCCTTGGTCCTTTGGGCATCATGAGATGACAGCCAAAGGCTCCCTGAGGGTGCAGAGGGCAGCGAATGGGTGACCCCAGTACAGCCACTGCTCCCAAAACCTCCCCGGAGCCAGGAGGAGCAGGACCCTGCCCAGGCCTGGCTGCCACAGCAGGAATCGGCCAGACATGAAACGAGACAAGTTCAGGCTGAGCAGTGAGAACCTCCCGTGTCAGAAATAGCTTTGGGGAAGTGATACCACAGACAAGGCTCCGGGGCACACACGGGGACTTCTCGGGGCACAGTGCCCGCACTGCTCTGCTGCTGCCCCTTCCTGCTCTCCCACGGCCCAGCAGCAGAGCCACAGACCGGGGCTGCAGGAGAGCCTGGGGAGAGCTGGGGTGATGCTGCTGCACCTCCTGCACCCCCACCCGGTCCTGCTGGTGCTCCGAGTGCAGCCTGACCTCAGACTTCCTTTGGCTTCCCCAAACTAAGGCAGCAGCACAGCCTGCCCCACACCCGGGCACTGCCACCCGCCACCCTCTGCCTGGAATGGAGCCGTGTGTTGGAGGTACCAGGGAGCTGAAGTGAGTCAGCACAGCAAGGACAGCCCAAGAACGAAACTAACTGCAAGTGCTGATTCAAGGCCACATGTGCCAGCAGACCCAGGACCCCAGACAGGGCCGGCTGCACCGCTGGGATGCAGGACACCATGCCAGCCTTGCTCCTGCTCCTGCTGCAGATTGCACAGGGAAGGGGTCCCTCCAGCACACAGAGGACAGCGCCGTGCTCCTCACCGGACACAGGGAGGGCTTGGAGGAGCTTTCCTTCACCTGAGGACCGCTGTGCCTGAAGCCACACCAGCCCACCAAGGGGTGGCTGGTGACTGGAGGCAGTGTGAAGCAGTGACAGAAACCAGCTGGGACAGCTCCAGGCCACGCAGCAGGAGCAGCTCAGGCAAACCCTGCCTGCCCTTAGCCCGTACTCATCCTCCCCTTCTCTTTTCCAGGGGCAACAGTGGAATTTTCTGACCAAAACTAAAAGACCCCAAGGTCAAACAGGGCTCTGAGCCCCCAGCATTCCACAGATCCAAAAGCCTTAACCAGGTCTGAGCAGCTCCCAGGGACCGGGCAGGACCTAAACACTCCCCTGGCACTGCCTGCTGCTGCTGGTGTCGTGGAAATGCTGCACCAAGAGATCCTGGGGTGTCCATTTGCAGGGTGACACCCCCAGGGACGGGGCTGGAAAGCTGCAAGAGGAGAAGTGTTGGTGTCAGGCTCCGTGGGCATCCACGGGCACAGCTGGAACACAGCTGCATTATTTGCCTCCTCCAGCAGACAAGTACAGCAGGGAGAGCCCTCCCCAGCACACAGAGCCCCTGGGGCTGGAAAAGCCCTCTGAGCCCCCCTCACACCCCAAACCTGCCTGCTCTGCAGCGTGGCAGAGCAGAGACATTTTAACCACTGGCTTACATGGCTAACAAGTGTTTAGTTAAAGCCTGCCTGCCCCTGAGGTGTGTCCTCCATGCAGCCGAGGTGGAAAATGAGCTCGGAACCAAATGCAGTGGGCAGGAGGGTGGCAGAGCCGGGCTGTGGGCAGGTCCTGGGTGGGCAGCGATGCCCCCCGAGTGGCAGACCCTCCGTGGTGGGGGAGAGGAGAGGCTGGCAACAACTCTGGAGCAGCTTCTGGCATTAAAGCACAGAGATGCTGAGCGCTTCATCCCTTGCCACCCTCCCAGCCATGTAAGACAGAGCAGATGCGAGCCCCTCTCGTGGATTTCTGATTTAATATCAGCGTGTAACCAGAGCTGCCTCATGCTAACAAACTCTGACAGGAGATAAGTAACCATCCAGCCACGAGCCCTGCAAGAATCACACCAGACAATTAAACAGCCCTTCCAAAAATAGCCTACCTGACCTGCTACCACTCCTGACTATCAATCCAGCCCTCCCTGCAGAGAAGCTGCTACAGTTGAGTCAAACCTCAAAATACTCCCCCAAAATAGAGCCAAGGCAGCGCCGTGTCTGTAAGCGATCCTCCCCTTCCTCAATTTAGATTGCTCAGAAACCTTCACAGAGGGAGAAATCACTACGTGTCAGCAGAGCAGAGGCAGGGATTGATGGCAAACACGGCAGCGGTGGGGGAAGGCTGCCAGCCCGGGGTGCAGCCAGTGGGGTGGCACAGTGGCAGGGAGTGGGCATCAGGATACCACACCGGGCAGCTCCCCTGCTCACGGGGAGCTCTGGGAAGAAACTCGAGCCTGAAGCCTCCAAAGGTCCCTGGCTGGTGTTCTCCAGAATCTGCAGTGCATGGGCTGCTGTGCAGCACAGACAGGCTGCCTGTGCAGGCCAGTGGGGCTCTGCCTGCGCCCCGTGGGGCTTCCAGGACCCCCCTCTGCCTCCCCCACACCCCCTGGGCTTTGCTGGTTGCCAGCCCCTTTCCAGAGCCCGGTCTCACTCCTTGGTGTGAGTGGGGGTTCTGTGCCTGGGCTGTCCCATCCCAGGTGCTGGGACCCCACAGAGCCTGGGCTCACCCCAAATCCTGCACACAGCCACACCACACCTGCCCCCCAGCCCCATGGGAGCAGGAGGAGGCTGAGCCCAAGGGATCACACAGGGGTTTGGGTGGGAAAGGACCTGTAAGAGCATCCCATGGACACCTTCCACTACCCCAGCTGCCAGAGCTCCATCCAGCCCGGCCCTGCACCCTTCCAGGAAGGTCCTTGCAGTGCCAGTGAAGGCAGCTCAGGCTCACCCGGCTGGCACAGCCTGCTGCCAGCAGCATCCCTGGGGGAAGGCAGGGCACCCCATGGCACTCAGCTGAAGCACGCAGGAGACGTTTCTGTGTGGGTACATCTGGGTGCCACCTCCCCCAGACACACAGCTGAGTTACCCCTGCCCTGCCACAGCAGGCTTCCCCACCTGTCACATGGGCAAATAAACTTTTAAAAATGACCCTTTCTCACACCTTACACAAAGACCTGAAATGCACCCTTTGATTCTCCACCTAAGCCTTTTTAAAGGCTGTATAATTTTCATTGCTCTGCCAGTGAGAGCCACTCACAGGAAGTTCCTGCACGGTTTCCGTGTTACTTCAGCACAGCCCTGCTTACAAAACCTGGGTGTTGCACAGAAAGCT
This sequence comes from Taeniopygia guttata, assembly GCF_048771995.1. Classification (NCBI taxonomy): domain Eukaryota; kingdom Metazoa; phylum Chordata; class Aves; order Passeriformes; family Estrildidae; genus Taeniopygia; species Taeniopygia guttata. The sequence goes on along the minus strand of NC_133039.1, from coordinate 7,486,072 downwards.
CCACAGTGTGACCCAGGAAGGCACCGAGGCCACCAGAAATGTCCTGCCAGGAGGTGCCTCCTCCTGTCCTGCTCCCCAGGGCTTGGGGGGACACAGAGCTGGTTCCCAAAGGACAGACAGAGAGGAGCAGCATCCTCACCAGGCACTCCCAGGGAGCAGGGAGATCACCCTGCCCGTGCTGCCCTCCTGGTGGGCTGTGCAGAGGGCACAGCTGGCCCTGCCCTGGGAGGGGACACAGCAGGGGACAGCATCGCCGAGGAGCTCAGCTGGGCAGTGCAGAGGCCAAAGGCTCCTGCCACACCTCGCCATCACTGAGTACCAACGTGGATTTTGTGTCTAATTCCCTCAGAGCCACCGCTGGATCCAGCTGTGCCCAGGGGCTGCCCTGCTCACTCCCCCTGCAGCTCATCTTCTCCAGCAGCCCCCTCCCCACGCTGCCAGGGGGGAAGGGGCTGCTCACCCACACCCAACAGCAAGCAGAGGTTTTTATGGAGGACATGACAAAGCACTGCTTTTCCCAGCTGCTCCAGCCCAGCTCTGCTCGGTCCCCTGGGCACAGCATCGCTCCTGCAGCAGCAGCAGTGCTCAGGGCTGCCTGTGCCAGGGCAGAGCACTGCTCCCACCCCCAGCACCCAGATGCTGGGCCAGGAGGGGATGCCCAGCCACGAGGGGATGCCCAGCCACGAGGGGATGCCCAGCCACGAGGGGATGCCCAGCCATGAGGGGATGCCCAGCCACGAGGGGATGCCCAGCCACGAGGGGATGCTGAGCCCTCGCAATTAAGCCGCTCGTTTCAAGGTAATGGCTTGGCAGGGCCTGGACAGCAAATAAAACCTGAGCAGGACAAGACCTGAATGTGCAACAGCCTGATCAAAGGAACAGCTGTCCTGACAGGCAGCACCTCCCACGGCCACTGCAGAGCAATTAGAGGAGCCCCACAGGCCCTGCAGGAGGAGGATGAGATCCGAGCTCTTATCAGACATCCAGGGCTCCTTGCAGGGAAGGACATCAAAGCCAAAGGGTGGCAGAGTGGGGCTGGAACGTGAGCAGCAGCATCCACACACCTCTGCTGCTGCACAGCAGTGACCCCGCGGCTCCGGCACTGCCACACGCGCCTGGCAGCGCTGCCACACCTCACGGGCACACCTGTCTACACCAAAGCGCCCCACCCTGCCAGCTCAGCTTTAGCCTGAGCCAAATGGACGGGTGGCAGCAGCTCCAGAGCCTGTGGGATGTGCACCAGCAGCAGAAGATGCTCCTGAGCCCATCCGAGTGCAGGGGGGCCAAGCCCCGGCACCTCCGGTCTGGCTCCAGCCCACCCGCAGCTCTGCTCCCCAAATCCTCGCTCCCAGAGCCAAAAGCTTTAGCACCCCGTGCGAGTCAGCAGGGAGCTGACAGCTATTATTTTGGGAGTCTCCATATGGACCCACTGCAGCATCTTGCTGCTCTAATTTAGGGCACAGGCTGCCGGGGAGGGGATGCTGCTCCCACCCCCGGGGGATGTTGGACTTGGAGCACTTTCCTGTCCCTAAAGGGGTTCCAAAAAGGGAGGGTTCCAAAAGGGGAGGGTTCCAGGGGGCTGTCCCTGCATCCCTGGCAGTGCCCAAGGCCGGGTGAGATGGAGCTTGGAGCAGCTGGGACAGGGGAGGTGTCCCTGCCATGGCAGGGGTGGCACTGGGTGGGCTTTGAGGTGCCCAGCATCAGCATCCAGCTGGTCCCACAGAGCCTCCCTGAGTGCCCAGCGCAGGGCAGGGCGGGCAGCCCTGCCTGGGAGCTCTTGGCTTCCCCTTTTGGAAGGCACCAGATGGGCCACGTTGTTCTGAGCCCTCCTAAGTGCTGACACAACACCGCTCCCTCACATGACTTTCCTCTTGCTTTTTAAAGAAGTTTTCTGCTTTCGCTCTGACACAGTGGAAGTAAATTTAAGCCCAGGCAGGAGTGATAAGGGAAGCGCTGCTGCAGAGCCCCAGGCACCTGATCCACAGTGAGATAAGTGCCCAGGCCCCACTGCGAGGAAGGGACCCTGTCCTGGGGGATGCAGGGCAGCCCCTCCACCACAGCAGGAAAGGTTTGCTGCCTCCAAACCCCACAGAGCAGGAAGAGCTCCAGCAAAGGGCAAGGTGACCACAACTGTGCATTGGCTGCACACGGAGGGTGATGGAGATGGCTGCAAAGCCCAGCCTGGGCTGGCACAGACCATGGGGACACCAGGAAGCCCCACAGTCCTGCCTGGAGCGGGGTTTGGCTGTTGGGAGGACTTTCACACAAGGGTGCAGCTTCCAAGGCCAGCAAGGCACAGCAGGAGCAGTGAGAGCAAAGCAGAGCAGGGGCTGGGGAGCCTCCCTCACCCTGCCTGGGTGACAGTCCCTCTGGGTGCCCTGCAGTGAGGCACCCACAGCAGCCAGCAGGTACCCGCTGCAGCCAGCATTCCCTCACAAGAATCCAGCCTTATAATTTCTGCAATTAAAAAGGGAGTTCTTCTACTGTGAGTTAAAATAGAAGTTTTTGTCACAAATTACCGGCTTTCACTCCCCTCATACCTGAGCTTAAACTGAAACTTAAATGGAAATTTACAGGAGAATGAGAAAGTGAGTCAGCCTGCCCTTCCCAACAGGCATTTATTTTCATCCTCTCGGACTCAGTTAATAGTAACAGCAGAGAAATTAAGTTTATTCTGAATTTACAAAGCCCAGAGGAGGGGAGGTGGTTGTGGAGGGAACTCCAGAGCAGGGACCATGGGATGTGCTGCTGGCCAGGGGTGCTGTGGCTCCTGTCCCCATCCCAGCGGGCAGCACAGGGTACAGGGACCCCTCCTGCTCTGCGGGGCCTGTGCCCATGGCAGGATGGGCTGTCGTGTCACCCGCAGCACCTGGGGAAGGGCTGAGTGACCTCGTACCATGGTCATTCCTGCCAGCACAAACCCTGGTCACCTCCAACACCAGCCTGGGACACTCGTGGGCAGCACGGAGGCAGAGCCTGGAGCAGGAGCCAGCCCAGGGCCGTGGGGTTTGTTCTCATTTCACACTTGTGCAAGCTGACAACACAGGAGAAACAGAAAAAGTGTCCAAAATACACTTCAAAGTGCTCAGAACACGTTTCAAAGCCCCTTATCCCCCAGCAGCAGCAGAGCTGAGCTTCAGGAGACGCTCTGCAAAGCTTCCTACCCTACTACATCTCTTGGGTATTCAGGTCAGCAGAGGGGCTGCTGGTAGAGCAGAAAAATCCTTTTAGGTGCGTAATAAGGTAGAATTGAATTCTCCTCCAAGGCGGAGAGACAAAAGCCATTTGTCATGCAGTGTTTGCTGACAGGACTGTCCACAGCCCAGCCCAGAGCTGAGTGCTGCAAACAAAGGAATTCACAGCCCAGGTGTCTGGGACCAAGGCAGATTCACCCACTCGCAGAGGGAAGGAATCCGAGCTATAGCTTGAAGTTATTTTAGAAGAATTCTCTACAAGGGTTCAGCACCCCACCAAAATGCAAATCACCATCATGGCTTCCTGAGCAAATGAGCTATTGCTGTTTTTTCCAGTCCGGCAGCATCTCGCTCTGAAGATCTAATAGCAGCCCTACTGAGCAGCAGCTAATTAAAGCCTTTCCCTGCCAAAACCCCAGATTCAGTCTCTAAATGACCCAGTAAGTGAGACTTTTGCCACCTCAGAAGCGCTGGGAGACACCAGGTCGGAGCTCTGCCCTTGTCACCGCTGTGGCAGTGCCCTCCGTGCCCCAGGCAGAGCCACCAGGGCTGATCCCTGCTCCTCTCCTGCTGCTCCTCACCAGGGATGGCTTTGGGTTAACCCACACACTTCCACACCCACAACCTCCCTTCCAGAGCTCCGGCCTGAGGCTCCTCTCCAGCAAAGACAAGCGAGCAAGACAAATTTGGAAATTAATGGACTGAGCTATTGGAGACGGGATTTCTCAGGGATCTCTCCTGAGACAGGCTCAAGGTAAGCGCTGAAGTGTGAGGAAGGCAAAGCACGGGCAGAGCTGGTGCCCGTTTGGCAGGCACAGTGCCCGGAGCCGTGCCAGGCTCCGACATCCCTGTGCCAGGAGGCAGGATAGAGCTGTGCCAGGCTCCGACATCCCTGTGCCAGGAGGCAGGATAGAGCCGTGCCAGGCTCCGACATCCCTGTGCCAGGAGACAGGATAGAGCCGTGCCAGGCTCCATCATCCCTGTGCCAGGCTCCATCATCCCTATGCCAGGAGGCAGGACAGAGCCATGCCAGGCTCCATCACTCCTGTGACTGCGGGCAGGGCAGAGCCGTGCCAGGCTCCATCATCCCTGTGCCAGGCTCCATCATCCCTGTGCCAGGAGGCAGGACAGAGCCATGCCAGGCTCCATCACCCCCGTGACTGCGGGCAGGGCGGAGCTGTGCCAGGCTCCATCATCCCTGTGCTAGGCTCCATCACCCCTATGCCCATAGGCAGGGTGGAGCCGTGCCAGGCTCCATCACCCCTGTGCCCGCGAGCAGGGCAGAGCCGTGTCAGGCTCCATCATCCCTGTGCCCATAGGCAGGGCAGAGCCATGCCAGGCTCCATCATCGCCATGCCCGCAGGCAGGACAGAGCTGTGCCAGGCTCCATCATCCCTGTGCCAGGCTCCATCATCCCCATGCCCAGAGGCAGGGCAGAGCCGTGCCAGGCTCCATCACCCCCGTGCCCGTGGGCAGGGCGGAGCTGTGCCAGGCTCCATCACCCCTGTGCCCCCGAGCAGGGCAGAGCCGTGCCAGGCTCCATCATCCCCGTGCCCGCGGGCAGGGCAGAGCCGTGCCAGGCTCCATCACCGTTCCCGAGCCTCTCCGCTCTGATTCAGCCTCTCCGGAGCAGCAGCAGCGCCGGGAGGGCTCCGGAGCACACGGTAAATAATGACTTTGCACTGCGTCAGGAGCTAATCCACTCAGTGATGCAAATGAAATTCATGGGCCACTTCCCCCTCACTCGGCTCTGCCGAGATCCTAAAACAATCCTGACTTCATGGCGATGTCACCGCGGCTGCAGGAGCCTTCAGGGGAGCCAGGACGGCTTTCACTCCTCTTCACCACCTCACTCTCTCATTCTTCTGCTATAATTGGCAATCATGAAAATGCATCGGTTCATGTGCTCCGAGTGGCAGCTATTCAGTGTGCTTGTGCTCTCTGTTCAGACCATCACAATAAAGCGATTTAACTGTTCCCCCCAAAGGTGAAGCTATTCCTGTTGCATCCTTTCACATGGCAACAAAAGACAGGGAGGAATCCACCAGCAGGATCAGCTGGAACACGCTGGCAACGCAGCACGAGGAAGAGGAAGAACAGCTGAAGGCTGAGATTTAGACATCTGAATCTTTTTTAGCTTCCCTGCTGCTGACTAAATATCAAATGTAGGAAGACGAGAGCAGAGCCACAAGAGACTGAAAATTTTAAACATAGAATCAGAGAATCCTGGAATGGTTTGGGTTGGAAGGGACCTTAAAGCCCATCTTGTTCCAACCCCTGCCATGGGCAGGGACACCTTCACTGTGCCAGGCTGCTCATCCCAACCCCTGTCCTGGCAGGGACCCCTCCCACTGTCTCAGGCTGCTCCCAGCCCTGTCCAGCCTGGCCTTGGGCACTGCCAGGGATCCAGGGGCAGCCCCAGCTGCTCTGGGCACCTGTGCCAGGGCCTGCCACCCTCACAGCCAGGAATTCCTTCCCATTATCCCACCCATCCCTGCCCTTTGTTAATGTGAAGCCATTCCCTGGGTCCTGTCCCTCCATCCCTTGTCCCCAGCCCCTCTCCAGCTCTCCTGGAGCCCCTCAGGCCCTGGCAGGGCTCTGAGCTCTGCCTGGAGCTGCTCCTCTCCAGGTGAGCACCCCAAGCTGTCCCAGCCTGGCTGCAGAGCTGAGGGGCTCCAGCCCTGGAGCAGCTCTGGATTCCTCTGGACTGGCTCCTGCAGCCCCACGTCCCCAAACACAAGCCCTGAGTGCCAGCCCAGGCAGAGTCACAGCTCCCAGCTCCTGCTCCAGAGCAGCTCGCCCAGATCTCCCTGCACAGACACCAGTTATCCCCCATTTTCCCAAACACACCCCAAAAATATGCAGCTCATCTCCTGCTTGGAGCTGGAAAGCTTCCCTTGTTCCAAAGACTGAGCTGGGGAGGGAGCTCCCACCCGAGGAGGGAAGCTCACAGACTGGCTCCTCGGAAAAACCCAGATTTAAGTAGATGCAAAAAAGCCACTTTTCAGGGAGCTGTGCCATAACAAGCCTCAAGTTTGCAAATCCAGTAACTTCCATGTACTGGAGCTTATTAATATTGGATTTTTTGGCAGGCGCTGCCTTGTCCAGCTCGGATTAGCAGCAAGTATATTCTGCTTGTCAGATTTAAACAAGATGGATAAATCTGGCACAAAAGCAAGACCAAATATGGAAGCAAATGATTTAAATTGACAAGATGCGGCTCACAAGCACTCAGCACTCGCAGTCAGTGCCCATCAGCTGGGGCAGGACTCCTGCTCTGGGCCACAGGAGTCAGATTCTGAAGGCCAGAGGCTAACGAGGTTACCCACCCCTAACGCTCACTGATGCCAGTGCCAGGCTGCACTGGGATTTGTTTGTGTTTCCACATGATGGCAAGAGCAGCATGGTGATGAACAGCCCAAAATCCCTCAAAAGCCAAGAGCTTGAGCAGAGCCACAGGAGGGAAGGCCTGGCTGGCAGGAGGTGACAGGAGCCCTGTCCCTGCAGTGGCCATCCCCTGCTGGGGAGCAGATGTGGCCGGGGACAGTGGCCGGGGACAGGGACAGTGGCCGGGGACAGGGACAGGGGCCAGCAGGGCCCGGCAGCTGCCAGGGAGGAGCAGCAGGAGCAGAGCTCCATCTGCCCCGCTGGGAGCAGAGCTGTCACCTCTCATGAAAGCCATTTCCCGTCACAGGGACATAGGGACACAGGGACCGGCCTCAGCTGCCAGAGGGCACGGCCAGGGCTCCAGGAGCGGCCCTGGGAGGGCTCAGCCAGCTCCCAGCCACGGGCAGGAGTCATCCTCAGCAGGGGAAAAGCGAGAGTTGTGGCAAGTGAGGAGTTACACAGCCTTCAGCTGCCTCTCACAGGGAGAGCATTTCATTTGGTTCATTTTCCAGTGGAGGCCAGCCTAAAACCAGGATCTGTCCCCCTGAGCTGCAGCAAAGTGGCCCCAGGGGCCCAGGAGTGACCACGGCAAAGCCACACAAGCCCCCTGCACACAGGAGCAGCTCTTTGGCCACAGCCACCCCCTTTTGGCCACGGCCACCCCCCTCTGGCCGGGCCAGCTGAGCCTGGGCCACCCTCTCCAGAGGGCAGACCCAGCTGGGGTGCTGAGAGGAGCAGCCCCAGGACACAGCTCCATCCTCCCACGGGCACCCCGGAGCTGCAGCCTGGGCACAGGCAGAGCATCTCCTTCCCACAGCCCTCCCTGCGGTGAGACACAGAGGAGGCAGCGGAGCATTCCCCACAGCTCCTGCACGTGGGGACCCCGATCTGTGAAACCAGCCCCCCCTGCCCGGCTCTGGGGCCGCCCAGCAGGAGCAGGCTGGCTTGGAGCCTGCCTTCCCTTCCCAGGAAGGGCTCCAGCCAGCACAGCCACTTCTGGGAATTGCTTCTGCTGAACGCAGGCTTTGCCTGCTACCAACCACCAGAGCTGTTCCTGCGGCTCTGCTGGGAGTTCTGCTGCCTGGTGCTGGCTCCAGCAGGACAGGCCAGCCAGGGCCACATCTGTCCCCTTCCCTGCTGGGCAGCAGCCCCTGACCCCAGAAAATCCCCAGAGAGATTTTCATCTTCATGCCTGGGCTCAGTGCACAGCTGAGGCAGTTACTGTGTCATTCCACATCCCTGGGGCTCGTGGCACCTTCCTGCCTCCAGGGACTCCTGGCCATGGCACAGAGGCCACCAACACCAGCCCAGGCCAGCAGTGGGTGGAGGGACAGAGGGACGGGCTCAGAGCTGGGGACAGCAGCCCAGAGCTGCCCTTTCCCTAAAGGAAGGCAAACCCAAGGGACAGCCCTTGTCCCTGCCAGCCCAGGTGCCCCAGCCCCACGTCTCTGTTCAGGTACCAGCTGTGAGGGCACTGTGCCACCCCAGGGAGCCCTGCAGGGCCCCACTCCAAGAAGCACGGGACCTGTAGTTTCTGCTAAATCTCAAAGTTTGGGACAGAGTCATTGCAAGGAATGGAAAAGTCCTTGGCCAGGCTTTGTTTCCTACAGCAGCACCTGGAAGGACTGAAGGGGCTCTGGAGCTCCCTGTGCTCTCTGTTCCTGGCCCTCACCCAGCTGTGGGACAGGACAGTCAGAAGTGAAATTCCAGGTGTTCCAGACAGTCCTGCCCTCGCTGAGGTACAGGCACAGCCAGAAGTGAAATTCCAGGTGTTCCAGGCAGTCCTGCCCTCGCTGAGGTACAGGCACAGCCAGAAGTTAAACTCTCAGACACTCTGATGGTGCCACTCTGATAGAGCCGAGGGGGCCTGGATGGCACCGGGGAGCCTCTCCGGCATTTCCAGGTCTTTGCCTGTCGGGCAGCAGCAGAAGGAGGAGGAGGAGGAGGAGGAGAAGGAGAAGGAGGAAGAGGAGCTGCGCTGGCTGGGAAGGAGGCAGGGAGGGCAGCAGCCCACAGGAGCACTTGCACAACTCCCCTCCCTCCCGTTCCTGCAGAAAACCCAGCAGTGAACAATTCACAGCAAGTTCTGAGCGCAGGTTCAGCCGCACCTCCTGTTCCTCAGCAGACACCAAACCCTCAAGGTCTTGCTCTGTTTCACAGCATCTTCTGCTGGTGCCAAGACAGCGAGCACCCACCCACAGCTCGCTGCCGGGGAAGGATGCCCTGCACACCTGCCAGGGCCCCGTGTGCCGCGGATCCGTGGGATCACACGCGTGTGAGCAAGCAGGCGTGCCGAAATGCTGCCACTGTTTGCTGAGAAGTCTCCTTAGAGACAGCCCAGGCACTAAATCCCCCAGGAAGTCTCAGTAGCCGGAGAATAATCGTGGCAGAGGCTCAGCACTGGGGTGCTTTAACCTCTGCAGTGGTGTCGGAGCCAAGAGGCACCAGGCAGACGTGCTGCCAACCCTCCTGCCACCCCAAGGCACCCAAATGCCCACAGGCCAGCTCCAAACCCCACGGCTGGCATCCCACGGCTGGCACCAGTCAGCAACGGATACCCCGGCAAGGAAACAGACCACCTCATTATCCGGGCCCCAGATCATTTTAGGATGACAGCTACCTCCGGAGATAAGAAAGAAAAACCCACCCTGCAGCTGCAGGGGGGAGGGAAGGAGAAACCACTTCCACTGCCAGAGCCGGGCCAGCCCTTGTGCTGTGTGCTGCAGGGACAGCAGCGGGAGGGAGCTGTCCCTGCCCAGCCCCACTGCCCCAAAACAGCTCCCCAAAACAGCTCCCCCAAAACACGGCTCCCCCCCCAAAACAAACAGCTCCCCAAAACACGGCACTCCCCAGCCCAGGTAGGCAGCACACTGAAGGGCAGGACCAGCAGGGCCAGCTCAGGTGCCAGCCTGGCAAGGACCCTGCGGGTGGCACAAACACCCCAAAACGTGTTCCCATCTCCGCCGGCTCCGTGTGCACTGGGCTGTGCAGGACCACAGCCCATCCGTGCAGCGGGGCCCCCCCACTTCCCTTTTCTGCTGTACCTGCTCTGCAGCGCTGTCCTGCTGCCCCAGCCCTGGCTGGGGACACAGCACTGCCCTGGGGACACGGCTCCAGCCCCCAGGGCTGCGGTACCACGCACAAAAAACCCTCCGAAATCATGTTTCCAATTTCTGCAGCATTATATAATTAGCATCATTTGTGTTGCAAAAGTAATTGCAGTAACATTTTTAATTAGTCTATTTGAACACTAACATTTCTCCAGTGTGCATAATATGTTGACACGAAATTACTGGGTTTGAGGCAAGTCGGAATGATTGGAGTTTGTTTTGCTTTTGTTTCTTACTTGTTTAATCCAGTCAATAAGAGCGGTGAGAGCCCAGCCCGCAGAGCGGCTGAGCTCAGTGGAGAGCAAAGTGTGATGGGTTTCACTTCCGTCTGGGGGGAGGAAGGGTGGCTGCTGAAGGCTCTGAACCAGAGAGAAATACTTGCTTGAGAGGTAAGGTCGGGGTGACATTTCCCAGCTGCTCAGTTCTGGGCTCAGATGTTGACTGGTGAAAACACAAAACAGAACGAGAGCGCTGGCCTTGGAGCGCGGGGAGAGGAAAACCTGGAGGGAGGAATTCTGTCTGGTATAAAGTTTGGAAGGAGATCTAATCTGAAGAGTCTCTTTGCTTACTGAGTCACAAGCAGGGACAAGAAGTAAACACTCTCCCCAGAAAAGTTCCTGCATGGCACCCAACCACACATTACCAAATTACGCTTTTTTTTCTTCCTTTCTCTTCAGGAAAAGAATCAAGATTCTCCTTTCCAAGATCTTTTCTACATTGTACACATGAAAGCAGCGACAGATGCAGGTTATTTTTTGCTCCCAAGTGTGAATCATGTTCCACTGCTCCTCACCTCTGCCCAGCCACAGCGACTCCAGGCTGAGCAAACCCAGCTCAGAGACCACGTCCCCCTTGGCACCCTGCCCCACACGGGGCTGGTCCCCCTCGGCACCCTGCCCCACACAGGGCCCATCCCCCTCGGCACCCTGCCCCACACAGCCCCCACGGGCTGCCCGGACAACAGGACAATGCCCCCGGGATGCCAAGGCGGGGAAACCCGAGCAGGAAGGAGAGAGCTGCCAGTTCCCAGCAGCAGCGCGTTCCCAGCAGGCGACCAAGAACTTCACTCTCGAAAGCTTTCGGAGCAGTTCCCTTTCCTTCAGCATCCTCCAGCACTTGTTAGTCAGGAGAGCCAAGGCTCGGCCACGTTCCCTCCCCGGCCTGCAGACACCGAGGGGATGCTCCTCCTGTTCACTCCTGGTGCTGCTGCTGTTCCTGAACCCCCAGCCTGGCAAGGGGAGAACACCCCCCTCCTTTCCCGAACCCCCAGCCTGGCAAGGGGAGAACACCCCCCTCCTTTCTCTCCGTTCCTGAGAAGTTTCTGCTCCTTCCAGCTGCAGCAGGGCCAGAGAGCCCCTCTGTACCAGGGGCTGAGAGAGCCAGGGGGCACCGAGCCTCCCTGGGCAAGAGTTCATCTTCCTGGCAGCTCCAGGCACATCCTTCGGCTTCCAACACCCACGAGATATGGATTTCTTTTTGTTCAGCCGCCAGGAGCAGCCCTGCCCACACCCAGACACTTTCTGGCTCACCAGAGCGACGTTGGCCCAGGAAGTCTTCAGATGCGCACGAGGATAAGGAGGAGATCGTGTGCGCGGATAAGAAGCAGATTAGCAGGCAATTAAGTGGCATTTTGTGCTATCCATTAGTATTTCAAGCTAGAAGAGTCAGTTTCTGCTAACTTCCTGCCAAAAGTCACAAGTAATGAGCTAATTAACAATCTAATTATTGCAAATGCCCTAGAAAGAAATCAGGGCACAGGTGAAAACCTACTTAAAGCGGGCACAGCAGCAGGAACAGCTGGGAGCAGGCAGGCTGTGCCCAGCTGCATTTCCAGCCATCCCGCGGCACAACGGGCTGAAATACTCGGGGAAGCGGCTGAAGTTGAATTAAAGCTGTGCTCAGTAAAGGGAGAGAGGCAGAGCCTCACTCCAGAGCTCCCTGCCAGCCCTGTGGGGCTGAAGAGCCCCAGCACAAAAGGCAGCCCTGGGATTTTCTGCCTCCCGGTCGGTATTTGCCAAGTTCAGCAGCAGCTGCAGCGCAAACCCAAAGCTGCTGGTCCCTGCACAGCCCGGCACAAGCACAGCTCCCCTGGCACAGCTGGAGCAGGGCAGTGCCAGCCCTGGTGCCCACGGTGCTGCCTCCCACCAGGACAAGCCCCAGGACAGATGGCAGTGGCAGAGACCCTGTGCTGGCTTCCCGAGCTGGGAGTGCCCTGCAGGGTGGCACGGTGTGCCCTCCGCCCCGGGCACAGCCGAGCTGCCCTCACCGCGATGGGCATCCCCACGGCAGCACCTTCACCTGGGCACCCCAGCTCCTCACGGGTGGGCTCTGGGAAAAGCCACACATCACCGATCTGAGGAAAGAAAAGGCCGGGCTGGTGTGCAGAGCGCAGTCTGCAGGGTTCCCTGCTGCACAGCCAATATTCCCCACGGCACACGCGCGTCTGTAACGCCGGGGTGACCTGCAAAGGGGGCTCTGAAGGCAGAAAGGGACATCACAGGGCTGTCACACACCCCTGGGGGTGGCACTGACACCCTGGCAGTGCTGCTGCTGTCACTGCCCCACCAGCCAGGGCTGCACTGCTCAGCCACCCTGAGCCCAGCTCCACGGGCTCACCGGCTGCCCTGGCACTGAGGGCTGATTTAACCCTGCCTAAAAACACCTGAGGAAAAACCTTGAGGCAAGAGCACAGCTTCGGGTTCGGATAACAGCTCCTGACAGCTGGGAGAGACTTGGAAAGGCGCCAGTTTCCCGACACTGGATGCTCCAGGTAGACCCAGCAGGGCTCTGGAAATAATGCAGGCAAACCCTGCCGGGCCAGCACGCGCTCCCCACCTGCCCCACAACACACTCCGGATTTCACAGACACGCTGTTTGCACAAACACAGCTCACTGTAAGGAAAGGCAGGGAATTCACAGCCAGGAAAGCCTGGCAAGACCCAACCCAGAGATCGGAGGTGCACAAAATTCCTCTCAGCAACGTGACTGAACTGCCCATGTGTGAAACCTCAGGTACCAGGGGAAGCTGTGACCTTGAGAAACAGCCCTAGGATACATTTTCGTCTCCATATCCACTTTCCTCTGCCTGCCAACACCTGTCCAGGCCTTCAGGCTGGGGTTTGGGAGGCGGCAGGGAGAGGGCTTTGGTATTTTAAGGTTCTATGCATGTGGCAAGTGTTAAGGATGAGTAGCAGCATCATTTCCAGTGGATCAGCCTCAGGCTGCTCGCACAGGCAGCTGCAGGGATGCTCCGAGAGCCAGAGCCACCCCAGCACCTCACAGTGAGGGTGCCGCTCCAAAACCCCAGGACAGCTGCGAAGAGGAGCCTTTCAGAGCTCTAAAGCACGTTTGTTTTCATGCCAAATACCTCAGCTTGGGAGTCAGCCACCCACCAAAATAAAACTCTGTCCCAAATATTCACAAAAGCAGAATTTCTCTGCCAGCAGCTGCGAGCACCAGCCCCGTTTGAAGCACACACAGGTGGGACCCACGGGCCAGGGCGAGCAGGAGCAGCCCCAGCTGGGCTGGCTACAACAGCAACCAGATAACGCCCGGGTAATCCAGCCGAATTTCCCGGGGGGACATCCCGAACCCCTGAAGAGCCTCTCCAGAATCCCAGCATTAGCAGAACAAAGAATTATGGTCATAGTAACCCGGCTACTGCAACATATTTGATTATAAAGCCTCGTTTTTTTCCCCAGCAACACAACCGAGCCATTCAAGCCCCCGCCGGCTACGCAGTTCCAGGCGCGGAGCAGCCCTCGCCCAGCCCGTTCGCCAGGCAAACACATGTTTTGGTGCTAAGTGCATTAAAAACAAACTCCCCTCGGCCTTTTTCGGGGGATTTAGCCGAAGTCCTGGGCGCTTATCTCTGCTAACGAGACCCGACCGGCTTAAAGGCACCGACTAGTTGCTGGGTTGATTAAAAAAATGACTAAGCTGCTTCCCGGTGCGGCGGGGATGCTCGGGGCCGGAGCGGCGGGGATGCCGCTCTCAGGGGATGCTCGGGGCCGGAGCGGCGGGGATGCCGCCCGCAGGGGATGCTCGGGGCCGGAGCGGCGGGGATGCCGCCCGCAGGGGATGCTCGGGGCCGGAGCGGCGGGGATGCCGCCCGCAGGGGATGCGGGGCCGGTCCCGGGGGAGCGCGGCCCCTCAGCCCCGAGGCAGCGCCACACTCACCTTGACACTGGAAGCCCTGCTTGCCGAAGCCCCTGCGGAGAGAGAGGCGGAGTGAGACACCGGCCCCGGCCCCGCGGCGACCCTGCCCGGGCCGGCGGCCGGAGAGCAGCGGGCACCGGGGGGACCGCGATGGGACGCGGGGGACGAGGGGAGCCGGGACGGGAGGGGAGGAGAGGAGAGGGGGGCCCGGAGGATGGCGAGCCCGAGGAGGGGCGTCCCGCCGAGCCGGCGGCCCGGGGAGAGGCTCACCAGATGAAGTCGGTGCAGTGGCTGCAGAAGGTGGGCTGCTTGAAGAACCGCGCCGTGAACTTGTGGTTCTTCACCTCGTGCACGTTCTTCTGCCGCAGGGCGCCCTTGCGGGCGAAGCGCACCGGGCCCTCCTCGCCCTCGGGGGCCGGCGCTGCCGCGGGCGGCTCGGCCATGCTGCGGGGGCTGCGGGCCCGGCCCGCTCCGCTCCGCTGCTCCGCGGGGCCGCCGCCGCTCGGGCTCGGGCTCGGGCTGCGCTCGGGGCCGCGCTCGGGGCCGCTGCCCGCAGCTGGCGGGAGTCCGGCACCGCCCGCGGGACACGCCCCCTCATTTACATGCGGCAGCCCCGCCCTCATCTGCATCGCCGGACACGCCCCCGGCGTCTCGCGGCACCGCAGGCCCCGCCCCCCGCGCGCGCCTCCCGCGATTTGCATGTTGATTTGCATGGGGACCTGCCCCGCCCTTCATTTGCATAGAGCGGCTGCATCCCGCGGGAATGCGCGGGGACCACCGGGCACGGGCAGGGATGGACACCGGGAATGGGCAGGGATGGACACCGGGAATGGGCAGGGATGGACACCGGGCATGGGCAGGGATGGACACTGGGAATGGGCAGGGATGGACACCGGGCACGGACAGGGATGGACACCAGGAATGGGCAGGGATGGACACCGGGCACAGACAGGGATGGACACTGGGCACAGGCAGGGACAGACCCCAGCCAGCAGCCCGTGTGAGGCAGGGCTCTGGGCAGGGTCACCAGGGCAGGGCCATTGTCCTGTCCCTCTGCCCCAGCCGGCGGGTGGGGGAGCGAGCAGGACTCAGTGGGAAGTAGAAATGGGTGTCTCTGTGCCAGCCATGGGGACACCTGCACTGCCCCATGCCCGCTGCAGAACGGGCAGTGACACTGCTGACTCCTCCTGAGCCCCAGACTTCCCACGGTTAAGAACAGAATCTTTTTCCTCCCCCGATTTTCTGCAGAGCACGAGTCAAGCCCAGAGGGGATCCTGGCAGGAGCTCAGGCACAGCGGCTGTGCCAGGCTGGGCGCTGGCGTGGCCGTGCCTGGGGGAGCAGGAGGTGGTGGCCACGAGCTGCCCAGGCAAGGCCATGCGCCCGGGGCTCGCACCCAGACACAGGGGCACAAACCACCAGCTCTGTGGGCCTCTGGGAATGATTTCTGAACTTGCAGTTGGAATAATGATCCTTTACCAACCCACTGCAAGCACCTCAGCTGGCTGGCACAGAGGAGTTTTCCAAGCACATCCACCTTTCATCTTACTCAGTGCCTGACTGCACCCACGGACACAGAAAATCAGATCCATCAGCCTCCTCCTCTGACACCCAGGTCTCCCCGGCCCGCCTGGTGCTGCATCGTCCTGCTCTGGGTGCTGAGGAGGTGAGAATTCAAACCAAAACACGAGACAGCTCCAAGTGAAACGTAACCATGTTTCCATGAACAAGTCTTTATAATTCTCATTTCTGGGATTTAATTCTGGATCTGCATCCACGTGATCCTGCCCCTTTTGAGGCCTGGGACCGTCCCTGCTCCGCTGTGATCCAGCCCTCCATCCTACGTGCTCTTTCTCTGAAGAAAGCCCCGCTCACTCCATGGAATTAAACACCCAGGAGGCTTTCCCGAAATAGGCCCAGGGCTGTTATTATGCAGCTGCTTGGAAGGGTTCACTGCAGTAATGAAACGGGGCTGACCCGTCCTGCCCATACCACCCTCCCAGGAGCAGCAGGCTGCTTCCATCTCTCACCGTCCGCTTTTCCTGCTCAGGAGCAGAAATCTATTGCAGCCATCCCTGCTGCTGCTGCGCCGTGCTGGGAGGGGACGAGGGGACGAGGGGACGAGGGCAGGTCCCTGGGGTGTGTGGGGGCCACACGTGGGGTTCCTGTGCCCAGCAGCACCGGCCACGCCGCGGGGTCCCCCTGCCCCGGGAGCCCCACTCGGTGCGGGCTCACCCAGGGAGCTGTGGAGCAGAAATAACTCCTCCTGCACGGAAAGGAACCCAGCAATAATGGGAATAATTACAGGGCGTTTTCACTCCTTCCCTCTGCGCTCTTTGAGGGGAGAGGGGTGTTCCCCTCAGCGCTGTGCACTGCACGTGGAGCCACACCGGGCTGAATTCTGCTCCTTTTTACTGTAAACTCCGGGCTTTGCCTGTTTCTGCCTTGTTGTTTTTTACTGTATGTTCCCATTTTCCAAGGACAGCCCCCATAACTGCTGCGTGTGAAATGCAGAGAATTTGGCTTTAATTTCCCCCTACGAGTGTTGATAATCATGATAATCATGCTCAAACTTTTGTCACTGCTGGGCCACGGCACAAAAGTACAAAAGCCAGGTACAGTTCTTGCTCTCAGGGGATTGCTTTCTTCTTTCCTTAGTTTACGTAATTCTACTTAATTTTCCTTTTTTCATTATTTAGTGCTCTCTGAGTCACGTCATATGAAAGGCAGGATCTTCATGGCCACGTTCATTTTCACAGAAGCTGAGGATCAGATCCCCCCAGCGCTGGAGATGTCGGGATAAGATCCCAGTAGCTCCTTCCTCTGAGGAAGTTGTTCTATTTATTAATGCAAGGGCAGTCGCCCAGGTGTGTCAGGGGCTCTCACACACAAACAACCCTGGGCAGTCGCTCTCGGGGGACCCCGGCGGTGGAGCAGAGGGGAAATGGGCCCAGTTCATTCCCGTTCCCATCCCAGTCTGGGTTCTAAGGCTGTTTTCCCCCCTGGCTGTTCCTGCTGCAAGAAAGCACCAAAAGCCACCCAAAAGTGCCGTGGGAAGAGTCTCAGTGCCTGCCACACTCGTGGAGCTCCGAGGAGCTGCCAAACCCGAGCTCCTCTGCTGGGGCTCCCCAGCTGCCGGGGCACAGGAGCAGCGGGAGCCGGGCAGCCTCCCCTGAGCCATGATTCACATCCTCAGAAAGGGACCTCATCCTCCCCTCCTCATCCTCCCCTCCTCATCCTCCCCTCCTCATCCTCCCCCTCCTCATCCTCCCCCTCCTCATCCTCCCCCTCCTCATCCTCCCCTCCTCATCCTCCCCTCCTCATCCTCCCCTCCTCATTCTCCCCTCCTCATTCTCCCCTCCTCATCCTCCCCCTCCTCATCCTTCCCTCCTCATCCTCCCCTCCTCATCCTCCCCACAGGCAGCCCAGGAGCTGCTCTGGGCAGGGGGAGCTCGGAGCGGCCACAGAACTCGTGTTGGGAAATGTGGGAGCAGAGAGCAGAGAGCCCAGCGGGAGCCTGCGGGGTCTGGGCCAGGAGTCTGGAATGTGAAATTTCCCAGGAAAATCCCACAGCCCAGACCCCGGGGCTCAGGGGCTCAGGAGCCCAAACCACGAACCTTGCCAGGAAAATCCCACAGCCCAAAGCCCGGGGCTCAGGGGCTCAGGAGCCCAAACCACGAACCTTGCCAGGAAAATCCCACAGCCCAAAGCCCGGGGCTCAGGGGCTCGGCTCACACTGCGGGATGTGCTGTGCTGGACAGCTCCAGCTCTGGGCCCCACCCCACCCCACAGCCGGTCCAAAGCCCAACAGAGTCACATTCCCCAAATCCAAGCGGAATTCTCCCCGTTTCCTTCTCCCGGAGCACCCCGCCGGCCCTGCAGCCTCCAGCCCGCGCTGCTGTGGGGACACTGCTGCCCTGCTGCCCACACCGCCTCCCCTGAAGAGTTCAGGAAAGCTGGAGAACAGATTTCTCTCTTTTTTTTAATCTCTTTTTCCTTCGGGACCCAAATCTGCCACAGGAAACAGGTGGAGGAAAAGTCCAGCTCTAATTAGATATGGAGGTGCCTGAGCAGCGCTCGGCAGCCTCAACATCCGTTTGTCCTCTTGCCCTCACCCAGCGTGCCAGGAGGGATCCTGGAGAGGGGACAGGGATCCTGGAGAGGGGACAGGGATCCTGGAATGGGGACAGGGGTCCTGGAACAGGGATCCTGGAACAGGGACAGGGATCCTGGAGAAGGGACAGGGGTCCTGGAACAGGGACATGGATCCTGAAACAGGGACAGGGATCCTGGAGCAAGGACATGGATCCTGGAGCAGGGACATGGATCCTGGAGCAGGGACAGGGATTTCCTTAGGCAGAAAATCCTGGTCCCTCCGAGCCCTGGAGGATCTTGTCGCTGCTCACAGCAGTCGCTCCTTCAGCCCCCACTCAGGGGCTGCTCGGGGGGTCCCCGGGGGCAGCACAGCCGCGGTCAAACCCCCAAACCCCTCGGGACAAAGGGCCCGGGGGCAGAAGCGCAGCTGGAGCCGCAGCTGGAGGCACAGGGGGACTGGCCCGGGTTCCGTGGGGACACTGGGGACGGGCAGGGTGACAGGCACCGCCCGCAGCAGGGTGCCATCAGCTGCTCTGGATTTTCCCTTTCTGCTTTCACAGTTTTCGCGTGCTCCACGTCCTCCGTGCAGCGGGGAGAGAGATGCGGCGTTCGTGTGAGGAGAGACCCGGCTCCCCACGCACCGAGCAGGAGATCCTCCACAGCAGGAGATCCTCCACAGCAGGAGATCCTTCAGAGCAGGAGATCCTTCACAGCAGGAGATCCTTCACAGCAGGAGATCCTCCACAGCAGGAGATCCTTCACAGCCGCCGCTGGGCCAGGAAAAGCCCAAATGTCCCTGGTGCCTGAGCTGCAGAAAGCTCCGGAGTGGCCACAGTGAGGGCACAGCCACAGGGACATGGGGACAGCCACAGGGACATGGGGACAGCCACAGGGACACGGGGACAGCCACAGAGACACGGGGACACGGCCACCACACCCACCCAGAGCTGCTCCGGGCGCTCGCATGGCTCGGCACATGCCAAACATGCTTAGGCTATTTCAATATTTCATATTCCTGGCTGCTGGCTTGCAGGGAGAACAAATTAATTCTGTTTTATGTACCCAGAAACGGCCCACATCAAACCGCCTTCCTGCACAGTTGCTCAAGCAAAGTTTGTGGTGAAATCCTTGGGGTGTTGTTGCTTGGTTCCCAAACCATCTGATCGATTATTGGCTTCCATGTCCTCCAACTCTGCAGGAAGTTGTGATTATTCCTTGCTATTGATCCAAGTTTTTGATTTCCCCCTGTGCACGGCGAGGCAGGGCGGTGGCAGGGCCAGAGTGGCACTGCCACCTCCACACCTCTCACCAGGGCACACAGGAGAGCTTTGGGCCTGGGGCAGCCAGGCAACAGCACAGAGCCAAGGACAGCATTCCGTTTTTGGGCTGGATTAAAAGCAAGGCTCAAACTCAGCAGCACCAGGCCGAGCTGCTGTTGAGTGATGGGCTCGAGCTGGTGCAAGAAGAAGGGAAAGCTCCAGGGACACCTCAGAGCCCTGCCAGTGCCTGTGGGATGTCCAGGAGAGCTGCAGAGGGACTGGGGACAAGGGGTGGAGGGACAGGACCCAGAGAATGACTCCCACTGCCAGCGGGCAGGGCTGGGTGGGATATCGAGAAGGAATTCCTGCTGGGAGGGTGGGCAGGCCCTGGCACAGGTGCCCAGAGCAGCTGTGGCTGCCCCTGGATCCCTGGAAATGTCCAACTGGAATTGTCCAATTGTTGGAGAGGCCTTGGAGCAGCCTGGTGGCACAGCCAGCTCCGGAGGCAGAGCCAAGGGGAAGCAGGGGACAACCAGAGCCACCAAGGCTCTGCTGTCCCCGGGCCGGGCTGCAGCACCGGTCCCCTCCGGGCTGCACAGCTCTGCTTGTGCCATGGCAGACTCCAGCTGCTCCAGCCCAGGAGCTGAATTCCTCTGCATCTTCTTTCTCCCGAGGGATGGCTGCTTTTATACCCATCATTCACCACATTGCTCAGAAAAATCATCTCATAATGAATTCTTCACCCGGCCCTTCCAGGAGCCTCATTTAAATAACAACGAGGCTCATTAACGGCGCAGGGCTGATCCCTGCACAATGATTTCTTCATTAAGCTGTGCCTGGGAGGCTTTTCCTGCCAGCCGAGCCAGTGCAGTAATCCTTTCCTCCCCTTTCCTCCCAGCCGCTCTCTGCTGCTCCCCACTCGCGGATCCTCGGGCCCAGCCGTGGGCAGGGATGTGCCGGTGCTGGTTCCTCCGGGAGCCCTGGGATGTGGAAATCCCAGATGGATGTTCCTGCCCTGCCTTTGGCCTTCGGCCACCCCCAGTTTATCCAAATCCAGCCTGGCCGGGAGCCCGCCCTGGCTGCTCAATCCCTGCTGGCAGCAAATCGGGGCTGGCTGGGTCTGTGCCCCTGCCCGGGAGCCCCAGCCCGGCTGCCCCGGGCACTGCCCAGCCCCGGGAGCCCGGGATGGAGCGGGGAGCCGGGATGGAGCGGGGAGCCGGGATGGAGCGGGGACCCGGGATGGAGCGGGGACCCGGGATGGAGCGGGGACCCGGGATGGAGCGGGGAGCCCGGGATGGAGCGGGGAGCCCGGGATGGAGTGCGGACCCGGGAGCACCGGGCGGGGCTCGGCTTCCCAGCGCCTTTATCTCGGGTTATTTCCCAGCGCCGATTATTGCAGCTGGAAGGGAGCGGGCAGCTGCGGGCCGGGAGTGCCGCAGTCCTGCCTGCTGTCCCCTGCTGTCCCCTGCTGTCCCCCTGCTCACCCTCCCCACTGCCACAGCGCATCGTGTCCCTTCAGCTCCTCCCTTCCGCTCCTCGCTGGGAGGAAAAACTGTGAAAAAATCCTGCAGGCACAGGGTAACCTGCCTGCCATGAATTTCCAGAAATATTTTTAAAAAGTTTCATCAAAAAAAAAAGAGAAAAAAAGAAGAACAAAAAGAAAGTCCTCATGAAAGACTTGGGGCTTCACCAGCTTAGGAGCCAAAATAATTCTGGAATGGAAAACATTTGCACGAGGCTTTCCCCGTCTCTGATGAAATGACTCGGGCTGGTTTTGCTGCCTCGGCTGCCCCTGGGTTCGGGGGCTCCGAGGCACCCCGGGGCAGCGGGCGGGGGGACGCGTGTGCCCGGTGCCCTGGCGGTGTCCCCGGGGTGCCACTGTCCTGCCGCACCCCGGCACAGGGATGGGCAGCCCGGGCCTGGCCGAGCGGGAATTTCCTGCAGCAAAGCGCAGCAGGTTGCTTTACTCCGCCAGCCGCGGGCTTTATTTATCCCTCCCTCACTCTTGCTCATCTGTTTGTCAGCCAGACCGTACCGGTTGCCATCTGCAGGAAGCTGTAAATTGTTTGCTGGTTTTTCCCTCCCGGCTGCAGCTCCTGCAGCTCCTTCCTGCTCCTGCTGGAGCCGGGGATCCGCAGCTCCGGGAGCGGGCAGTGCCCGTGCCCTGCCCCTCGGGGGCTGGCACTGCCACACGGCTCTCCCTCCCTGTTCCCTCTCCCCATGAAACCCAGGATTCCTGCACGCCCGGGACACCCCGTGAGATGTCACCTGGGCTCCCCAGGTGTCCTCCCTGCTCCGGGAGCAAGGAGGGTGGTGAATTCTCCGTAATCCCAAATTTTCCTGCATCGCATCCACCAGGTCCTGCGAGCTCCTTTATTAGGGATAATTTGGGTGCTGAGGGACACCCCGCTTTCCCCCCACGGCGCGCTGCTCATTCACGCTGCAGTTTCCTCCCCTAAGGGACTCGCCGGCCTGGCAGCGGGTGCCCGGCGGTGATGGAGCCCCGCTGCTCTTTCCGCTGCACTAGGAGCGCTCCAGGGAATCCCTGCCCCTGGGGACCCCATCCCCGGCATCCCGCAGCCGTGGGACCCCGCCCGTGTCCGTGTCCGGGTGACATCCCGGCTCCGCTCCGCCCGGCTCGGGATGTCACCGTTCCCACGGCAACGGGAGGGCTGCAAAAAAAAAAAAAAAAACCAAAAAAACCAAACCAACCAAAAAAACCCACAAAAAACCAAAAAACAAGGAAGAAAGGAGCTGAGGGAAGAGCTCGGAATGGGAGGGGGGCTGGGACAAGAGCAGCCCTGGGGGGTTCAGTCCCCAGAGGCCACCCCCGCCCACAGGGACATCCCGGGGGCGCTCAGGGTGCGTGAAACGCGGCGGGGACTTAACGCGGCCCCTACGACCCCCGGGCCGGGCGGAGGGACCCGGCAGCCCGTCAGACCGGGCAGGGGTCAGCCACCCACCCACCCACCCACCCACCCGCTCCGAACCAGCCCCGGGCAGCTCCCCGGGGCTCCCCCCGAGCCGGGCGGTCCCGCTGGGCACCGCGGGCACACGGCAGCCCCGGAGCAGCGAGGTGCCAACTCCGCCTCCATCAGCAGCCCGAGGATTCCTCCATCAGCCCCGCGCCTCTCCCTGCGATGTTGATCATTTTGATGGAGCATTTGTTTTAATTTCCCAAATGAGGAAGCAATCTTGTAAATGTTGTGCGGTAATTAAAATGGCTATTTATTGTGCGGCATTCTGGCTGCTGCCAGCACAGAGCACCATCGGCGTTCCCCTCCCGAGCCTTCCTCCCGCGGCCCGCGGCCCCGAACTGCGAGCCGGGGCTCCCGGAGCTGGGGAAGGCTGCAAGGAGCGGCAGCAGCGCGGCTGTCGCCGAGGGTCGCCGCTGTCACCCGGGACTGCCACCCGCACCACATTTGCATGAGCCCCAACGAGCTCTCGGAGGGTTCCCGGCCGTGGTTTCTGTCTGTTATTTCTTCTCCACAAACATTCGAAGTGGCAAAAGCTGAAAAAAAAATACCACTTGCAAATAAATGTCTGTGCAAATCCATTCTAAAAGCCCTTTAAAATGTAAATCCTTCAGCTCCAGCAGCGCTGGGCACAGGGAGCTCCGGTGCCGGGGAAGCCAGGCTGGATGTCAGCAGGGAGGAGTGGGGATCTGCTCCCCCTCCACCGGGGGAACGGGGCTCAGGGATCCGGGGGTGCCCGGGGACACCTCTGTGCCAGCTGCTCTCCAGGGAGATGCCAATGGGAGGAAATGAAAGATCCGTGGAGTGAGCAGAAGGAGAAGTGGGGTGGAACGGGTTGGGGAGGGGGAGAAAACCCCTCTTCCCACACTCCCCTCCCAGCAGCCTTGCTCCAGGCCCGAAGGGAGATGGCAGAGCAGGAACGGTGGCAGTGGCACCGATCGGCCTGGCCCGCAGCACCGGGCTGGGAGTGTCCCCCCGGCCCGGGAAACACCGCAGGACCTTCGGCAGGAGGGCCTGGAGCAGAACGTGGTGGGGCTGTCCCGGTGCTCAGGGTCCTGCACAGCCTGGGGGGGCTGTCCCGGTGCTCAGGGTCCTGCACAGCCTGGGGGGGCTGCCCGGCCCGGGGCTTGGGTCTGGGGACCACAGCGGGCATGGGGCTGGGGGACATGGGGCAGTGCTGGGGACATGGGGCAGTGCTGGACACACGGGACAGTGCTGAGGGGTTTGGCACAGGAACAAGGCACATGGCACAGCAGCCAGGGACGTGTCCCAGTGTCGAGGGCCGTGGCACACCACCGGGGAGGTGGCACAGTGGCGAGGGATGCCGCCCAGCCTCGGGGCCCGGTGCCAGCCCCGCGGGCACAGCCAGGCCCGGCGGGCAGGAGCCCGTCCCCAGCCTGGCACGGCTGCCGCAGCTTCCCCAGGATGCCATCCCCACTCCCACTCCCGCATCGCCTCGCTCCCAGCTCCTACATGCAGATGCCACTCACGCGCAGAGCTGCTCCGCGCGTCATCCCCACCTCCGCTGTCCCCCGTGCCCTGCCCACGCTGCCACCCGGCCCGGGGAGCACCCCTGGGAGCCCCACGGCACCGGGCTGGCACAGCACCAGAGATGGGAGCTCGGCCTCACCCCCTGCAGCCACGGCTGAAAGGATTCCTTCAGCCCTTTGCTTTGATTTCTCCAGCTGCAGAAAGGAGCCCAGCAACAGGAGAATTCCCAGATGCCCTCTCGGGGCACGTTTAAAGGTGTTCATCCATCCTGCCCCCCCAGCCACACCCCTGGCACCCTCAGGGTGCTGCCTGTGCTATTTTAGCACCAGGCTGTGGGGGAGCACGCTGCCAGGCCCCTGCAGCCCCTCTGAAGGCAGGCAGCACTGGGCAGGGAACACGCTGGGAGCCGATCCTTTCCCAGGCTGCAGTGAGGGCGGGTGAGCAGCAGGCACAGGGAAGAGCTGGGTGTCCTTCTGCAGCACCCTGATTGTTTTCCCTGTGTGCTGGCACCCGGCACAGCTGGTGGCACCTGGGCCAGCACGTGCCTGGTGCCTGTGCAGCCTTTGGCACCTGTGCCAAGTGCCCTGAGCCCATGGCACCTTCCAGCACGCAGGGGCTGAGGGTTGGTGCCTCTGCAGCCTTCATCGGAGAATGACCACCCTGGCACTGCCCCTGGCAGCAGGATCCTCACCCCCTCATGTCCGAGCACCCCATGGGAACCCTTCCCACCCCAACAGGCACCAAGAACCTGGAAAACCCCGGGCAGCATCCCAGCAGACCCATGTGCTGATAAAAACACCGTGCAGACCCATGTCCAGGCCTGATGCAAATTTAATTGAATGGGAATGAGATGTATTTTATGTCCTTAAAGCACATTAAGTGCTTCGAAGTTAATTGGTATTTAATTAGCATAAATCAAGCACTTTAATAAAACTCGAGGAAAAACAACGTGGTGTTACAGATGCTTTATCAAAAGTCACCCTGACAAATGACAGAGGAATGTGCCCAACACATCAGCACACGAGGCCGTGCACGGGCTGTCCCCTGCTGTCCCCTGCAGCAGGACAGGCGGTGGCACCACTGCCCTGCAGGGCCTGCAGAGCCCCTGCCCTGCACCGCCGGGGACAGGAGCCTGGGAAGCGGGGTGCAGCGGGGAGCTGGGGCGGGAGGGATCGGGGTGCGGGATGGGTCTGGGGCGCAGGATGGATTCGGGGCACAGGATGGATTCAGGGTGTAGGATGGATTTGGGGTGCAGGATGGCTTTGGGGTGCAGGATGGATTCGGGGCGCAGGATGGATTCGGGGTGCAGGATGGGTTTGGGGTTCAGGATGGATTCGGGGTGCAGGATGGGTTTGGGGTTCAGGATGCCTTTGGGGCTCAGGATGGGTCTGGGGTGCAGGATGGGTCTGGGGTGCAGGAGGGAGCCATGGCGCAGGATGGGTTTGGGGTGCAGGATGGGTTTGGGGTGCAGGAGGGATTCGGGGTGCAGGACGGGTTCGGGGTGCAGGGACAGCAGCCTGCCCGAGCAGAGGCAGCCGCAGCCGCAGCCGAGCGCGTTTCCTGCGGGGCAGAGCATCCCCCCGACAGGGGAAGGGGGAGCCCCGGGGGCCCACCCCGCTCCCACCGGAGCCGTGCCCCGAGCAGGGGCGGGGACGCGCTGGGGTCCCCACAGCCCCCCGGGCTCCCTTCGGAGGAGGGGTCCCCACAGCCCCCCGGGCTCCCTTCGGAGGAGGGGTCCCCACAGCCCCCCGGGCTCCCTTCGGGAGGAAGCAGCGATTCCATGTTTGGTTCGGCAGTTTTTGTGGCGTTGCCACGACAACCGTCCGGTGACATCTTCTGCTGTTTGTCGCTGCACCGTTCTCCTCCCCGGCTGAGCCGCGTCAGGGTCAGGGCTGCCGGCAGCTCTCCCGGCTCTGCCCAGCCCCAGCAACTGCCCAGGGAGGGGGCACAGCCCCCGCGCCCCTCGCCAGGGATGCTCCGTGCGCGGCCTTCCCTCACTGCGGCACCTCTGCGGCATCGCCCTTCTCTAGGAGCGCGTCTGTGCCCGCTGTGCCCCCGCGCCGGGCACCTCCCGGCGTGGCAAATAGAAAACGGGCTGAAAATAGCGAGGTGACATTGGCAGCGCCCTGCCAGCCCCAGGGGACAGCTGGAGCTGCCCTGGCACGGCGGCGGCAGAGCCAGCAGCGGGACAGGGAGGAGGCAGCCGCCCTGCCCGGGGTGCCCGCTGCTGCCCGGGGAGATGCCCGAGCCCAGCCCGGCCCCTGCCCGCAGCGGTGCTGGGGAGCAGCGGGCATTCCCCAAGTCCTCATTCCCCAAAACCCGGCGTGACTTCACCCGGGCAGCGCGGGGTGCTCCTGTCTGGCACCGGGGTGCCCGCGGTGCCACCCGTGTGCCAGGGCAGGGGGGTCCCCACGGACCCCCGGGGGGGGCTGGGGGCCGCAGGATGAGTCAGGGATGCCCGGCTGACGCAGAGCTGCGCGCTGGCTCCTCTCCCCCTGCCCACACAGCGCCATCCCCCCCTTCCGCTGCCTCTGCTGCCGCTGGCAGTGCCCCCTCCCCGAGCACCCCCTCACCCCGGCCGCAGCCCTCCCCTGGCACGGCAGGGACGGCCACGCTGGCAGCGGGGTGAGCACCTCACCCCCGTGCCCTCCCGGTGCCCGCAGGGGCCAGGGGCAGCACTGCCCCCAGAGCCCCCTCCTGCCACCCCCGAGGCAGCGTCATGGGGCAGGAGCTGCTGGGCACCATCCAGGGTGAGTGGGACAGTGGTGCCCACCCAGAGGGCACAGGGCTCCCTGGGGTCAGGCACAGAGGGCACAGGGCTGTGTGGGGTCACACACAGAGGGCACAGGGCTCCCTGGGGTCACGCACAGAGGGCACAGGGCTGTGTGGGGTCACACCCAGAGGGCACAGGGCTCCCTGGGGTCACGCACAGAGGGCACAGGGCTCCCTGGGGTCACACACAGAGGGCACAGGGCTCCCTGGGTTCCCTGGGTGCCCGGGCACAGCTCTGGGGCTCAGATGCGGCACACGGGCAGTGCCAGAGCGCCCTGGGGCACCACGGAGCTGTCAGTGGATGCTCCCGGCGGGTCGCTGCCGTGGCAGGGCTGGCAGAGCCGGGCTCCATCCTCCCTCCAGCAGCACGGCAGCCGTGGCTGGCCCGGGGTGCCAGGGGGACACCGAGGGGGGCAGGAGGAAGGGGAAGGAGCAGTGCCAGGAGGTTCCACGCCGGCTGGGCTGGGCTGCCCCCGCTGCCCACGGCCGGGGCACTGTGCCCGCTGTCACTTCAGGAGCAGGCGGGTGGCCTGGCACCCATCAGGAGCCTTTGGGGAGGGAAAAGAGACAGAAATCGGGGCTCACATTTCTGCCCTGGCAAGGACACAACAAGGACACGGGGACAGCAACGGCCCCGGGCTGGTGGGCACACAGGGCACAGGGAGGCTGAGCCCGAAGGGTGCCAGTCCCAGTGCCAAGGACAGGCACAGAGAGGCTCAGCTCGCAGGGTGCCAGCCCCAGTGCCACTGCAGGTGCCACCTACCTGAGCAGCAGCCCGACGAGGAGCGCGGCGCCCATGGGTGCCACCCAGTACACCCAGTGGTAGTCCCAGCAGTCCGCCAGCAGGGCCGGCCCGAAGGCGCGGGCGGGGTTCATGCAGCCTCCGGACACACCGCCCCTGCCAGGGACACCGAGGCTGTGCCATCCCGGGGGACACCGAGGCTGTGCCATCCCAGCGGGACACGGAGCAGCAGCACCCCCCTGTGCTGGGACGGGCGGTGCCAGCAGCCCCGGGCCAGTGCACCGAAAGGCACAGGGGCACAGGGGCACAGGGGCACAGGGGCACAGGGGCAGAGGGGCACAGGGGCAGAGGGGCACAGGGGCACAGGGGCACAGGGGCACTGCAGGCACAGGGGCACTGCAGGCACAGGGGCACAGGGGCACAGGGGTACAGGGACACAGGGACACAGGGGCACAGGGGAACAGGGGCACAGGGGCACAGGGGAACAGGGGCACAGGGGCACAGGGGCACAGGGACACAGGGGCACAGGGGCACTGCAGGCACAGGGGCACTGCAGGCACAGGGGCACAGGGGCACAGGGGTACAGGGACACAGGGACACAGGGGCACAGGGGCACAGGGGAACAGGGGCACAGGGGCACAGGGGCACAGGGACACAGGGACACAGGGACACAGGGACACAGCGGGCACAGGGGCACAGGGGCACAGTGGGCTCACCCCGCCAGGATGCCGGCGGTGGCGGCCAGCCCGGCGCGGAGCGGTGCCAGTGGTGCCAGCGGTGCCAGTGGTGCCAGCGGGACGCGGCTCCTGCCCTCGGTGGGTCCCGCACAGGCCGCCAGGAGCAGGAAGGAGCTGAGGAGGAGCTCGGCCGCCAGGACAGCGGGCACCCCCCGGGCAGCCGCCGTGCCCCCGAACGCTCCTCCGCTGGCGTTGGCGAAGCGCTCGCTCGGTGCCACCACCTGCGGGGACAGCGTGGGTGCCCGCCGTGCCCCCTTAGACAGAGGGCAGAGAGAACCTCTGGAGAGCAGAGCCTGGCCCCAGAGCCCGCAGCGGGCTGGGGAGGCCAGGGCAGCTGTGCCAGGGCAGGGACAGTGCCCAGGGACACCCCGGGTCCGTACCTTTGCCAGGGCAGGGACAGTCCCAGTGCCCAGGGACACCCTGGCTCTGTACCTTTGCCAGGGCAGGGACAATGCCCAGGGACACCCCGGGTCCGTACCTTTGCCAGGGCAGCTCCGATCACCCCTCCGCAGAGCTGGCAGAGGCAGTAGGGGATGAGCATGGTCCTGCGGAGCCCCCCGAGCAGCCACACGCACAGGGACACGGCGGGGTTGAAGTGACCACCGCTGCCGAGGAGAGAGGGGCATCAGCGGGCATCGCCCAGCACAGCCTGGCTGCTGGGGCTGGCACAGCCTGGCTGCTGGGGCTGGCACAGCCTGGCTGATGGGGCTGGCACAGCCTGGGTGATGGGGCTGGCACAGCCTGGGTGATGGGGCTGGCACAGCCTGGGTGATGGGGCTGGCACAGCCTGGGTGATGGGGCTGGCACAGCCTGGGTGATGGGCTGGCACAGCCTGGGTGCCGGGCTGGCACAGCCTGGCAGGGCACACGTCCCCAGGCAGGCAGGGACCAGAGCGGGGCTGCTGGGCCGGGCCCTCGGTACCAGACCTAAATCTGGTACCAGAGCTAAATCGCCTCCAAAAGCACGAGCCAGTCAGACAGAGACCCTCTAATTAATCCTGATTACCATGAGACACAGGTTAATGAGCAGGTTTCATAACTGATCAGGCTGATAATTGCTGGAGATGAGTCACAGAGTCTGGGAGCAGGAACCACATCTGACTGCTCAGCCGAGCCCAGGAGGGCAGGAGCTGCTCAGGGCTGGTGCCAGGGCTGGGGGGAGCCTGGGTCAGGGGGCACCTGGCTGCACCCAAACCCCACTGGGGGAGCAGCCTGGGCTCAGGGGGCACCTGGCTGCACCCAAACCCACTGGGGCCAGCCTGGGCTCAGGGGCACCTGGCTGCACCCAAACCCACTGGGGAGCAGCCTGAATGGGAACCCCTCCCGAGCAGGGCTCCTCTCCCCCCTCCCTGCGCTCAATCCTTCCCTGGGCAGCCTTCCCCAGGGCTCAATCTTTCCCTGGCAGGGTGGGCAGCCCTGGCACAGAGTGCCCAGAGCAGCTGGGGCTGCCCCTGGATCCCTGGCACTGCCCAAGGCCAGGCTGGACAGGGCTTGGAGCAGCCTGGAACAGTGGGAGGTGTCCCTGCCATGGCAGGGGTGGCACTGGAGGGATTTCAGCTCCTCTCTAATCCAAACCATTTCAGGACTCAGTGTGGAGCTGCAGCCCCTCACCTGAAGCTCCCCTGTGCTGCTGTCCCGGGTTTGGGGTGCAGCAGGACCTGGCACGGGCACCGTGGGTCAGGAGTCCCCAGTGCACCAACCCCACCCTGGGCCCTTCTCCCTCCTGCCGGGCACGGCTGAATTTCCATCCCACTGCCCCGGGCTCCGGGCCTTGCCCTGGGCTCCGGGCTTTGCCCTGCTCCTGGCCAGGCCACCCGGGACCGTCCAGAGACCCCAGGTGTGAGCAGCTGGCACAGGGGAGGGAATGAAACTCCCGGGGACCCTTTCAGCATCTTCCCCGGGGATAAATCTGCATCTCAGCACCACACAACAGCGTTTTCAATGAGCAGATCTTCTAAAAGTTGCTTTTGAGTAATTGAAACCTCCCCTTTTTTTTTTCCCACCTGAAAATACCCAGAGGAGGAGCACAGTTGGGTCAAAATGTTTTGCTCTGACATCCTTGTAAAAGGAGTCATCTCAGCTTCACAGAGAATCATAAAATCACAGAACGCTTTGGGCTGGGAGGGCCCTTAAATATCTCCAACTCCCAGAGGAGAACGCTCCCGTTCCAGCTTGAGCATTTTTATGAAAAGGGGCTAAAAATTGAAGTGCTGCGATGCGAACCAAGTGAGCAGCCCCAAACCCACAGTGCTGTGGGTGCCACCAAAGATGCCACCACTGATGCCACCACCCCCAAAGGGCCATGCTGCCCACCAGGGGCTCCATGGCAAGGCAGGGGTGCTGAGGGCCCCGGGTTTTGGGCAGGGGAGGGTGGGAGCAGCTCCCGGTCCTGCCGCAGCCCAGGGGCGCTCGCTGTCCCTTACCTGATGTCCCCCAGCACGGCCACGGCGACGCCCAGGGCCAGCCCGTGTGCCAGGGCGGGCTGCAGCCGGCCCGTGCCCCCCGAGTCCTCCAGCACCGACAGGCAGCCCAGGAAGACGAAGAGGGCAGTGCCCAGCAGCTCGGCCACGCAGGGCGGCACACACCGCTGGTACCAGCGCGGCCGCGGGGCCGAGGGCTTGGCATCATCCATGTCCATCACGTCCTGCGGCGGGCACGGGAGCACAGGGCATGGCTGGGGCATGGGGACCAGCCCAGGGCACGGCTGGGGCACAGGGACCGGCTCAGGGCACGGCTGGGGATGCTGGGGACACAGCCTGGCTGTGCTGTGCAGGACCCCGAGAGGCTGCCAGGCTCCCCCTGACTGTCTGGGAGGCAGCTCTGGAGGGGAGGCCCTAAATACAGATTGGATTTGCATTGCTAAGGGAAAAAAAAAGGGTCATAAAAGCTGTTGGGCCGGCCCCCAGCGATATCAAAGCTCGTTATCACCTGCCAAGCCTCGCTTCAAGGCTTGGGGATTTTTCCCTTGGATTTTTGTTGCTGTTGGTGGTGTGGTTTGAGGGGGTTGTGTCAGGATTCAGGATGTGCTTCCTGCCCTGCACACCTGGAGTGTGGCACCTGTGCCCAGCCCTGGGGCCCCTGTGCCTGTTGGAGGCACCGAGGGGCAGTGCCCTGGGTAAGGGCTGATGCTCCCCCAGAGCCCCGGGCTGGTTTGGGGGGGAAAGGAGCTCCAGGGAACCAGACCACCCAGTGCCACCCCCTCTGGGCAGGGCCACCTTCCCCTGTCCCCGTCCAGCCTGGCCTGGGACACTTCCAAGGGAGCCACACTGCTCTGGGCACCGGTGCCAGGCCTGCCCAGCTGTGAGCGAGCACCATCAGTCACAATTCCTGCAAACCTCAGCCCAAATCTGCCCGGGCATCCAGGGCAGCGGGGTCATGTCCCTCTTGCCCTCAGATAAAGATGCAGGTGAGGATGCCAAGGGATCCAGCAGGCACTGCAAAAGCTGGCATTGCTCAAACACTGATGAAACCCTCCCAAAATCCTCCTCATCCCAGCAGGGATCACTGCCTGGAGCAGCAGATTCAGCCAGGGCAGGGGAACAGGGGCACCCCCAGGCAGCAGCAGCTCCCAGCTCCAGCAGGAGCAGCCAGCGCTCCCCTGAGGGGCTGAAGGAATCCAGGGCTGATCTCTGGAGTGCTCCTGGTGAGGGACCAGCGATCACCCAGCCAGTGATGGGCACGGGGCGATCCCAGTGCAGCTCTGGAGCAGCAGAACGTGCCCACCTGCAGCAGGGATCAGCCCAGCCCCGCAGGGATGGGTCCTGCAGCCCTGAGCAGCCTCCTGAGGCTTGGGCTGATAGGAACCCTTCTGCAGGAACGCCACCGTGTTTATGGTGCTGTCACACGGCGCTGGGGATGGAAGGAAATTTCCACTGGCCTGTCCCTGTGGCCGCAGCACAGACAGGGGTCAGGCAGGAGAGTCCAGCAAAGGCACCTCGAAATGAGCCTCCGCTGCCCATTTCCCCCCCAGAGCTGCTTCCTACAGCCAGGAGCTCTGGGCACCAGCCTGTGGCATCACTGGGGTGTGGAGAGAGAGAGGGAGTTGGGCCTGCTGGCCTTTGGGGCCCCCATGAACCCCCAGACCTGTGGGACAGGGCAATACCTGACTCAGCCTGTCAGGGGCAGCTTCCCACGGGCCCATGGAGCCCTTCTGTCCCCTCGGCTCCCAGCACGACCAGCCGAGTCTGCCTTGGGGAGAAACTGAGCTCGGGCCGAAGGAATCCACATTTCATTTATTTTTGGGGTACTTATATGAGAGACCAACGTAACACATACCCAGATTTCAGCTGGTGCTTCTCACAGCGGCTCCCACGGCACCACACAGGCGCTGCCAGGAGCTGGGCTGTGCCAGACCCAGACCCCAGACCCCAGACCCCAGACCCCAGACCCCAGATCCCAGATCCCAGATCCCAGATCTGAGATCCCAGACCCCAGATCCAAGATCTCAGATCCCAGACCCAGACCCCAGGTCCCAGACCCCAGATCCCAGATCCCAGACCCAGACCCCAGATCCGAGATCTCAGACCCAGATCCCAGAACCCAGACCTCAGACCCCAGATCCCAGATCCAGATCCCAAATCGCAGATCCCAGACCCCAGATCCCAGATCCGAGATCCCAGATCCCAGATCTCAGACCCCAGACCTCAGATCTCAGACCCCAGACCCCAGATCCCAGATCTCTGACCCCAGATGTCACATCCCAGACCCCAGATCCCAGACCCTAGACCCGAGATCCTCAGAGCCACCAGCAGCATGGTGCCACCAGCAGCATGGGTGCCACCAGCAGCATGGGTGCCACCAGCAGCATGGGTGCCACCAGCACACGGGTGACACCAGCAGCATGGTGCCACCAGCACATGGGTGCCACCAGCATCCTTCAGGACACCTCCCTGGCCAGGGCAAAGGCAGCCAGTGGCCACCCCAGGGTGCTGCTGGGTGCTCCTGGCCCAGGAGCTGCCCAGGGCGGTGCCACCGTGCCCGTGCTCTGTGTCCCAGCTCAGTGGTGGCTTCAGAGCCCGGCCAGGTCACAGCCCAAGGATTAACCCCCTGTCCTTGGCTTTTAAACATTTACCACCCGGGGGAGCGGGGATGTTTGCCGCAGGAAATGCTCCATCCAGGCACAGAGGCAGCAGTCACTGCTGAGCACAGCCTGGAGGGACAGAAGCAGAGCAGGAGGGAAGGGTTCCCTCGCTGGCACAGCTCTGCCTCCCCAGAGGTGCCCCAGCACACGGGGCAGAACCCGATCCGGCAGAGGGGAATCCTCAGCACCAAGGTTGGCTCAGCGAGACACACGGAAACTCTGCCCGTGGGAAAAGGCGTGGGGATGAGAACAGATAAATCTGTTCCTATCAGCAGACACTTATTTTTGTCCTTGTTTGGGCTTGCACCGATTTGTTAGATAAGTGACAATAGCAACTGTGTCAATTAGTGCAGGAAGTGGTGGCACCAAACGAGCCGAGGTTCCAAAAATGGTTTTTAGGAATCACAGAAATGTCTCCCTCATCCATCTACCTGGGCAGGAGAGCAGAACACCCCCACTTCATCCACCCCCTGCGTTCCACTCCTCTCCTCGTTTCACCCTGCAGATCTGCCACCTTTCCTTTGCTTTTCCACACAAAAAACACTCAAATGAGGGGCTGTAGAGAAAACAGATTTGAGGGTTGGATGATTTTTAATGTCCCTTCCAACCCAAACCACCCAAACTGCAAAAAGCACTTGGGCAGACACTAAAGGACATCATGAAATACCGTTAACACTCAGTCACAGAACCCAGACTGGTTTGGGTTGGAAGGGACACTGAAACCCACCCGTGCCAGGGTCTCCCCACCCTCCCATGGAATAATCTCATCCTAAAATGGAGTCTAAACCTCCTGTCAGTTTTAATTAATTCCCCTTTTTCCTGTCACTCCATGCTCTTGAAATGCTTCAAGTGCTCTCTGTGGATTGATGCTGGTACGTTTTAAAGACCAGAATTCCAGCTGGTACCTATAAAAAAGTTATTCCCAAATATTCTGCTGCTGCACAACGTGGTGCTGCAAGGAAAGACCCTGGCAAACCCAGCGTGGGGGTCAGCTCTCCTAAAAAGCCATAAAGAATCAGAGCAGCTCCTCTGACACTGCCTTATCTTCCCTCATTTATCTCGGAGTGCCCAGATTACACAACTGGGCTTGCAGAGAACTTGCAGAATGATTTGCAGCTGTGGCACAGGTGAGGTGACCTCTGCCCCTGCACAGAGCCCACCTTGTGTAAGAGTTTTGCTCCCAGGCGCTGCCTCAGCGCAGATGGAAATTTCCAGGGATCCCCAAGGCAGGCTGAGCGTTGCCTGGGGGAGAGCAGGGATGGATTTGTGTCAGTTCTGCAGCCCAGGCTGGGGTTTGAGCTGGGGAAATCACCACCCGGGTAGGATGAAGCCATTCAGACCTTAATTCTGCCATTTCACATTCTTAATTCTGCTGCTTAGCATTAAAATGCACCAAGATCCCACAGAAGGGACGGATGCTCCTGGTCCCACACAGCCCTGCACATCTTCCCTGCCATGACCTGGCCCTGGCTGTCCTGGCAGCCCCCCCACATTTCCATCCTCAATAACCATTCTCTGTGCCCCAGCAGCCCTGAAAAACTGCAGACTGGAAATGGGGATGGTAACTCTGCAGAGGGGCTGAAACACCGTGCACTGAGCCCAGCCCTGCTTTCCATTCAGCTCCTGAAGCTGGGCAAGCCCTGCCAGTGAAATAATTTCATGTCCTGGAAGGCAACTGCTGGTGTGGGTCTGCGAAGAGCGAGCAGGCAATGCCCAGGGATGGGTGACGAGGGTGGCACAGCTCAGGGCAGGGCCAGCACCCACAGCAAGGACCCACAGCCAGGACTGTGTGGGCACGAGGAGCTCCTGGCTCCTGCTGGAACAGTCGCTGGCACTGCCAGGGACTCGGGACCTGTGTCCTGAGCAAAGCCTCCCATTGCATTCCCCATTCTGGGGAGCCCATCCCAGCACGGCTCCTCTCCAGCCTCCCTGGGAGGGTGGGCAGCCCTGGCACAGGTGCCCAGAGCAGCTGTGGCTGCCCCTGGACCCCTGGCAGTGCCCCAGGCCAGGCTGGACATTGGGGTTTGGAGCAGCCTGGGACAGTGGGAGGTGTCCCTGCCATGGCAGGGGTGGCACTGAGGGGCTTTAAAGGCTCCTTCCAGTCTGAACCATTCCGGGACTCTCAGAGATGGATTCTGCTGCCCCATCAGTAGCAGCCCCCAGGAAAAAGGCCAGGCTGGGGCAGGAGGCAGAGAGCCAGGGCACAGCAGGGCTCAGCCAGCCCAGGGAGCAGCAGCAGAAGGCAGAGCACTGGAAGCTCTCCTGCCTGGAGGAGCTTCCTGAGCCGGCACTTCCCAGCACCACCCAGACACTCCCTGGAGAGCTGAAGGGTTTCTCAGTCCAGCACTGCCCACCCTGTCCTCCCCAGCAGTGCCAGGGACCACCCAGCGCCCCTTTGGAGCTGCTGGGACCCCGGGGTGACCCAATTCCCTCCCCAGCGCTGCAGCAGCGAGCAGAGGCTGCAGAGCCTGGCAGGAGCATCCCCCCTCTCCAGCTGGATAGGGCAGAGGAGGCTGCAGCAGGGCAGGGGCACCGTGCTGCCCCCATGCCAGGGCAGCAGGGACACTGCAGGGCCACATATTGCACAGGCACCCCAAACAGGACTGAGGAGCACCAGCATTGCCTCACGCCAGCACAGACATCACTCCCAAACACTGAGGGATGAAACAACGACAAGAAAGACACCAAAGGCTGCTGGAGCCCAGGACAGCCCTGCAGCGAGCTGTGCTCCAAGCCCAGAGATGAGAAATGCAGCAGCTCAGGGTGTGGGTCCCAGCGGGGAGCAGCTCCAAAGAACACAGCTGCATCTCCCAGCTGCAACTGCAGCTGGGCTCCACTCAGAAAGGGGCTGCAGGAGGCTCAGGGAACAACGTCCCAAAGGGACAGAATTAAACTGAGAGTAGAGACAGGCTTTCACGCAACCCTGCACTCATTTAACTCCCAAGAAATGAGCAGGGCAGCGTTGGTGCCTCCGGGCACCAGTGATTGCTCCGAAGGGCCCTGCAGTGCACAGGGGTTGTAGGGCTGGGGTCTAGGTTCAGTTCTAGTCCCTGAATTAAAGAGCATTCCACAGGATCCCAGAATGGGCTGGAGGGACCCTAAATCCCACCCAGTGCCACCCCGGCCATGGCAGGGACACCTTTCCCTGCCCCAGGCTGCTCCAGCCCTGGCCAGCCTGGCCTGGGACACTCCAGGGATCCAGGGCAGCCACAGCTGCTCTGGGCCTGCCAGCAATTGCTTAAAAAAAATACTCCTGGTGAGGCATTGGGCAAGAGGAAAAATGTCCCTAAATGAGATAGAAACCGGTCATTTCTAGCAAGTAAGACAGGAGACAAATTATAAATACTAAACATTTATTCTGTTTCTCATAGGAAGGTTGCAAGATTCAATTTCAAACGACAGGACAAGGGCTTTCATTGCTGTTGGGATTTTGTTTTGCTTCTTTTAAGGGGAAAGAGAAGGAGGAACTGGTGTAAAGATACTACCAGAAGCAGTGCAAATTGAGATTAATTTCTTTCTTCAGCATGCCAGTGCCGAAACCACAAGCTAAGCCCTTCCCAGTTAAATTGAGTCTATTTACCAGTTTCTTGTACATCACTGACCACAGTCAGGGCCCTCCTTCTCCTCCAGCCCTCCCCTCCAAGAATCCCCAGCAGTGACAGCATTGTCACTGAAGCCTGGAGAAGCTGACACGGTGACACTTCATCCAAATTAGACCTGAAGAGACCAAAAATGCCCAAACTCCTGCTCAGCCACCCCCTGCTGCAGCTCCCCAGGCTCCTGCCACAAACACGTGTTACACAGCCACAAACACACACAAGAGGGAAATCACAGAACCCAAGAACAGTTTACTTTCAGTTTGAACTAAGGAAGGCAAGCTCTGAACAGGAGTTACTGACACCTTGTGCGAGTCCCCCGCGCAGGGCTGGGAGCGGGAGGCAGGTCCTGCTCACAGGAGATGCTCCTGAATCCACCCAGAGGCACCAGGCCCGTCCCCAGCAGCACCAGGAGTGTCCCAGGCACAGCCCGGGGCTGGCAGTGCCAATGCCATCCTCTCCATGTCCTGGCCCAAGCCCCAGCTCCGCAGGGCTCCCTGCTGCAGCCCTCAGAAGTCGATGTTTGCCAGACCTGTGTGAAGAGAAACAGGGATTTGGGGCAAGAAAGGAGGGTTTGTTCCTGCCCTCCCTGCACCCAGGTCACTTACACACAGCAACAAAGGTGCTTTCAGAGCTATTTCATTTTTTTAGACTTAAACATAAAGGATTTGGCGTGAGGAAAGCAGGAAACAGGTTGGGCTGTACTTTTTAACCCTTTTTTGATTGTGATGCAGCAATTCATTTGATGAAGTCAATTTGCAGGAGCACTGGAATTATTCATGGCAGAAGGGACAACAAAATGTTCAGGAACCTCAGGGTCTGCCCATGAAATCAGGAAGATAAAGCAGGGGAAAGTACCATTAATGAGGGCAGCAAATTCACAGTGGATAAAAAAGCCCTGCTTTAGATGAAGGCATACCCACACAGGTCCACTGGACACTGGATGATCCTTTTGAGATCACTGGGTTTTGTAACCCTAAGATACCTCAGCACCCCAAACTGCCCTTCCTCTAATCACAGCAAAGAACAATGCTGGCACCCCAAAACTGGGGCTGCTATGAACAGGTGAACTTCTGGGCCTCAGCTCCTCCAAAAACAGGTTGTGTGTGACAGTCAGCACTTTTCAGCCTGCAGAAATCCAATGTAGGACATGGGGATGTTGAGCTCAGAACTCTGGAGGACTCAGGAGAGCACCACCACAGCAGCTCTGTCACAGCAGCAGCACCAGGCTGTCAAAGAGCTCCTTCACCAGTTTTTATTTGAAGATCTCCTCTTAGCAGCTCTGTCAGAGGCTTTGCTGCCCAGCCAGGCTGCAGAGACCAAATCTATTCCCATTTGCTGAGGAACAGTCAATAAATAAAATCTGCTCTTGGATACTCTGTCAGGAGCAGGGAAAGGGCAGAGAGGATGAAGGGGAGGCACTGACAGAAGTGGCAGGCAGAGTTTTTCTGCAAAGACTGAAGTCCCTGAAATTGCAGCCAGAAGAGATAAACTGTGACTGCAACAGAGCTATCTTTCTAGTCTGGACAAATACAGGCTGTGGCCATCCATAGTTCAGCCAAGCAACAATTCCCCTCATTTTATCACTTCTTGAGCAGCAGCAACATCTAGAAAGCCTAAATCAAGTCTCTCTCTTCCACAGAAATTCCAGCCCAGGAGAGACAGAATTTTAAGAACTAAAGGAACAGGTAGAGGAGTTCATTTCAGAGGGAACATTTTCCCCAGGGAGAAAGCGGCGTGGAAAACTTCAGTGTCAGATGGCTGCAAATGGGGACAGTGCAGAGAAGCCTGGGATAAGTAATACAAATTTATTTTTGTGTTGTCAGGACACTGTGCCTTCATATACCGTGTGCCCATATGGCACTTCCCATGCATGGGATTTGTAAACCTTTCAATTAGCACTGATGGGATAAAGCAGGCAGTTATTTAAAGTAACCCATACGGCATCTTCTGGTGGGAAAATTCCAACTCCCCTCTGCTGGACAGGCTTCCCACTTGGGTGCCCATAAATCCTCCAGAGGCTGTGGAGGAACAACACCCAGCTGGGAAGTGCTGCCAGCCCAGGGATGGAGCAGCAGCAGCCCTGGAACAGGGGGCTCTGAGGTACCTGGTGTAAATAACACCCACCCAGCCCTGGAACAGGGGGGATCTGAGGTACCTGGTGTAAATAACACCCACCCAGCCCTGGAACAGGGGGCTCTGAGGTACCTGGTGTAAATAACACCGCCCCGCCCTGTGAGGTACCTGGTGTAACACCCACCCAGCCCTCCCTTGGAACATTTCCATGGCAGGATCACCCCCAGGTGCTGCAGAACCTTACCCAGGTTGCTGCTGTCCTTGGAAGCCCAGCAGATACAGTAGTGCTGCATCAGCTGTTCAAACAGTTCCTTTTCATCCAGGAATTCAAGGGCTTCTATTCTGTAGGAATAAAATAAAGGTTGGGATTTGAGCTGGACTCTCAGGAGAATTTTTACTGAATTTTCATTCCATGGGAGTGAAAGCTATGGCCAGAGAGGCAGTTACCTCTCCAGGGAAGATTTACAGGGATTGTCCATGATGCCACCACTGGTCCCACCCCATGGAACAAGTGACCCACAGGGTGCTTTCAGCTCCTCAT
Organism: Taeniopygia guttata; assembly: GCF_048771995.1. Taxonomy (NCBI): domain Eukaryota; kingdom Metazoa; phylum Chordata; class Aves; order Passeriformes; family Estrildidae; genus Taeniopygia; species Taeniopygia guttata. Next base: position 7,446,862 of record NC_133039.1, on the reverse strand, counting down.
CCCTGGAATTCCCTGTTCCAGGACTCATCTGTCTAACTCCTCACAAACACCAGGGCTGCTGCTGAGGGTCTGAGGGGCAAAAGCTCCTAAATGCACTCCCAGGTGTGAAGTGCTGCAGAGGAGCACCCTGGGAAAGACTTTTCTAAAGAAAAAGCATTTGCCTCACTGCTACTGGAGGACAGAGTTTACATAACCCTGTTTCCTGGCATGTGGAACAAGTGCAAGGAGCTGAACAGATCCAAGGTAGCCAAAAATGCTGCAGAGAAAACACGAGCTCTGTGTCTCCACCAGTGCCATATGGTCCCACCACACATCCCTGTTCCTATTTAAACCACCTCTGAGTTCCACTCTCACCTGTTCGGTTCCAGGCTTTGAGAAACCCCCATAGGTGAATATTTTGACTAAGGTAACTTGCTCAGCTAATTCCAACTATGAATGACTCACAGCAATTCACATTTCACATTATATCCCTTAGAAGTTACTCCTTAAAATTTCCCACTGTTTAGCATTTAATGCAGAAATACGAACAAAATCCAGGCAGATTAGTGACTGCTGAACAGCCTTTAGTCCCTGCTCTGAGCTCTGCAGACCCAGCAGTCTCCCCCTCATCATTTCAACGTGTCATGGTTTAACCCCAGCCAAAACCTTCACAAGGAACATCTTGGGGACTGCAAAAAGTCAACACAGCATTTCTGTGGCATCTCCCAAATTTCTGTCACGAGGTGCCTTCTGTCACACCCAAATCAGCCATGACTACTCCAGGCCTGGATCCGCAGTGCAGCACTATCCTGCAGAGCTGCAGGTCCAGGAGTGCTGTGACCCCTGGGCAGCACTGGGGCAGCCTCCTCTCACACCAGGGTACAAGTGCACGGGAAGGAGCTTGGATGGGACCCGAGGGTGACGCTGGGGTGCACAAGTGGTACCTCCTGACGTCAGCCTGTGGCAGGAAGCTGTACACCTTCATCATATCGATGGCACGGGCGTTCTCCCAGCCACTGGCCAGCAGCCGCTCCCTCTGCAAAACAAACAGCACAGCTCTCACAGCACTCCAGGGGAAGCCCCAGAGGAGAGCTTCTGCCCCTGAGCATCTCACGGGGCAGCTGATTGACCTGTCCTTGCAGAGCTCCCAGCCTCATCCCTAAGCACGTGCTGCTGATCTCTGCAGGGCCAGGCAGGGCTGGGCTCTGAGCAGGAGCTCTGTGCAACCACTGACACTCAGCTATCAAAGAGAAGCTCTGCGCTCACCTAACTGTGGCCTGCCAGGACCTGAAGAGAGACTGTTTACAAGGGATGGAGGGACAGGGCACAGGGAATGGCTTCCACTGCCAGAGGGCAGGGCTGGATGGGAGATCGGGCAAGAATTGTTACCTGGGAGGGTGACAGGGGCTGGGATAGAGTTCCCAGAGCAGCTGGGGCTGCCCCTGGATCCCTGGCAGTGTCCCAGGCCAGGCTGGACAGGGCTTGGAACAGCCTGGGACAGTGGGAGGTGTCCCTGCCATGGCAGGGGTGGCACTGGATGAGCTCCACAGTCCCTTTCAAACCAAAGCGTGCCCCGATTCCAGGGTAATGTGGCCAGCAAAGGTCTCAGTGCCTGCCCCAGCCTGCCCTGGTCCTACAGCCAGGCTGACAAAGCTCAGTGCCAGCCCTGTGCCCTCACCTGGGAGTCCAGGGAGCTGCAGAGCTCCACCCCAGCCAGGTTGCACTGCCGGCGCTGCAGGTTCTCGATCATGATCTGCCCAAAGCGGTCCCGCATGTTCACCTGGGGACAGGAGCACACAGGAGTGTTCCCCTGGGGACAGGAGCACACAGGAGTGTTCCCCTCCCCTTCCCCTTCCCACACAGAGCCTGCCTGAACCCTGCCCCTGCCCACTTTGGAAATGCAGGTGAAGCTGCGGGGGAGAAATGCTGGTGTCTGACTCCAGCTCAGAAGGGTGAATGATTTCCTTATTATAACTATACTATAACACATTAATATACTATTTAAAGGAGATACTAAAACTGCAAACCTACTTTTCTAACTACCACATCTAACTCACAACTTGTGACCCTCTCTGAGAGCCCAGCCCCAGGTGGGTTGGGTTGGATTGGATTGGATTGGGTTGGATTGGCCACCAGGCTCAAACAATCCTCACCAGAATCCAACCAAGCCATCACCCCAGGGAAACAATTCACCAAACATATTCTACACAGGAAAAACAAGGAGCAGAAATAGGAATTGTTTTCTCTTTCTTCTCTCTGTGCTCCTCTATGAAAACTCCTGAGAGAGGAGAATATGCCTGGCACAGCCAACACCTCAAATGCACAGGGTGCCAGTGAGTGGCACAGCAGCTCCCACTCGCCAGGAGCACCCCAGTGCCAGGGGGACAGTGCCACTGCCCCCAGGGACACGGGGCTGGCAGCACTGCTGCCTCTGCCTCAGCTCTCCGCACCTTGGTTCAGCTCTCTAGAAGTGATTTAAGGCTTGGAAAATCCTGACACTAATTCCTGGAGCCACCTAGTTCCCCCGAGGCAGTGCTTTACTTCCACAGGGAGAAACAGAGTTCATGCTGATGTGATTTTTGCTCCACTTTGCCAAAGAACACAGAGGTAATTATGTAATGTTATACACCCAGAGCCAGCACTCAGCATCATTTATTTTCCCTCTGCTTTAGCTAAATCAATATTTTATGGTCTTTTCCACGTATAGATTAAGTCTCAATTATTTTGCTTCAACATAGTCCAGAAATTGTCTTTCAGAATAGCTGCATTTTCTCTACAATGAGCTAACCAAGCTACAAGTTAAAACACATTACTACAGAAATTCAGCAGAAACTGCTGTTTCTACAAAAGGACAGGGCCCACTCTCATTCCTCAACAACTCCCACCTACAAGAGCAATTTTAATGACAACAATGCATGTCTAAAAATGCCCCTTTGGTTCTACCTGCTCATAATTGATAACCATGGCCACGGGGAAGGTGTTTGCTGCCCACTTGAGCAGGTTTGCAGACTGCTGGGGGGTCATGTACACCAGCACACACTCGGCCACCAGCAGCGTTGGCAAACTGTAAAACAAAAGGAAAGGAGAACACGATTTCCAGCAAAAGAATAAGAAAAATGTGCTAAGGATTGTGAGCAAGCAAGTCACTTCATGTCTGCACAATTTCCTGAAAGAACTCCATCTTTTACCAACTAGACACTGAAGATTGAATGAAATCTCTTCATCACATTGAATCAAACTGGGCTTTCTGGCAGCTGGGAATTAATGAACCACAGGAGACTCCTGTGGTTGTGAACCAGAGATTTTAGGGATCAATCTCCCCAAAAGTCAGCCCTGAGCACAGAACACTGTGCGTTCTGTGAGTGGTCTCTGACAGCAGGAACTGGGGTGTGTTAAAATTCCCTTTGCAGGACAACTGTGCCCTGTACACACAGCTCACACTCTTGCAGAGATCAATGAAATCAGGCATTAATTACAAACAGAAAAAAAAAAAAAAGTTTTCTCTTTAAATGAAGTTCAAGGAAGAATTTTAATTAGACAAATTTGTTCAGTATCTGTAAAACAATCTTCACATATTATTATCTAACAAAATGTAATCTATAGTTTGCACGTTGCCTCTTCCCCCTCCATCCACAAATCAACAAAAATAGACATCTACACAAGTGATTTTCTTCACAATTATTGAGTTTGCTTTTAATTGCTGGAATGAAAGGGGGGGGGGGAAAAGTCACTAGAAGCAGGAGAAATTCCACAAGGAGCAGCGATGTAGGCAAGCAAGGCAACATTTCAGAGGATGGAAGTGTAAAGAATTAAATGGCAATTTGATGCATTCTGCTTCCCCATATGCTCTCTCCCACCCAGCCAGATCGCTGCTATTTATATTGCTTCCATCTGAAAGGTCTGTCCATCATCCACTCAAAAACTCAACTCCTGCCCCCCCAAAGCCTCGTGTTGAACCAGAAAACCCCGGAGAAGCTTTGGGACTCGGATCCCAAGGATTCTTCTGCAGCCCCACCAAAAGGTTTGGGAACAAAAAGGGTTTAAGAGGAGGCCACAGAAAATAATTAGAGAGATAAAACTCTGAGATGACAGAATCCTGGAATGGTTTGGGTTGGGAGGGATGACAGAGACCATGCAGTGCCACCCTGCCATGGCAGGGACACCTCCCACTGCCCCAGCTCCCAGCCCAGTCCGGCCTGGCCCAGGACAAGGGCTTCCACAAGCTCCATGAAAACCCCACAAAGAGCCAACTAAAGCTCTGTGCCCTTACTGCACATCCAAGCTGTGCTTCCTTAGCTTTTCCTCCAGCTCTGAGGAGAAGCGCAGGTCTGCTCCCACTATGGAGTAGCGACTGGAGTCCAGGCTGTGGGAATCTGCAAGGCAAAGTGGGAGAGAGGAGCGTTACAGGGATGTGAGAGGGATGTGGAGCTGTGAATCAAAAACGCTGCACGGGAGCTCTTCAATTGGGAGCCCAAGTTTGGTCTGTGATGGCAAACTGTGAGCAGCAAACTCCTCTTTTTAAAACATGAATCCCCTCCTGGCTGTGCTTCCCAGCGCTCCATCAGCAGCAGACCCTGCGCTGAGCCTCCCCTCCCTCTGCAGCCACGCTGAAGCAGAGAGGTTAGCCCAGCTGTTACCATGGTTTCCAGGAATGCAGAGAGAAGAAAAATGGCAAGATTAAAGGCAGGATTTTTGTTTTGTTTGGAGAGTCTTCTTAGATGGCCCCATGGATGTACATAGGAACTGCATAAAAGTCCATCGATGTCTGAAAAACGAAGCTAAGTGGCAATATTTCAAATATTAACAACAGATATAGTTATATAAATTAACTGTATATGTAGTTATATAATAAGTATGGGGAGCAGCCATAGACTTGGGGCCAAAAAAAAGTTATCATTTAACCTTTTGGTATGATTTAGTGGTGGTATTTAAGGAAAGAGTCAAATTACCAAGGTATTCTGATTTTGTTGCTATTCCCCTGGGACACGACGGGATCCTGTTGGTGCTCCCCAGCACAAAGGAGGGACAAATGCCAGAGTCCAAGGAGCCCCTGCCATCCTGGCTCAGCTGGGAGGAAGCAGCAGAGCCTCCTGCCATCAGTGATTCTGACCCCCAGCAGCACTGAGTGCACCAGAGGAGCCCACAGGAGGCACTTCCCAAGTGCTCCATCAAACCCACCCAGAGCCAGAATTCTGCAGGAATACTGGGATGGCTCTGGAAGGGATTCCAGAGCTCCCTGGGCAGGTCTTTCCAGAGCCTGGCCACCCTTTCCATGGAGAAATTCCTCCTGATGTCCAACCCGAGCCTCCCCTGGCACAGGTGGAGTGAGCAGAGAAGTGGCTGAAGGAGCAGGATTCCATTTCAGGGGTTTCCATTTCAGGAGAGGGGAACAAAACAACTGGGGACAAGTGTGGGTTTTCCATTTATTCCATCAAGCAGTGATCAAACACCCCAGAGGATGCACCTCTGTTCAGTTTTCAAGAGCAAGGAAAGTAGCTGCCATTCCAGCAACACTCAGGAACAGATCCAGGAATCAGAAACAGTTCAGAAAGAGAGTTACAAGGGAAGAAAAGAGAAAAAAAAAAGTTGTGCGGCATGTTGAATGATTCAACATTTTGAGTCAAGGCTTTTTCCATGTGCATGTTCTGTAATAGCTTTACTACTTCCCACACCCTTCTATTTAAGTGATTACATCAAGGCCATGATAATGGCATCAAAAAAAGCCACCCAAAAACCCCACCACACACAGGGAAGTGTTTAAATAGGGACTGGTTTCTGTCCATGGATACGGCACAGCGAGCGTCAGCCACCACAATTAGTAGGGAATGAATGCCAACTCCTGTCCAGCTTCGGAGGCTGGGTCACACAAATACATCAATAAGGAGCAGAAATACAAGCCAGAAATAAACCACAAAACTTTTTCAGTGATCCAGGAGACAAGGAGCACAACCACTCCAAGGTGGAAGTAAACGTGTCTTGCTCATACCGCACCGATTTTAGCATTTTTATCATAAAACCCTGAACTGCTTTGGGTTGGGAGGGACCATGGAGACCATCCAGTGCCACCCCTGCCACGGGCAGGGACACCTTCCACCATCCCAGGCTGCTCCAGCCTGGCCTTGAACACTTCCAGGGATCCACACTTCTCTGGGAATCTGTGCCAGGGCCTCCCCACCCTCCCAGGGAAGGAATTCTCAGTATCTCACCTAAATTTCCCCTTTTCAGTCTGATCACACCTAACCAGGCAAACTTCAACTGCTCCATCACCTCCCCCTGAGGGAACCAACACACACTGATGGCAGGACAGTGGCAGCTGGAGACAACTGCCACTGCCCCCAGCCTGGAGGCCACAAATCCATCCACAAACATCCCAAAAGCTGCTGGGCCAGTCTGGCACCAGCTCCTGCCTTCCTGCAGAGCTGGAGGCTCTTGGGGCTGTGCTGTGCAGGGCCAGGGCTGCACTGGGATGTGCCCTGAGGGTCCCTTCCCACTCGGGATATTCTGTGAGGTATGAAGGGAGCAATCTGCTGCCCGAGACTGAGCAGCCTTGCTGCAGATGGATTTTACAATTCCTGCCCATCCTCAGGGCAGCTGGAAAAGGAAAACAGAGCTCCAGCTTGGCAGCATGGTCACGTGTGCCCATTGATTCCTTCTGAGGAACAGGAGCTGGTTTTAACTGAATGGATTCGGTGTGTATGTGCAAACCCCTCTGCTCATTCCTGCTGCAGGGCTGTGACTCAGGCCAGCTGCCCTAATGCTGCCACAGCCAGGGACATTTGGTGGCTTAAACCACTGCAAATCCCAGATTCCAGGCACTAATTCCTTGCGTGTGGCACCACCACCTCGTGCTGTTTTTAGTGAGTCTGGTTGGTTGGGTGTCCTCTACAGCTGCCCTGGGGATCTGTGTGATGCTCACACTCAGCTATCTACAATGATTCTCTCTGTACTGGCTGAATGAAGGCTTGGGAAACCCCCAAGCTCAGATTTAATTTGAGAAATACAAGGGAGGGCATGGAGAAGGGGGGAAAGATGAGCCTCCCCATCCCACCTACCCCAGCCAGACTGTCCTGGCCTGGGCACAGGTTCAGCTCTCCAGGGACAATCAGCAGAGAGTGCTCTGCTCTGGCACAAACCTGTGTGGTTATTTGCCATGACTCTGGCACACAGCTGTGTGGTTATTTGCCATGACTCTGGCACACACCTGTGTGGTTATTTGCCATGACTCTGGCACACACCCGTGTGGTTATTTGCCATGACTCTGGCACACACCCGTGTGGTTATTTGCCATGACTCTGGCACACACCCGTGTGGTTATTTGCCATGACTCTGGCACACACCTGTGTGGTTATTTGCCATGACTCTGGCACACAGCTGCCAGCACAAGTGCTTCAGATTCCACAGGCATAGAACAAGACAAGCTTGTAGTAACCGAGTAGTAGCAGGAGCTGCTAATAGTTGCCTTCTGACCTGAGCAGGCTGAATCTTTCCCTCCCAGCTGTGTCAGAAGTGCTGCTGTGCTGTGCCCTGGGGCAGCACTGCAGCTCCAGCACCCCGAGCTCTCCCTCTGCCACAGCAACTCAGCCTCCTTCTCTTCCTCTCTTCTCACATTAGTGCAACAATTTCCTGGAGGTTTTCCAAGAGACAGCATGCGGGATACTATTGACTCCAAGAGATTTCATTAGGGTTTTCATGCCAAGGTTATCTCTGGCGGCTTTACAAAGCAGCAGCCTGCTCTGCATGCTGCTCTCCCCCAGCCCAGCAGCACTGCCACACTCTCAGCCTCTCCTGGAAGGCCAGGCTCAGCCCTGCAATCCCCCTGACACCCACCCTGGGGAAAGGAGGTCTGGGGAGGGAGGGAAGCTGTGCCCAAGCTGGCCCAGCCGGGGCAGAAGGTGTGAGAGGCACACGACAACACTCAGGGGCAGCAGAACAGCACAGAGAGAACCTGAATGGTGCCAACCCACACTGGCACAACTCAACCCAAAACTCCAAACAACCTAAACAAATCATCCCTGGTGGACCAGAGACAGGAGGGTGGCTGATGTGGGGAGGCAGGCACAGGGAGGGACAGGATTCCAAAATCCTGGCTCACATGCCCACAGAAATGAGTAACATTTCCCTGCCTGGCAATGCTGCCCCGTGCCAGGTGGGGATCCCAGAACACTGCAGGGTCTAACACCTGCACCAGGTCAGACCAGAGGCCTCCCTAGGATGATACCCAGCCTTCCAGAGGCCAGCAGCAGCTCCAAAGGGAAAAGTCAAAGAGAAAAAACATCCACTAACACTGGCACCTAATTTTTTTTCTAGTTTTTTCTCAAAAGTACTTAAAATTGCTTTGTATTTCTGGACCATTACTGAGCTCATGCTTTCATCCATCTATTTATTCTAATACCCAGATCCTGCAGGAAGGCAGCAATAATCATTTACATGTGAGGCACAAACTGTTTTTCCCCCCATGTGCATCACTTTCTATTAATCCACATTGAAATCATCATCAAGTCACTAATTTCACAAGATACTTCTGCAGTTCTTTACCACTCTTCGGAGTTTGGATTTGCCAACAAGCTGCCACTTACTAATCACTATTTTCCCAATTTTTTCTTAGTGTTGAACAACAACATACCCTCAAGCACAGATCTCCATCTCCTCCGTAACAAAAATGAACAACATATGCTCGCCCTCCATCCCAGCTCCTCATCCATATGAGAGCCATTCCTTCCCCACAACCACTGTGCCACTTCTTTGGCACACTTTGGCATGGGACACAGACAAGAACACGTTCTTGAAATCCAGGCACTGTGCTGATGTCCTTTTCCAATAGCTGAGTTGACTCAGAGAACTCCAACAGAGCTGGGAAGCAGAACTCACCTTTCCAAAAGCCACGGGGATTCTTTCTCAGCACATCCTAGGATTCCTGGGTTCCACTAAGCCTGTCTGCTGGAGTTCCTGTGAGCTGTTCACTAGAGACATCAGTCCTGCTGCCTTGGGGTCCCCTGGACTTGCCCTGAGCCCATCTGAGGCACAGCCACAACCTTCTCAGCTTTAAATGAGAGGCTCAGACCAGTCAGTAGCTGAGTCAATTCCTTGCCAAGTCCCTTCAGACCTGTAAGAACTCTCTGCTCATCTGTTTGATTTATCCACTTATTCCGGCACCTCTCCTGCTGCCACTTCCCTTAACTGATCATAAACCAGAGTTCTCAGGGCTCTGGCCTGTGGCTGGGGTCAGCTCAACCTGGAGTTCCACAGCACCTCCACATCTCCCCGGTCCTGGACGCTGCTGCATCCCAAAGATCTCAGCTCAGACTGGAGTTCCACAGCACCTCCACATCTCCCCAGTCCTGGATGCTGCTGCATCCCAAAGATCCCAGTGCAGCAGAGCCTGCAGCTGCCTGTGACTCTGAAGCTCCAAGAGCCAGCCCTGAGAAGGGAGCAGAGAAGCAGCTCCAGAGAAACCAGTCCCAGCAGCACAGCCCAGGGCGGGGGAAGTGGCTGTTAACAGCCCCAGGTGAGAGCAGTGCAGGCTGACAGCTCTGCAGGTGCTCTGCAGTTCCAGATGCACCTGCAGCTCTTCAGGAACACAAACCCAGCCCCTGGCACGGACCCAGAGCTGCCTCTGGACAGTGAAGGTGCAGCAGATCTCCCTAGGGCCAGATGTGCCCCCTGCCTGCAAGCCAGGGGTCCCCAGGAGCCCTTCTGCTCTGGGGCTCTGGGCCTTCATCTTTGGAGGGCTGAGGGTCCAGGGGAGGAATCTGCAGGGCCGGGAAGGGAAGACCAATAATGAGCAGAATAAAATCTGCAGAATGGGCCCAGAGCCTGGGCTAGAGCTGTGCCCAGGGCAGGGCCACAGGTGGTCAGAGCAGGGAGCAGCAGGCACTGCAGCTCTGCCAGGGTGCCCCTGCTCACACAGAGCTGCTGCTGGGGCGGCTGCAGGGAACTGCTGCCCCTGAATCGTCCCAGGCAGCTGCTACAGCTCAGCACCTGCACTGAGAACATGAACTCAGTGGAACCCAGGGAATCTTCCACAGGTAAAAAGGTTTTCAAGTACAGTTCTGACACAAACACACTATTACAGAATGCCTTGGGCTGGGAGGGACCTTAGAGATCACCCAGTGCCACCCCTGCCATGGGCAAGGACACCTTCCCCTGCCCCAGGCTGCTCCAAGCCATGGCCAGCCTGGCCCTGGGCACTGCCAGGGATGGGGAGCCACATCCTTCTGTTCCCTGATGAGCTTAGAAACCAAGAGAGCAGTGCCACATCACACCACCTGAAATGATTGTCCTTTTAATGCTAAAACGTAACAAACAGCACTGGCTCATGAGCCTGGACTGTGCAGGCTGTGTTTCTGCTGTGAAAACTCTGCTAAATGGAAAGATTTGTGCTCTTAATGAGACAGAAAGCAGATAAACACTCAACAGATATTTTAATCCAGTATCCATGCCTCTCTGTAGCACTTTTTCCTTTCCTGTGACAGAAAAGGAGCTACATATGAGAGAAAAAGAAAAAACCCAACAACTTTCTGCCAGAATAAAACCACTTAAAGAGAAGACATTTCTAACATGACACAGAACAAATGGGCAGGAGTCTGTAAGAGAAGAAAAAAGCCTCTTTTCCCTCCCAATTCTCTGTCCAAACAGCATTTCAAACATTAAAAGCCTGCCCACATAGCAGAACAAAATGATCAGAAAAGTTTTAAAAGTGCTGCAGTACATCACTGACTGAGTTTGAAGATGACTCACCTATTAGAAGAGAGTCCCCTGAATGGGATTCCATAATTGGTTTTGACAGGGGAGGTTTTGATCTGTGGGAAGAAGGAAGAAGCATCTCAGAGCAGTTAAGCCTGTTGAACAGTGTGCTTACAGCTTTTTTCTTAACATATATATATATGTGTGTGTGTGTCTGTGTGTGTCAAAAGCAGCTGAGGGAATATCTCTGCCCTCTGCTGGAAAGGAAAACCTTTGCAAGTCTGGTGAAGTCGGAGCTGAGTTTTATACACAATTTCTTTAATTCTGAGCGAATCTTTCAAGTGAAATCCATGCACTGTGTAAGATGTCCTCAATAACCCTTGGTGGATTCATTCCAACAGGACATTCCCAAGCAGCAGCAGCTGTCCTGCCTCCAAGTGAACAGGCACATCTGGGAATTCAGTGCTGTCCTCAACAGCAAGAGAAGATTTCATCACCTCTAATTGTCAGGACACTGTCCCTGCCACACAGCAAGCTCTGCTTGGCTCCCTAAAGCTTTCACACGTCCCTTTCTGCAGCCTGGGACAGAGCCTGCCTGCACGATGAGCCTTTACTCTGCTTTACACAATCCTGGCACAGCCTGGGAAATAACCCCAAAGCCCCTCCAGTGCCACCCCTGCCATGGCAGGGACACCTCCCACTGTCCCAGGCTGTCCAAGCCCTGTCCAGCCTGGCCTTGGGCACTGCCAGGGATCCAGGGGCAGCCCCAGCTGCTCTGGGCACCCTGTGCCAGGGCCTGCCCACCCTCACATCCCAGAACATGAAGAGTTTCTCAGCAGAGATGAAATGACTGGCAGCCAGTCTCCACAGCTGAACACAGGCCTCACACTTACTTGATATTATGGATTTTTCTTGCAACGATCATTGGAAAATCCACTTCAAAATATTTCCTAGGGAGAAGGTTTTCATCCTGGGAATTGCAGGAAGACACTAGAATTAGGGACACTCAAGTTTCACATGCACAGGGCAAGACAGAAGCAAAATCCTGAGCGGTTGTGCTTTGGTTTACACTGCCATTTGTACCAGTGGTGTAACAGTGTTCCACAGCTTAAACCCCTAAAATCCAACACAAACCAGCTGAGAGATGCTAGAATGCCCTCTGAGAACGGAAGGAACTACTGAACACTTTGTGTAATCACAGAAGCCCAGGACAGCTGGGTTGGAAGGAGCCCTGGTGATCACCAGCCCAAGCCCGGCCCAGCAGGGTCACCCAGAGCAGGTGACAGGGACGTGCCCAGGTGGGTTGGGTGTCACCCGAGAGGAGAAGGACTCTAACCCCAGAAGGGATCAGTGACACACACACTGCAGCCACGTGTTTGGGGGAGAGCACAGCACAGCAAGCTGCCACAGCATCCAGCAGGACTTTCAGCCCTCTCAGGGAAGGAGCAGGGAGGGTTTGCACAGGCTCACCCAGACAGTGACCACGTTCCAGCCCTCCTCCAGCCACAGCCAGAGCACAGCCAGCCTGCCAGCACTACAAAAGAGGGGAAAGCTCTTCATTCCACGCTGGCACCGTTTCCCAGCCTGCTGGAGAAGCTGTGCCAAGTCTCCCCTCGCAGCAGTCCCTTTGTGATGGATGCTGCTGCCCGTGCTGGCTCTCAACCCGTGCCTTTCTGAGATGAAACCAGCACTCAGAGCACTCCAGTAACTGCCTCCCAGCTTCTGCACATTCATTACAGCACACCTGCTCTCTGCAAGGACAAAGAACTGGAATTACAGGCCCCACTTCAGCTTTTAAAATCACTGTTACCAAAACATTATACTGGCAGAGCTTTTATAGAAATGCAGGTAAGAGAAAAACTTCACATCTCAGGAAACAAAAACAAAACAGAATTGTCTCTTTTGCACTGATTACATGAATACAATAAACTATGACCAAGCAAAATGTTCCTCAAGCTTCCCTCCAGAACTCAATTTACCAAAGTAAATGCTAATGAGAAGACAATTCACTCAGAGGCATGTTCACCCAGAATCATACCATCACACAACACCTGAATAAGTTCGTTTCCATGAATTACACACACACAAACACTCCTATATATGGAACAGGGTGCCCAGAGCAGCTGTGGCTGCCCCTGGATCCCTGGCAGTGCCCAAGGCCAGGCTGGACAGGGCTTGGACAGCCTGGGACAGAGGAAGGTGTCCCTGACATGGCAGAAGTGGCACTGGATGGTTTTCCAGATCCATTTCAATCCATAAATAAACTCACAACTGGAATCCCAGGGATGTGGGGAAAGTGTGGCAGCAGGAGAGGGAGTGATCCTGCCCCTGCACCCATCCCTGGAGAGCTGCAGGGTCCAGTCCTGATCCCCAGGAAGGACAAGGAGCTGCTGGAGAGGGTCCAGCAGAGGCCACAGAGATGGTTTGGGGTCTGGAGCATCTCTATATTGAGGAGAGACTGCAGGAGCTGGGCCTGGTCAGTCTGGAGAAGGGAAGGCTGAGAGGAGATCCCATCAATCCATTAAATCCCTCCCAGGGGTGTCAGAGGATGGTGCCAGACTCTGTTCAGTGACAGGATAGGGAGCAGTGCCCAGGAACTAAAACACAGCAAGTTCCATGTTGACATGAGGAAGAAGCTCTTCACAGTGAGGGTGGCAGAGCCCTGAACAGCTGCCCAGGGAGGGTGTGGAGTCTCCCTCAGGAGACATCCCAAACCCACCCGGACACGTTCCTGTGTCACCTGCTCTGGGTGACCCTGCCTGGGCAGGGGGCTGGACTGGGTGGTCACCAGAGGTCCCTTCCCACCCCAGCTCTGGTGGGAGTGTGTGAGAGCTGCTGCTGTGCTGCCCTGGGGGACAGAGCCAGCCTGCAGAGCCCAGAGCAGCCCCTCAGGGCTCCCCAGCTCCTCAGGAGCCCCCCAGCCCCTCAGGGGCCCCCCAGCCCCTCAGGGGTCCCCCAGCCCGGCCAGGCCCTGCAGCCTCGTTACCTTCAGCCTCCAGAACAGGGTGTCCATGCCAGCCCCAAGATTCACAATCTGACAGTTGCATTCTGTCTTCTCCAGGAAAGCCTTGATCAGGTAACTGACCCCGTGCACACGAGCATAGTAACCTGCAGCACACACAGAGCTGGGAGTCACCCCTGGCACACAGCTCTCCGTGTTGAATTCTCATGAAGATCCCTAGGCAGTCTGGAGGAAGAATAATGTCCTCTTTTTTAGGTACCTTAGGGCTTTTGTTTGTCTTTTTTAATTACAAAGCCCCGTGCACTTATAAAACCCAACCCTTTGGGCAAACAAAAGTTTTAGTCAAGTTCCACCTCAATCAGAGCAGAATAATTCTACACTTGCAGAGAGCCAACTGTCCTGGGTCAAACTAACATTTCTGACTGCTTTGAGGAGATCTTTGCACTGGCACAGCCCATTCAGAACTCAGAAAGCAAAGGAAGAGAGTTTTGACTCACAGATTGATATTTAAAAGATCAGATACAGCATGGAGTTACTGCTGTGAAGAAACCTTGTCTCACTGTTTCACATGTTCCCTGCCCCCCAACTCCCAGGGTGCAGGGATTCTGCCAGGACAGGTGTGGTGTCCCCATCCCCGTTCCAACTTGCCTCTGTTGATCTCAGGTGCCTTCCTTTCTTTGGCTTGTCTCACAAAATACTGGATGTAAGGGTCCTTCCAGTAGCCAACACTCACAGCAAACCTGGGCAGCAGCAGGGAAGAGACAGAATTATGAAATAAGGCCCCCAAAATTTACCCTAAAAGATACACAGGCTGGAAAGGTCCCTCTGGCCTGGGTGTGCATGTGCAGACGTGGTTTAAAAATCTGTTCTATGTGTGGAACTAGTTGAATTAAGAGATTATATAAAGTTTGGTTAGAAATTAGTTAAAAATTTAGTTAGAAAACCCAGCAGTTTTAGCTGTTGCCATATTCAATAAGCATCCCTTTAATGGCCTCTTTGTTGCCACATGAAATTTTGTGATCAAAGACCCAAATTTCAAAAAGCCCCTCCTGGGGGACCCAGAAGATGAACTGTCTGCCTACAGCCCCTCAGGCACACGGATGAGCCTCTACTTCTAGGACAAGGTGCTCGCCCTGATCCCAGAGCTCCTTCACAGCGGTTTAGCACCGCGCTGCTCTGCTTTAACAGAACTCGTGAGTTTTACAGCTGCTTCCCGAAGGCAAAGCCTGCACCCAAGGATGTGCTGCAAGGCCAGCCCGAGCAGCAGCATGGCAGAGCTCGGTTTGGGATGGACGGGCATTCACGGACAGAGCTCGGTTTGAGATGGATGGGCATTCACGGACAGAGCTCGGTTTGAGTTGGATGGGCATTCACTGACAGAGCTCGGTTTGAGTTGGATGGGCATTCACTGACAGAGCTCGGTTTGAGATGGATGGGCATTCACTGACAGAGCTCGGTTTGAGATGGATGGGCATTCACAGCCAGGCCAGCCGGACTGGCAGCACTGACAGAGCTCGGTTTGAGATGGATGGGCATTCACAGCCAAACACAATAGGGAACCACGCTCATCGCGCCCGGTGCCCATGCCGGAGGGGAGAAGGAAGGCAATGGAAAACCATGGGGCTGGCTCTCCGCTGACCCGCACACCGCTCCGCACGCTCGGTGCCCCGGAGCGAGCCCCGGGCGCGGCTCGGCGGCAGGAGCGGCAGCCCTGAGGCACACCGCGGGTCCCGAGCCGCGCTGGGAGCGCCTCCTGCTCCTCCTCCTCACCCCTCCTCACCGGGGCTCCCCCGCGCACTCCGGGATCAGCTCCCGGCGCGACCCCGCCCGCTGCGGCCCGGGCCGCACGCACGGAGCGCCGGCACCGGGACGGGCCGGGGCCGCTCCCGGAGCCGCCCGAGCCCCTGCGCGCTGCCCAGCCCCGCCACGGGGAACAGCGGCGGGCGCTGCCCAGCCGCTGCCCCGGCCCGGTACCGTTTGCAGACGGACGCGTCCTCGCACGTTCCCCGCACCGCCTCGTCCGCCTCGTCGGGGCCGCCGGCGGCCGCCATGGAGCGCGCGGGGCCCGGCCGCTGCCGCCGCCGCTGCGGCCCGCCCCCCGCCGCCTCTCATTGGGCAGCCCCCGCCGGAGCTCGGCGGCCATTGGTTCGTGCGCTTATGGATGTGCGCAGCGCCCAATGAAAGCGCGCGGCGTGCAGCGCCTCGCCCAGGAAGCGGCGGCGGCGCAAGGCGAGCCGGGAGCTGTAGTCCGGAGCGGGCTTGCGGCTGTCCGGTGTTAGCGTTCAGGAGCACACATAATCACAGAATATGATTATCTGCAGATATTTTTATTGAGAGCTCTGGGAATCAGGGGTACACACCCAAATCTGACTCCGACACGGCTTGCGAGCCAAACGTATTTTATATTCTATCGTTATATAACTTACAAATTATTAAACTTATATTGTTCTATTGCATACATTGACTTTATTCAAGCATGAGTTTCTCGTGATCTATCTCAAGCCGCTGACCACAGTTTCTCATGATTATTCTTACGATTAAACAGTAATTATATTTAATTACTAACTAATCATCACATCTAACAATTTTATCATTTATCACGTACTACCTACAGAGGCGCAGTTCTATTTTTCCCAGGGTCTACTAAGCTTAATTTTCCTAAACCCCCATGATTTTAAAACCCTTTACTACCAGCGGCTCTGTCCGCCCGCCGCTGCCAGCCGCGGGGCAGGAGGAGCCGCGGCCCCGCCCGGGCTGCGGGCGGGACATCCGGGCCGGGCAGCGGGGCCGGGAAGGGGCCGGGCCGGAAGCGGCGGGGCCGGGCCGGGCCGCGCCGGGCTGGGCCGGGGCAGAGCGGCGGGGCCCGGGCAGCCCGGGGCAGCGGCCGCCGCCATGAAGAAGCAATTCAACCGCATGAAGCAGCTGGCCAACCAGACCGTGGGCAGGTGGGCGGCGGGGCCGGGGCCGGGATGGGGCGGCAGCGGACGGGGCGCGGGGGCTGCGGGGCCGGTCGGGGGCGAAGCCTCGGGGGGAGCCGCGGCCGCTCGGCGGTGAAGGCTCGGTCCGAGCCGGAGCCGCGGCTCTGCTCGCCCGCCCGGGGGTCGCAGCCGCGCCGGGGGTCCCCGTGGGTCCCCGGGGGTCCCCGGGGGTCGCGGGGCCGATCGCGGCGAAGCCTCGCGGGGAGCGGCGGCCGCGGGTGCTGAGGGGTGAAGGCTCGGTCCGAGCCGGGGCCGCGGCTCTGCTCGCCCGCCCGGGGGTCCCGGTGGTCCCGAGCCCTTTCCCGGGCTCCGCGGGGCCGGTCGGGGGTGAAGCCTCGAGGGCACCGGTGAAGGCTCGGTCCGAGCCGCAGCCGGGGCTCTGCTCGCCCGCCCGGGGGTCCCCGGTGGTCCCCGGTGGTCCCGAGCCCCTCCCCGGGCGCTGCTTGTCCGCGCCGCGGCGGCTTTCGTTTCCTCTCTGTTACCGCGGAGGTCCCTGCTCAGCTTCTCGCCTTCTCTCCCGCCTGAGAAGGTTCAGAGTGCCTCTCCAGCACCTCGCTGCCTCCCCAGGGTTTGATTTAACAATCACAGCAGCCCTGTCGCTACAGCAGCCAGCGGTTTCCAGCTGTGGGAGTCTGGAGGGTTTTTAACTGGGTTAGGTAGCGACAAATCCGTGCCCAGACAGGGAAGTGCCCTGCAGCAGCAGCTGGCCTTGAGCTCAGCATGCAAATGTCACCGCACTGCTTCTCTAGCAGAAATCAATGCACAAACTTCCTTCTGCTTTCAGTGGAGATTTCATTGGAAAATCAGTTCTTATGTTGAGAGTGTAAGTTGGAAGTCTGTGCTGGTACTGACGGTATAAAGTTGCTATCTGAGTTTATGTCTTGGTGGTCTCCTTTCCAAGAACTCCCTTAGCAGGGTGATGGTTTTCCTTGGAGCCCACGCAGCCCAGGGCAGGTGTGCCAGCTATAAAAGCCCAAGGAGGAGATTTTTAATGGGTTTGTTTTGCTATTAAAGAGGGAACAACCTCCCAGCCGACCTTGTCCTCTGGTTACCATTTCAGGTGAATCAATGGGGTTTTTATGTCTTTGGGGGGATTATTGGCATTCCCTGTTTGCATGTGTCAGCCGCACAGCTCCAAATCCCCAGCGGAATGTGGAGCAACGCTGAGCAGGATAAACAGCTCGGGGTGCCCTGTGCTGCCAGGGCCAGCTCCGGAGGAATGTGGGCAGCGCTGGGTGTGGGTGGGGAGCTGGCAGTGACCCTTGGCCAGGTGAGGGCTGCGGCGCTGGCTGTGCTGTCTGGGCAGGTTCCTGCCCACACCTGTGCCACGGACTCTGGGCTGCCCTGGGCATGCACGGCGTGGGGGAGGCTGCCTTCACCGAGTGCTGACGCTGCTGTCGCTGCTTTTCATTAAAAACTCTATCAATGGCACCCAGGCATTTGGTTTTGCAGGTTTGATACTCATTAATGGTGACTGTTTCACATTGCTCACCTGCTGCTCACATTTCATGTGCTAGTCAAGCGTTCCTGTAGTCACCAGGGCCTTATTTTGTTTCCCAGGGTAAAACCCCATAGCTGGGGTGGCTTTTAACAGGTTTCACTTCCATATGTCAGGGCTGAGGCTCTCAAATTTAGTTTGAGAAGCACTGCAGGGCTCATGGAAGGCGTGACAGGCATTCAGCAGGATCTCACAGGCAGTCGTTCATGTTCTGTTGAGTTGGTGAACTCATTTGTTAGTTTTGAGCGCTGGGATGGAGCGAGGAGACGAGTCCTGCATCAGGAGAATCCCTGTGGCTGTGTGAGTGCCTGAAGAGGTGATGGCTCAGTGTTCCAGAGCCCTGCAGGGAAGGAGCTGCTCCCAGGAGAAGCAGTTTTGGGAGGTGTTTGGGGTCTCTGCATCCCTGGGGCTGGTCCCTGCTGGCTGCTCCTGGTGCTGGGTTTGGAAGGGGTGGCTCCTCCTGCTCTGCTTTTCCCTCGCTCAGAGGTTCCTGGGCTGTGGGAGAGCAGCCACGTTCCCCTGAGGTCAGCAGGGCTGGGAGACCTGGGGTTGTTGCCTTAATAAAGGCAAATAGTTTATCCTTAAAAAACTTTATAGAGAAAAAAAATACAGCTTCATTTTTTAGTTTATTAAAACACTATAAAACTCATGGTTTGTGAAACTATAATGTAGATAAAAACTAATAAACTTCTGAATCCAAACAAAAAATACCATCTCACACATTTAATCCCAACCCTAACAAAAAAAAGATAAAACTGCACAACTCCACAAGGCTTTGTCTGAGTGAAGGGAGGAATGACACAGCCAGCTTCCAGGGGTCCCATCCTTGGACCCCAAATATCAGACCTGGCATCAGGGAAGTAACACCTTCCTATGGGAAATAAGAAAGGATGGGCAGGAGCTCCATCAACGCCGAGGAATGGCATTTATAAGAAGCCTGTGAGTCCGCAGATAGAATTACATGAATTATGAAATACATGTAGGAAACTAATTAAAGAGGGGATTAGCTCAGTGGAACAGGATTCCACAATAATTAATAGATGTGTTAAATATTTTTCAGCAATTACCTCATGGATGTTCTTGGCTGCCTTAAGTGTTCAGTCTGCTGCTGAGGACTTTATATTTCATATATTGGACAGATTTGTTGTCAGTGCTGCTTGGGAAACCTAAAAATGAGATATCAGAGCTTGGGCAGGGTGACTGAGACACAGCCTGGCACTGGAGGTGGCATCACAGGGTGATCTCAGGGCAGGCTTAGCTGGAGGAGTAACTGGGAGTTGTGGTGTGTGCTGGGGCTCGTGGCATCCTCCAGGCTCTCACACCCAGTCAGGAATTCCCAAAAAGCAGGGCTGGGGCCTGCAGGTGAGCAGAGGCAGGGCTTGCCAGGAAACCATCAGCTGATGATTTCCTGAGCTGAATTAATGCTTTGCCATAAAGTGGCATCTTGCCCACAAGAGGCACAGGGCTGATCACCCAGAGCAACCAGCTCAGAGCTGACTTTATCTTGAGCTACATCCTCAATCCAGCTGCAAACAGCTGGGAAGTTTCAGTTAGGCTGGAAAAGAGTGGAGAGGAAAGGAATAAGTTTAATTCTGAACTTCACGAATTTCAGGTGGCCTGTGATTCCTTAG
Organism: Taeniopygia guttata; assembly: GCF_048771995.1. NCBI lineage: Eukaryota > Metazoa > Chordata > Aves > Passeriformes > Estrildidae > Taeniopygia > Taeniopygia guttata. The sequence continues at coordinate 7,427,131 of NC_133039.1, read as the reverse complement.
AGGCCACGTGCTGGGATTGCTTTTCATGGGATTTTTCTCCTAATTCCTCTAAAGCTTCATCTCTGTGGAGGCCCAGGGCCTGGATCCACTGGAACAGCTGGGCACAGAGCAGCTGTGACTGGTTTAGGATCTGCTGTCTCACAGGTTTGAGGTGAGGTTGTTCCTTCCCTTGGGATGCTTCCTGAGCAGATCCTCACTCCAGCAGAGCACCTGAGTGTTAGGCTCAGAAATTTAAATGATATTATTTTTGATGTCAGCAAAGTCATTCTTCACGGATCTACAAGGGCTTGTCTTGGTTTCCATACCCTTTTATAAGTTACAAAGGAGACAGATTTGATTAGAAACTTGGGAATATTCTCCTTTAGAGCTACGGTCATCCCTAATGAAAATAAATGTTGGGAGCTATTGTCATCAAAGCTTTGCACTGATACACTAATAAGCATTTGAACTACATAGCTGAGTAATTTCCATGAGGAATGAGCCCATGGAGAGGTCTGGATCGTGCTGTTTGCTTACAGAGCTCAGGCTGGTAATTAATGACGTTTCAGGCTGTGACAATCTCCACGAGCTGGGCTTCCAGCCTCTGGGGACTGCCTGCTGCTGCTGCTGCCATCAGGTTCTTTCTTCATCCTTTAGGTGCAATCCCTGAGCACCATTCTGATTAAAAATGATTCCAGACAACTGCTGGGGAGGTTTGGGTCTGGTGAAGTCACCCAAGATCAGACAGGTGGATTTTCTTACTGCCTTTGCTGGGAGAGATACTCGATCTGCCCTGGGGCTCCTGCAGTAATTTAAACCAGGGACAGGCAGCTCTGACTAATTAGAAATCTGGAAGAGCCCACAGAGTGCCTCAGAAGGCTCTGGTTTTATGCAAGAGGCTCACTTACTGTAGCTCCTGTGCTCGTTTCCCACTGCTCAAATACAACTCCTTGTGTACAAATAGGTTTTTCCAGGCCCTGTACTCATGGCATTGCTGTGACTCACCAGGAGTTTTGGAACATGGCTTTTAATAGCTCATGTCCTGCATAAAAGTTACTGTGCTGAGCTATATTTAGTGTTTCTTCAAGCCACTTGGCAATGTTCGAGTCTTGAGTTGGAATTGGAGCTATAACGTAATTATTATATTAAAGCAAGTTATGTTAAAATGCCTGATATCGAATTATTGTACAAGGGGGAGCTGCCTGCATTTATCTGTGCATGGAAAACCTGCTGGAAAGCAATAATTTCTAGTAATACTTCATGGAAAATGTGGATGGTCCAAATTATTCCTTTTTTTTCCCTTGCTAAAGCATTATCCATTGATTCTTGTCTTCCCCAGAACTGCTCTGCCTATTATTACTTAAGGGAAGTTGTTCTGCTTCTTCATGTTGTGTTGGTAGTACTTTGAAACTCGCTTTTTCAAGTGTCCAGGGTGGTAAAACAAGAGTGCATCCATCTCTCTCAATACTTCCATCAGTATAACATTAACCCCACAGTGCCATTTAATAGCAAAGAATTTCTTTAATGTTTTTCTGGTTTTGTGTGGGAGGAAAAAATTGAAGATGACCCCAGTACGTGAAAATTTCTGGCTCACCCAAACATCCTTTAATAGAAGTTAAATCTGCTGAGTGTTATTTACTTGCACTACTTGTTGTGTTTGGCAGAGATATTTGAAGAAGTGGTAAACAGGGTTGAAATATTTCATATTTACAGGGAGTTTGCAGGTTGGCATTTGTCTCCATCGGAGTGCTCATGAAAAGAAAAACTCATTTCAGTGTTTATAATCGTTATCTTAAGCATTTCCTGTTTATCTCCGAATGAAGTTCAAGGTCTCTAATTAGGAAATTGAATTAGATCTTTCTGGGTGGCAGCTGAATCCAATGATGGGTTTAAAGGAGTCTGAGTGGATTTAATTAGGGGGGTGCTGTTCCTGAGCAGGGTTTGGGGCTGCAGGTCAGGCCCTGGTGGGAGCAGAGTGTGAGGAATGACAGCCCAGGGCTCACTGCTGGAATGAACATCTGGGGACGGGGCTGTGGGGCAGGGAGCACGGCAGGAGCTGCACTGGGGCTCTGCACTGCCCAAAACTCGGCCCAGTGCAGGGAGAGAGCTCAATTAGCCCAGCAGGCTCAGCAAAGTCTCGGTATCAGCACATTTATCTGTTTCCTGCACCCTTTGGGGATCTGTGACACAATGTAATGGCTTGTGCAGCTTGGGAGATGGATTCTTCTACTGGGACAAACTTCCAATTATAGAAAAACAGCTATTCTGTGTTCAGTTTGGGGCTGTGCTTGTGGCCAGATTTGGCACCCGTGGGGGGGTTTGGGACTGTATTATCACAGTCATAAACCACAGATGATAGAAATCATTCCAGAAATGGATGCTAGAAGTTGGATCCAAGCTGTGGTCTAGACTGGATTTTGTGAGCATGTCTGTTAATCCCATTGATTAATGTCCCCTTCAAAGCAGACTGCTGAAGCCAAAGGAAAAACCACCTGAATGTACTGAAGGTGAGGACTTTGTAGTGAGTTTATTGCAGAGTTCTGTCCAGTCCAGAGCTCAGCATCTGGGGAGACCTGTGAGGCTGAGCTGCTGCTATGCTGAGCTGCTGGATCGCTGTGCTGGAACCCCTGGGAGGACCAGAGCTTCTGGCTGTGAACAGGGAAGAAAAGAACATATTCTGGTCTAGTTCTGGTGTTTCTTTAGGTTTCGTAAAGGCAGTGAGTTTATCAGGATCTTGTAATTCCTCATGGGCCAAGGTGATCTCATGTTTAAAGTCCAGGTCATGAAGAGTGCTGAAGATTAGACACCTCAGAAATTACTTTGTGTTTTTAAGAAACTTCCCTCTTGTACCCTTACAAGGGCAGCACCAGGTTTTAAATCAATGAGTAAGTAGTTGCTCAGCCCTCAGTTTGAAAACCTCATGGCTTGTGATCTGCTTCCAGACCACATGAAACCTGGGAATGCCCTGCCCGGGCTGCCTGGCCTTGCCCATGTCCCGAAGCGGTGACGTGGGCAGGGTGTGATGCCCAGGGATCCCGTGGGTGGCATTTCCCAGCTCCGAGCCAGGGGTGCCATCTGACAGCACCAGGTCTTCCCAGTGTCCCCCCTAGCCTGGGGATGCCATCCCCCCTTGGCCTGTCTCTCCCCATCCTTCTTATCAGCTCTTTCAGGTGCTGGAAGGCCACCCCAAAGCTTCTCTTTCCCAGAGAGAACTAAACAACAAACTAAACTTTGTTTACTTGACTAGTAAATTGTTGTGAATTCCAGTAGCAACCAGCTAAAGCTGCTGTTGAAAAGAAAGAAGTAAGTACATCACTTTGTGTGCCATTTGTGTGTCAGGTGCTGAGTGGGCAGTAGGTAAAATACTTGAGATTTTTGTTGCAGAAAAAGAAATTAAAAGATTCCAAGCTGGGAGATTGGGGTAGTATTAATTGCCTGCTTGCATGCGTGTCCTCTTCTCCTTTGGCTGTGTTCGAGCTGCTGCTTGACGAAGCAGATGAGAGGGCTGATAAAATATTCACAATCCAGACAGACACCGTGGGATCAGCTGGGTCAGCTCGGGCTCCCTGTTCTGCCAGGCTCAGGAGGGTGTGAGGATAAAGGGAGCCTCTGTCTCGGGAAAGCCTGGTCTTCCAGTGCTGTGAAGTGGAGAATAAAGGTCCTCTTTCTGTGCAGGTGACTCCCGGGTGGGTTTAGGTGCAGGCCAGCGGGAAGGGCAGTGCCAAAGCTGGCACACTGTGCCCGTGGCACGGCACAGAACCAGAGCCTGAGTCACCATTCCTGGCTGGAGCTGGCAGTGGGGAGGGATTCTGTCCATGGGTGCATCCAGGCTGGAGCTTTTGGTACCTGACATAGTAGCAGGATAGAGAGGGAAGAGTACACCTGGATCTGCTTCAGTGGCAATGGCTCAGCTGAAGGCTCAGGAGGTGCCTCTTGTCCTCCTGATATTTATTCATACAAAGTAATCCCCACCACGGATGATTCCTTAATTCTGACTTGATCTGATGGGGGTTCTTCAGAGTGAATAATCATAGTATCGGGTTATGCCCAGAGTCAAAATCTTGAAATAGTCATGATTTGATCTGCTGAAATAGCCAGAAGTGATGTAAGAGTCTGCTTCAGCCTGATGCTGTAATGGGATACACTTGGAATTGATGAAGGCAAATGTATTTCTTAGACACTTGCATGTTATTTTAAGGTTATGATAAGGGATCTGTGGCCAGAGCTGCTTGTTAGAGGTCATTGTATTAGCAACGATGAAATGCCACATGACAGGATCTTTCTGGGAAGGGATTAAATGAAAAGTGTCTTTGGGTGTTAGAAATGTTTTCTGATACTCTGCAGAGTTGGTAGGAAGAGAGGAATTGTAACTTAAATGAAGCAGCTCCAATTTTTGGCATTTAGGAGAACCTCCAGCCCGCAGTATTGGGCCTTGTCTGAGGCAGCACTTGTCCTGGCACAGCTCTGACCTGAAACCATGGGAGTTTGATTAAACACCAGTTAAACTGCCTAAGGAAGTCTGATGGCAGTAATTCAGAACCAAGTGCCTTCACAGCAGCTGGTGGTGACACACCAAGTGATTTGGATGGATTACTGTACTAGATTCCTCATTTTTCAGGCTGTTTGAGTGTTGTAGGTACCAGTCGTGAAGGCTAAACTCCATCCTTGGTCTCTTCCAACCCAGACCCTTCCAGGATTCTGTACTGTTGATTAACATTTATTCCTTAGGAGCCAAACAGCCTTGGAAGCGTGGAGCTGGAAGCTGCTGTTCCATGGCTGATCCACGGGACAGTCGGGATGCTTGTGCAACTCCTCCTTCTCACCAGGAAACAGCTCCTCAAGCCTGGGCCAGCTGGGTGAGGTCACCAGCGCTCCTCTCCCGAGGTGGAGCCTCTTTTCCTGGACAGGGATTGTTGTCTGCTGGAGCTGATTGCGCTGCAGCGTGCCAGGGACATCCTGGAGTGGCTGCAGGGAGTGAATCAAAGGGCCAGGATGGCCAAATGGCCTTGGGGGCAGAAGGGTCAACAGAGGAGGAGTTTTTCCTTCTGTCCTGCACATTGTCCTGTGCTCCACATTGCTGCAGTGATTTTTTTGTATACATAACCTCACTGGTGTTTCTCAGGATCCCAGTGATGCTTCCAGAGTGAAATTTAAAATTAATTAAAGGATAAGTGGTAGCTTGTACAGCTGAATAGTGCGCAGATACGGTAGGTCACCGGTGAGAGCTGAAAATGCTGTTGTACACACAGGTAACACATCCTCTATGTTTAAAGCTAAGAAAGCTCCTTTAGCCAGTGACAGGAAAATTAATTTCAAAGGTGGGCCTGTTTTTAGAAGAGAAATTGTCCTGCAGGCAGTTAGAAAAGTCATAGCTGAGATATGGCTGTGGGAAATATAGCAGTTACTCAAATGCGGTCTCATCACATATAAATATCAAGCAATTGTTAGGAAACATCAATCCCCAGATTAAAAATTCTATTTTCTGTAAGAAATGAAGCTGATATTCTCACACAGAGAAATCAGTGTGTGAGCTGAGCTTGCAGCCCCTCTTTGGGTTGAGCATTGAGCTGCTCTGCCCTGCTGCAGAGTGATTTCACACACAGATTAAGTGTTCTGAGCTGCTGGGTTTTGCAGAGCAGAACAGCAAGCTAAAGTAATCCTGCTTTTGTAACAGCAGGTCCAGGCCTGTGTGAAGTGCAGGATCATAAACCTGATTTCCTCAGAAGCAGGGGCTGAGCTGACTTTCATTTTGGAGCGTGGTGGCAGTGGCCTGTGCCAGGCACATTCTTCTCTTTTTCAGGATTTTTCGTAGAGGAGCACAGAAAGAAGAAAGATAAAACAATTTCTATTTCTGCTCCTTGTTTTCCCATGTGGAATGTGTTTGGAGAATTGTTTCCCTGGGGTGTTGCTTGGTTGGATTCTGGTGAGGATTGTTTGAGCCTGGTGGCCAATCCAACCCACCTGGGGCTGGACCCTCCAGAGAGGGCCACGAGTTGTGAGTTAGGAAGAAGTAAGTTTGTAGTTGTAGTATCTCCTTTAAATAGTATATTAATGTGTTATAGTATGGTTATAATACAGAAATCATTCAGCCTTCTGAGCTGGAGTCAGACACCATCATCTCTTCCCCCCAGCTTCACCTGCATTCCCAGCACGTGCTGGGCTGGGCATCAGGCTCTGTGTGCAGGCAGCAGCAGAGCAGGAGCCGTGCCCATCCCCTGGATCCCAGGATGCCAGTCCTGCCAGGCCTGGCCCCTCCTGCAGAACACACCCGAGGGCTCAGCCATGAGTTGTTCATCACGGCGCGCTCAGGAAATCGGCGCAAAGGCTCCCTTGTGAAATCCTGGGCACAGGGAATAATGCCTGTTTGTCCCCAGCTGACTTTATAGAGCTTCAGATCCCCCAACTCCCTTGCAGCCTTTTTGCTGTTATTTCAACGCTTCCAGCTCCTCTTTGCAGCCTGACTTTCTATTCCTGCTTCATTGTTCTGCCTTTTCTGCGTTTCCTTGTTTTGCTTCTGGTGTTGGTTCAGTTTGGTTCCTTCTCCAAGGCTTTCTCTCGCCAGTTTTGTGAGTCCCCAAACTTAAAATAGATCAGGCTGGGCAATACAGTAAGAAAGAGCAGTGTTACCTTTGGTGAAATAATAATTTCTGGACTGGAGTTTTTTGACGCTTAAGCAAGACTGAAGCCATTGAATCCCTGGGTGCCCTATGCCAGGGCCTCACCCGCTTCCCAGGGAAGAACTTATTTTTTAATGCCTAATCTAAACCTATTTGCTGTCAATGTGAAGCCATTCCCCCTTGTCTTGTTGAAGTTAAAAAAAAAAAGGAACCAAATATGCAAAAAACGCCCAGGGTTTTTTCAGCAGTTCAGTGAATTTTGTTCGTTCCTGTAGTGCATATTTTTCTTATTCAGACATGTCTGTCCTGTAAAAAGCTTGTCTGTGGAAAAGGCAGTGCTGCTTCTTGGAGCCCTTTCCAGCAACTGACAATGCAAGACTTCTGGGAAGAGAAATCACAAAGCTTAAAAATGTCTGGAGTCGGTGCACCTGTCCCATGGAGAGGGAATCGAGATCTGTTTGGAAGTTCAGGAGATGGTGGAGGGTGCTTTGGTAGTTTTTTAAATTCCCTTTTCACACGTGGAGCAGTTCTCATGCCAGTAGGTGGTTTGGCAAGGGGACTGCACTCCTTAGCTGTGCCAGCTGCCAAAGGCACAATGGGAATCCCTGAGCCCTCCTGTTATCCTGAGCCTGTTATCTCCTCCTGTTATCTCCGACCTGTGGCTGCATCAGTGCCAGGGGCCCTGCATCGGTGCCCAGAGCTCTGCATCCATGCCCAGAGCTCTGCATTGGTGCCCAGGGCCGTGCCAGCCTGATTCCCAGCTGCCTTCCCGTTGTTCCCATCCTTGGAGCTCGCAGCCCCGGCTCAGAGTGGCAAACCCTTTTCTCCAGGCAGGCATGTCCCTGGAGCTGCTGACAGAGGGGTGCTCCTGCGGGCAGGGAGAGGAGCAGGAGGGCACAGCCACTGTGCCAGCAGCTCTGCCAGCTCGTGTCACCTCCTGGAATGAGATTGGAATGAGATGTGGGCCCCGGGCTGCAGGTCAGAAATTGGTTTAGGCTGATCTTAGGTGGCTGCTGCTGCTGAAAGGGACAGATTTCCCTGTCCCAATGCGGGGACAGATTTCCCTGTCCCAATGCAGAGACAGATTTCCCCGTCCCTCTCTGGGGACAGATTTCCCCGTCCCAGTGCAGGGACAGATTTCCCCGTCCCAATGCAGGGACGGATTTCCCCATCCCAATGCAGGGACAGATTTCCCCATCCCAATACAGGGACAGATTTCCCCATCCCAATACAGGGACAGATTTCCCCCGTCCCAATGCAGGGACAGATTTCCCCCGTCCCTCTCTGGGGACAGATTTCCCCGTCCCTCTCTGGGGACAGATTCCCCCGTCCCAATGCAGGGACAGATTCCCCCGTCCCTCTCCGGGGACAGATTTCCCCGTCCCTCTCCGGGGACAGATTTCCCCGTCCCTCTCCGGGGACAGAGGCTCTGGGAATTGAGTCAGGGGCAGTCCAGCGCTTGCTCCGTGGGTTTGGCACGGGGTGACTGCAGCTGGCACACACCTGGGTGCCCAGGTGAGCAGCCCTGGCAAGCTGCTGGCCCCCAGGCGCTGCAGGATCATTTCTTGCTCCTGGTGCCCAGGTTAAATTTCACCTGGAGCTGCTGCTGTGGCCCAAAGCACAGGAATCCCTGTTCTAGCAGCACCTACTGTTTTGTTGGCACACAGGGGCTGTAAAATGATGCCTGACATTCAGGAATAACAATTCAGGAATTATTTAGGTTGCTTTCTGCTGGACTGTGTCTTATAGCAGAACTGTACCCAGCTAATTTGACATAAATGATTCTGCATAAGTAAGAGGTTGCGGTAACAAGGTTCTCTGCTTGCTTTGGAGAGACCTTGTGTGACAATAAACTTTTAAATGTAAATAAATACCTGGCAGTTAAATATTAAAAGCAGTTACCAAGACGGTGGGGAGTGTGTTTGTGTACCTTTTTTTAAAATGAATTATGTTAATAAACTGACATGTTTGGAAAGCTCAAGTTCTGTAGTAAAGTATAGCGTAAGAGATGTTGATTGTAGTACTTAAGGGGAAAAAAGCAAAGCATAGGAAATCCATCATCATTTGATAAGCTACACCAGAAACTTTAAAAAGTTAGTCTCAGATTCTTTGGGGTTTTTTGGTCACTAATGTATGACAGCTTGTCACAGGACTTTTTTCTTTGGGAGCACAGCATGAGACCAGTGCTGGACTTTAGCAGTTAGAATGTTAATCCCCTGCAGCAGCACTTCGCCTTTCCTTCAGAAGCTATTAATAGTTTCACCAATCAAAGGCACTTTTTCAAAGGAGTCACATTGTTTTGTGCCTGACAGAGGTTTGGGGTTTTTCAAAGTCAAAAAGAATATGGAGGAGTGCATTAATGGCTGTGACTTTGTCCCAGGTATGAAACAGGAGGAAAGCAGTCAGTATTTGATTTGCTGGGGTGATTGGAAGCACTGAATTGTTAATTTTTATTTGTACCCAGAAGTTTACAAGCTGTTGGACTCATCAGGCTGCTCACTGAAGCATCACTTCCTCCTCAAACAAAACTGCTCTAAGTGGGCTTCTACTTTTAGACCACAACTGTATTTTTGCCTGTAGAAAGTTCAGCTTAAGCTCATCTCAGATTTGCAGTGCTGTGGCTCAAAGTGGTCTACCCAGCTTTGCTAGGCTGAAGCCAGCAATGCTTTTGTTGAACTGACAGTATTTGGTGATACTAAAGGTGTGATCCTAAAACCACTCAGCGAGTGTTTTACAAGGAGGAGCCGTGCAGGGCCTTGCTGCAGCGCCTGTCCCTCTGAGAGTGGCCTGAAATAGGATTTGGCTTGAGCTGTGCTTGTTCCCCAGGGCTAAATTTGCTGCCTGGCTCCAGAGCCCAGCCTTGGATCCATTTCACTAGGCAGGATTTCAGTCCCCTCCTGTGCAGAGCCTGTCCTGGGTGTCTCTGCCCTGCACAGGAGCACTCTGCTCTCCTTGGAGGATGCTGCTCTCCTGCAGCCTGCTCTGCCCCTCTGTAGGGTGCTGCTCTCCCTGCAGCCTGCTCTGCCCCTCTCTAGGGTGCTGCTCTCCCTGCAGCCTGCTCTGCCCCTCTCTAGGAGGATGCTGCTGTCCCTGCAGCCTGCTCTGCCCCTCTGTAGGATGCTGTTCTCCCTGCAGCCTGCTCTGCCCCTCTCTAGGGCAGGCAGCTCCCACCCCAGGGCTCAGGTGGAAGGGATCAAAGCCGAGCTTGGAGAGTGAGTGACCAGCACGGTTTGATGGGGGAACTCAGGAGAAATCATAAAGAAGGAAGGAAAAGCAGCAGGAATCTTTCTTTATCCACTCCCTGAGGCCCGAGTTGTACTTGTGCAGCTCTGAGGGGTTTGGATCACTGAAATGTTTGGGAGGTGATGCACCATTTTTAAAGGACTGGGAGCACAGGAGTTGCAGCTGGTGGGTGAGCTCCAGAACAGCAGTCTTTGTTGGGATTTCTGCATCACTGAAACATCTGTGGTCACCAGATTTACAGTTAAATCAATTTTAATACATGTACAGAAACGTACGTTTTTAATTTGGATGAAAAATGAGAATAGGAGGCAAACTAAAAGCCGTGCTGATGGCAGGTTGTGGTGTTCCCCAAATACTAATAACGAAAGTGAGTGGTGACTAGCACCTGACAGTGTTCTCTGAGTTATTTTTGAACATTTGAAACCCACATCAGAATATTGATGTTTACCTTGGGTCATGCTGGTTTCCATTCAAAAATGAGCCTAAGGTCAAACGGGCAGGAGTGACTTACTTGGTGGTCCTGAAACACCTTAGAGTTGTATTTTCTGTGGAGTTTCTCTTGGTGAGTGTTAGAAAAGCAAACCTTTCTGAAGGAAAATTGTCATCTAATTCTGGATTCCTTGTTTTGGAGCAGAGCTGCTGATTCTTTCGTTTTTCCTGGCAGCAAGTGCTGCCTATTGTGTGTGGAAAGCAGGCAGGATGTGCTGCCAGCCTGCCAAGGTGCTCGGTGTTACCTCACCAGCAGGCTGAGCTGGTTACTCCTGGTAACAAACACAGCCTTTGTTTGAGGAAAAACCACCCAGCAGGGAAGGAATTCCGTCTCCAGTTTGGGGTGGATGTCTCCTTGCTTCCACTGAAACCTCTCCAGGGTTGTGGGCTTGTCCCTGCCCTCCCTTGGCATCTGCCCAGCTCTGGGTGAGTCAGGGGTTTGTTTCCAGGGTGGCATTTCAACTGAGTCACTTCTTCTGCTGGCCCTGGCCAGGTTTTTATGGCTCATGTGTCAGGTTTGCTCTCCTTCCTTCCTGGTCAGCCTTTCAGGAGTGTGGATTTCAGAGAATCCTGGAATGGTTCGGGTTGGAAGGGACCTTAAAGCCCGTCCAGTGCCATGGCAGGGACACCTCCCACTGTGCCAGGCTGTCCAAGCCCTGTCCAGCCTGGCCTGGGACATTTCCAGGGATCCAGGGGCAGCCCCAGCTGCTCTGGGCACCTGTGCCAGGGCCTGCCCACCTCCCAGCCAGGAATTCCTTCCTGTATCCCATCCATTCCCTCTGACAGAGGGAAGCCATTCCCCCAGGCCCCTGTGAAGTCTCTTGCAGTGGTTCTGTAGCTGTGTCCTGCCTTGGAGATCAGCCCTGCCTCAGCAGTGATGCCCCAGTGATGGGCAGGACCAGGGGGCTCTCTGATGCTCTTTAGACGGAGCATTATGGAAATGTGAATTGTTTCCTGATGGAAGATAAACACTTTTGTCTCAGGAATTCCCATCTGCTTTTCCCAGATGTACAGAGAAGAGTTCTGGCCTGGAAGCTGCAGAGTGGCCAAGTGAGGGGATCAGTTTTTAACCTGTGGGGTGGGAGCTGTTTGCCCAGCCAGGCTTTGAGCTGCAGCAGAGCCCAGTGGCTTGGCTGAGCTTCAGGCTAGGTCAGAACGAAGGGAAAAAGTAAAGGGGATTAAAAGTAATCACACCATAAAGCACCCTGACAGGAGTTCAATTAGGGGCACGTGGAATGCATTTTTAAAACATCACAGCAAGCCAAAGTATTGTGACTAACATGTCTAGAATTAAAAAATACAGTCTTTCCCTGTAAAACCAATTGGATTTTTGCTTGGAGTGAAATAAGGCCATGCCACCTGCAAGTAGGAAATGGCACCAGCATTTCTGTTCCATATCCTATTTCATGGTAAGTACTGTATTCATTGTCTTGAACAGAAAATTTGCCCGAAGAACCAGCAGTTTTGTTAAAATGGCATTTATCAGTGTGCTGGGATGACGGGGCTGGCTGTGCTCAGGGTTTGGTGAGCCTGGCAGCTGAGCTGTGCTCAGAGCCTGCCCTTCACTGCCTGTTCCAGCCTGGGCTGTGTGTCCCGAGGGTGGGCTGGGCACTGGGGGCTGCTGCTGCTGCTGCCACTGATGGAATCCCTGCAGAGAGGGGCAGTCAACAGGAGCAGCAACAGGAACTCTGCACCTTGTGCCAGCTGTGTGAAAGTCTTGATTTCAGAGACTTCAGTCGTTTCACCCCCTTTTCTCATTAAGAGGATTATTACAGCCATAAAAAACGACTGTTCCATCGTGTTTTTTACAATCAGTCTTTCAAAACACACTGCTGGCTTAAGCCCTCACTTCCAGTTGATTCATGTCAGGGTTCTTGTGGTGTAGCAGAGAAGCCTCAGCGCTCAGGAGCTGCTTTCCCAGGGGAGCAGCTCCGTCCTGCCGCGTGGAGCAGTGCCAGGCTGGTGGATATTTTGGATTTGGGCAGCTGAAGCCCCGCTGCTGTTGCTGTAGGTGGGGTGCCAGCCCTGCGTGCCCAATCCAACATTCCCGGGGTGCTGCCCGTGCCCTGCTCCATCTGCCAGCTCCCCTCTGGGGTGCCAGCTCTGCAGCAGGGCTGTGATCCCCTTTCCCTGGCATCCCCCCAGGGCACAGGGACAGCTCCTGCAGGACCATCCCAAGGCTGGGTCCGGAGGGGCTGGGCAGGGCTGATCACCATCAGTGATGGCCTGGAGGGACCTGGCTTTGCAGACAGGTTTAACTGCTTGGACCCTGCTTTGCAGCCAGGTTTAACTGCTTGGACTCTGCTTTGCAGCCAGGTTTAAGTCTCAGACCCTGCTTTGCAGACAGGTTTAATTGCTCGGACCCTGGTTTGCAGCCAGGTTTAACTGCTTGGACCCCACTTTGCAGCCCAGGTTTACCTCTTTGGACCTCACTTTTCAGTCCAGGTTTAACTCTTTGGACCTGGCTTTGCAGCCCAGGTTTAACTGTTTGCAGCCCAGGTTTACCTCTTTGGACCTCACTTTGCAGCCCAGGTTTAACTCTTTGGACCTCACTTTGCAGCCCAGGTTTAAGTGTCTGGACTGAGTGCAGTTCAGCTCTGGGAATGCAAACAGCCCTGCCTGCTGCAGCCTGGCCTCCAGAGGCTGAGCCTGGGCTGGGCTGGGCTCAGGGTGTCCCGTGGGGAAGGCAACTCCAGCACAGGCTCACCAGGCTGGTGGCCACTGACCAGCACTGCTGGGCTTGGGGAAGCCCTTGGGAACACTCTGCAGCTCAGGCTTCCAGTTCTTGCTTCCAGAATGTTTCTTCAGTGCTTCAATTAGATCAGATGCAAATAAGCCCTAAGAAGGGCTGAGGACAGGAGTTAGCAGTGAAAAAGAAAATGTGTTCTTTTTTAGGAGTTGCTGCTTCCCTGATTAGCTGGCAGAAGGAATTACCATCCCTCGAAGCTGCAGTGAGATGGAAACTTCAAACTGGTCATACCTGTAATTCCAAGGGAGACAGAGGTTAATTCCAGGGAGACAGAGGTTAATTCAGGGAGACAGAGGTTAATTCCGAGGGAGCCAGGTCCCTTTGATGGTTTGCTGCTTTCCCCTGTGCAGAGAGGAGATGGGCTGTGCTGCTATCACAGGGTTGTGTTTTCTCTTTCATGGTTGTGATAACTGAAAAACAACATTATTTAGTGGCTCTTTCTTGGCTTCCTTATTAAAGGTGGAATGTGGGCCTGCAGGAAGGGCGAGGTCTTCCCTCTCTGCGCTTCCGACCCTGACATCATCACCAGGGGCTGCTGTGCCTCTGCCTGGCCTGGCCACGCTCCTGCTGCCACCCAGGGCTGGGAGAGCATCCCACACGGGGACATCTGCATGTCCCACTGGGCTCTGGCTCCTGCACAAACCAGTGCGCTTGGAGCAAAATACATACAATCATTTTGCACTTCACAGAATGATCCATAGGATGGGGGTGACCACACTTAAATTGGGAACAAAATCCTGCTAGCACAGTGCTGAGCCATCGTTCACTCCAGTGGATAGAGTATCCTCGGAGAAAGGAGGGGAAAGAGAAATAAAACTTCGTATTACTCTAAAATTGTATGGAAGCTCTATTCTAATGTTTGAGGGGGTTTGAATTAAAGTTGTGGTTACAGCACAGTGGATTATGCAGGGATAACATATATATATAAATAATAAGTATAAATAATTGCTCTCTAACAGGATGTAATTTCCGTCAGATGGAATATTTCTGTTTGGGTGGGAGAAAAGTTTATCAGTATTGTCTGTGTTTTCCTCAGCAAATAAATATTCCAGTGCTGTCAGAGTATTCGAGCTGCTTTTGCCTGAGTCTGGCTGAGGTTTTGAGCTTTTACTTTATTCTGGCATTTAATTATTAAACACCTTATGGTTCACAATTATTTGAAGCAGACAGTGTGCTGTAAAACTGAAGTCAAATAAATGCTTTAAAACAGCAACCCCAAGCTGGAGGAATGTTGTCCTTGGAGGCTTTTGGCACGTTCAGCTGCTGAGGCTGATCAGGGCACAGCTTGCCGTGCATGCCCCGGTTTGCAGGAGTTGTTTGACAGATTGCAGGGTCTGATAAAGCCTGGAGCAGCTGAGGGACTCTGGCAGCAGCAGGGGAAACTCTCAGAACAGGAAGAGAGCGCCCTGGAGTCCCTCCAAGTGCTCCGTGGTGGAGCTGTGTAGTAACGGTGAGCAGCACAGAGGGAGATCAGGGTGCACTGAATTTATCTTTATTTTATAGGCCTGGCAAAGGGAGACTCAATCACTGTTAGAGCCGAAGAGCCAACAACAAATAAACCTGTGTCAACATGAACCAATTTAAAGTTTGTGTAAACTGGGCTGACAAAAGGCGTGGAGGTGTGTGAGTAGAGACAGGAGTGTGCAGCCTTTGGCTGGAAGTGTGTGCAAGCCACCAGGGGTTTTCTGTGGAAGGCAAACCTTCCTGGGAATACCCTTAACTTCTGCTGAGCTTGTCAAGTACCAAAGCCTCTGCTTTAGTGTTGGGAGTTCAGCAGGGTGAGGGGATGGATGGGAGGTTTCTGGTGAAGGCTGTGTGCATGTCGCTATTGGACCTGAAATGGGTACACAGAAGCTTGGTAAGTTCAAAGGAGAAAAAGAGAAAGTTTTATTTGAACATCTGGTATTTATAGAATTCTAAAGGTGACCGTGGATTGGAGGATGAAATTACCACCTCTCCAACCACACTGGTCAAACCAACAGTCTATCAATTCTCTCTTCTTACAAAGAAGAATGCAAAACAATCATTATTTACATGAGCAGTGTGTGAGAACTCCAGTAGAAATATGCAAACATTATCAGAAGGTTAAAGAAGTTTTATGGGAACTTTAAAACTTTTAAAAGAACTATAAAAGAAAACTTAGCACTTTTAAAAATTAGGGCAGCATGTGTGTGGGGGGCTAAGGGAAGCTTCAGGCTGCCAAGGGACAAAGCTCTGTAGTGCAGAGAGGATGGTGGCTCCTGCTCTTCCCATGGGTTTCAATTCTTTTACACTCAGGTTCCCTTTGCTTCGGGTTACTCCACGTGCAGCTGGAAGCACCATTTGGAGTTTGGTGCAGAGGATTTGTGCTGCAGCCTGGGCATCCCAGGGTGTCAGGGCTTCCCAAAATCCCTGTGCCACAGTGAACGTGGTGCTGTAACTCAGAACTGAGCAGGTTTTGTTGGAGTTGTTCAGGCCATCTGTGCCCCTGAATGTGCCAATTGTCTGACAATGGTCTTTTTTCCTCCTCCCTCAGGGCTGAGAGAACAGAGGTACTCAGTGAAGACCTGTTGCAGGTATTGTATCATGCTTCATGTGTATTTTTCTCAGTGCTGTGATGTGTGAGCCTTCTGAGGTTTGTGGAGTACCTAACATGGGGAGAAACACTGCACATGTCAGGGGTGGAACCCTGAATGTCTTTGACTTTTCAGCACCTGAAAAAACGGGTACATTTTGAGTCAAAAAACTCAGGTACTTCAGTTTCTGGGTCCAGTCCCATGGCTTGGTGGAGTGGAGGAGGAACCATCCTGCTTTCAATGAGAAGAACAGGCCTGCAGAGCCGAGGGGCCATGGGTGCTGGTGATGTGCCAGTCTGTCTGGGGAGGAGGAGGAAACCCTGGCTGGGCACAGCTGGTTTCTGCCCTCACTGCTTTCACCTGAACAGATCAGCTGGGCCTTAAGAAAAGTGGCACAAAAACCATTCCAGCTCTCACTGATAAAGTCTGTTACTGCTTTGAGCGAGTGTGCAAATGCTTCTTGTTTAGCTGTGATACTTGTTCTCAGATTTGTCATGCTGACATCGATTTGTTTGCAGACTTGTCATCTTTGTGCAGATTTATCATCTCATCAAACACGACTTTCGTGGTGGAATTTAAACTGCAACTGTCACATTAACAAGGGTGACTGATTCCATGGAGCAAATTTGCCTGCAGACTTGTCCCACTTGTCTTCCTCTGGTTTCTTTGTGAAGGGTTTATGAAGAGAACACAAACTGGGGAGGGAAGTGAGGCTGGCAGCTCCTGGCACCTGGAGTGTGGAGGGCATTTCTGATTAATTCCAGAGCACCTCAGCCTGCTGGAGCTCAGGGCCTGCAGGTGGAACAGGGAGGTCTGGCAGATGATGGACGTGCCTCTGGTTCAGAGCTCTGCAGCTTCAGCAGGCAGCTGAGGGAGTGTGTCAGCCCTCAGACATGAATTCAGCGCAAATACACAGAATTACAGAGTCCCGGGCTGCTTTGGGGTGGAGGGGACCTCAGAGCCATCCAGTGCCACCCCTGCCAGGACAGGGACACCTTCCCAGGCTGTCCAAGCCCCGTCCAGCCTGGCCTTGGGCACTGCCAGGGATCCAGGGGTGGCCACAGCTGCTCTGGGCACCTGTGCCAGTGTGTGGTGACGAAACATTTCACCCCATTTTCAGGGGGTTGCTCTATTTAAACTGAAAATAATCTCCCCAGCTTGACAGTTGTGTTGTTAACCCCTGAGGGGCTGTGCAGCTCAGAGGCACCAAGGATTAAACAAACACCTTGTTAGCCTGCGAGGGCCCAGCTGCTTTCTTGCTTAGCTGCAGAGTAGTAACAAGAAGTGAAAGCCAAAAGCTCTGCCGCTTGTTGCCAAAAAAATTTTGCAAGCAAGGCTTTCCCAGGCCCCGAGCAGCCTGGCTACACCCAAGTGGAAGAATTTACTCACTTGTTTGTTTGCTCTTGGGGGCTTGTGCAGGGGCAGGAGGCTCTTATCTAACCCAAGAGTTTGGAAACGTGGTGCTGCTCACTTCACAAACATGGTTCACAGTTGGGCTTTTTTATATTTAGCCCGAGCTTTGCCACAGGATTGTTACAGCTTTTTTTTGTTCTGTTTCCTGAAGGGTTGTGCTCCATTTCAAGTGTCTGTTCAGTGTGTTTCATCTGAAGACAAGGGCTATAATTCAGTACTCAAAAGGCCTTTACAATAGCCCTGCTTTCTGGCACGGCCCTGTGGCAGATAATAAAGCAATTGTGTGATGTTCTGTACTCTGGGGATGGCCTGAGGGGACAGACAGCGTGGCCTGTGGGTCACATTGTCAGTTCAGAGGTGGCTTGAAGGAGATGAATGTCCTTTGTGCTCTCTTGACATCTCTGCACTAGAAAGCAGATCAGAGAGGAGAGGGCAGGCTGTGCAGGCTGTGCAGTTCTGGGGCCATTCATCTGCCCCTCTGCGGTTCAGGAAAGAGCTGCTGGGGATGTGTGTGCTCCAGAGCCTTGCCAAGGCAGCCCTGGCACCACCCAGGGCTCTGCCAGGGTCCCAGGGGTGCCTCAGCTCCAGGATGTCACCGTGCCCAGCTCTGGGGACCCCTCAGCTCGGGGGTACAATCTGAACTACCCAACCTTGCAAATTGAGTTCCTCTGTAACGAGAGGATGGCTTACAATGTGCTGGTGGTGTTTGCTCCCTGGCAGCGTGTGGGGCCCTGGCACAGGTGCCCAGAGCAGCTGTGGCTGCCCCTGGATCCCTGGCAGTGCCCAAGGCCAGGCTGGACAGGGCTGGGAGCAGCCTGGGATGGTGGAAGGTGTCCCTGCCACGGCAGGGCTGGCACTGGGGGGGATTTTGGGTTCCTTCCACCCCAAACCATTCCAGGATTTCATTTTAAAGATAGCACAAGAGAAATGAAGAATCTTGGCTGCAACATTAGACCACAAACAATACCTGCTTGTTCACTGATCTCCTTACGGACGTTTTCCACCTGGACTTCATTTTGAATTTTTGCTCCATGCTTTGTAGGTAGAGGCAGAGTCTTGTGCTCTCAGAGCAATCTCTGGGCACTTCCTCTGCAGCTTTTTCTACCCTAACAGGTTTTTACTGATCTTTTTGAGCACTTCAACTTGGGTCCATTTTACCCTCCTGAAAATATAATAAAAGTGATTTTAGAGCTGTATGAAAAATTGGAATCTGTTCAGATTGTTTCTACAGATGAAATCTAGTTTTTTTTCCCCTTGCTTTTTAAATAGAATCCATTCCAAAGGGCCTCCTGTTATTCTTGGTGAGTCATCAAAATGCAGATAAACAGCATTCTTTGGGTGCTGTGCACAGAGAGCTCAGTGCCATGAGCAGTTCTGTCCCACTGCTCCTCACTTTGTTTGTGTTTGGTGTTCTTTGAAATAAAATAGTCCAAATTCCTTACTTAAAATCCCTTAAAAGAACAGTTTATCATGTATATATTTGTCCTATTCACAGGCTGTGTATTAAGCCGTGTTTGAATTAGATGCTGATAAACAGAACTCTTGTTTGGGCTTTGACTCCTATTTTATAATTCCATTTGAATCTCAGTAGTCTCTCCCTGGAAATACTGTTTTGCTCAGCGTGTGGGAGCTTTGTCCTTGTGTTTAACAGCCAGGGAAGGACATGCAGGAGGAGCTGGAGTACAGGTTTGTACAGGGGGAGGGAGCTGTCAGATGTGTCTTCATCACCTGCTTCACAAGGTCACAGTGAAAATTATGAGTTTTCTCTGTAAATTAGTGTCTTAGATACCTGCGGGTGCCATTCATCTCAGATGCCAAGTGTCACCCTGATTCCCTTTTGCTGAGATGCCAAGGAGGGCAGTGTTTTTTCCCTTTCCCACTTTCCAGTGCCATGAGCTCTGGCTGAATTTCCGTGCCACTGAAGGAAAAACCAATTTCAGTCTCCCCCCGAGCGTTTTTGCTGTCAGGCATTTCTGCCAAGCAGCTGCACTTCTTGTAAGCTGAAGAATTTGAGAAATCTGCAACCCAGAGCGGCGTGTGGTACAGGGGGAAGGTTTTCTGCTGAGGCCAGGGAAATAACTTCTGGTTTTTGTGTTGTTTTCCCTGCCTCCCCTCGGCCGGGCCATCAGATCGAGAGGCGCCTGGACGCCGTGAGGTCCGTGTGCCACCTGGCCCAGAAGAGGCTGATTGCCTGTCTGCAGGGCCAGCATGGCACAGACCCTGACAAGAGACACGTGAGTACAGCTCTGGGTGCCACCCTGCTCCTGCCAGGGCAGCCCAGGGCAGCCCAGCTCTGCCAGAGCAGCTCGCTGCTGGCACCAGTGACAGCTCAGTGACGGCCAGTGACACCCCAGTGACATCCTGCTGAAACACCAGTGACATCCCAGTGACATCCCAGTGACACCCCAGTGACAGCTCAGTGACACCCAGTGACATCCTGCTGAAACACCAGTGACATCCCAGTGACATCCCAGTGACACCCCAGTGACATCCTGCTGAAACACCAGTGAAATCCCAGTGATACCCCAGCGACAGCCCAGTGAAACAGCAGTAACTCCAGTGACATCCCAGTGACATCCCACTGAAACACCAGTGACATCCCAGTGACATCCCAGTGACACCCCAGTGACATCCTGCTGAAACACCAGTGAAATCCCAGTGATACCCCAGTGACAGCCCAGTGAAACAGCAGTGAAATCCCAGTGATACCCCAGTGACACCCCACTGAAACAGCAGTAACTCCAGTGACATCCCAGTGACACCCCAGTGACATCCTGCTGAAACACCAGTGAAATCCCAGTGATACCCCAGTGACATCCCAGTGACACCCCAGTGACAGCTGAGTGAAACTCCAGTGACACCGCACTGAACCAGCAGTGACAGCCCAGTGGAACTCCAGTGCCATCCCAGTGACATCCCAGTGACACCCCACTGAAACACCAGTGACAACCCAGTGACAGCTGAGTGAAACTCCAGTGACACCACACTGAAACAGCAGTGACAGCCCAGTGGAACTCCAGTGCCACCCCAGTGCCACCCAGTGTCCCCATCAGCAGCCCAGCAGAGCTGGGCACCCCTGGGCAGTGCCAGGACACTTCTGTCCCTGCTGAGTGCCCGGGGCCTGCAGCTGGCTGGAAATGCTTTTCTGTACACCTGTGATTCTGCCCCTCCTTAGCAAAGCTGCAGGGAGGATGTCTTAGAGCATCAGAGGCAGAAACAATTCACATTGACACCTTCTCCTTTTAGTGGGTAACAGAGACCTGAGAGCAGGGGCACAGAGCAGAGATGTGACAAGCTGGGTGCTTAAACCTCGGCTTAAAGCTGTTTATCTGCCCTTGGCAGTGCTTGAGATGCACTTTGGGCCAGTCATTCCAGCTGAAACTGAGAAGAAAGCACTTTTCAGAGAGTCAGAACAGCAGTCTTGGGCCCTGAAACCTTTTGTGACTTGGCATTTTCTCGCAGTCCAAGAAGGAGCTGTGTTTGTGTAATAGGAACCACATGGAAGAGCAGCAAAACCTGAGAGGGAGGTGCTGGGGAAGCTGGAAAGAGTGAGCAGCACTAAGCTAAGCACTGTTCCCTCTGTTCCACAGAAAAAACTTCCTCTGACAGCTCTGGCTCAGAACATGCAGGAGGGATCCATCCAGCTGAGTGATGAAACTCTGCTGGGGTAAGTGTTTGCCTTTTTCCCTGACTCCTTACTGCCTGCAGGGCTCTAATTGGAACCTCTGGGTGCACAAAGGCTGGTTTCAGCCTAATAAAACTCCATATTTCCAGATTCTTTCTCTCATCCAAAGGGAGAAACAGCAAGCCAGCAGTTTTTCTGGAATGATTTGGGGACAAGTTTTAGGCTGAATTGCATTCCAGAGGATTTTGATTCTCCGCTATCATAAAAGCCTTTAAAATGGCTTTTTTCCTTGTGGGTTAGTAGAATTACTGTCTCCATTTGAAACTTAAAATATTATGTGTTCTACAATGAAACAGCATTTTTATTTTAAACTGCGTTCTGCAGGTTTGAATTGATGACTTAAAATAATGTCAATTTGCATTAATGGCTCCTGGTTCAAAGTAGCCCCAGTTTATCTATCCTGGCAAAGTGGTTATTTGCAATTTACAGGAAAGTGGCTGAAACAAATGAACCTCCCTGTGCTGAATTCCTGGAGCCAAGTGGGTTTTTTCATTGCTGGTGGGAATTCTTATGGAGACAGTGTAGAATGACCCTAGAAACCTTTGAGAACATATTTCTGAGCCACTGCAGGAGATTTAAACCTGGATAAAAATCTTACAGAAGAGGTGTTTTCCTTATAACAGGCATAAGATGAAGGTCAAGTCATGGGTTTGGAGCCTGAGACTGCTGGGGATGGGATTGCTGGGAATTAGGGTGTTAAGACCTCCACATTAAAGGGGCTTAGGAGAAAATGAAATACTGCATTGAGCAATTTCTCTTGCATCTGTGAGATGGAAGGATGGGCTTAGAAATAAATACTGACATCTGTGCCCTCAGGGCTGGTGTAATCACCTGGATGTCTGAAAGCTTCCAAAGTGCTGTCATGGCTCAGGAATTTAGGAGAAGAAGGTTTAATAACACCACTTGCCTGTCCCAGATTTCTCCAGGAGTGCACAGAGCAGTTGGGTTCAGGCCATGAAGGGATGCTTTGCTTTCTACAGCACAAAGCCTTCCAAAGCTCTGCTCTGCCTTCAGTCCTTCTTCAGTGCTAACTGCCATGACAGTTTCCTGCAATTCTTACAGGAAAATGCTGGATACCTGTGGGGATGCAGAGAATAAACTGGCAATGGAGCTCTCCCAGCATGAAGTACAGATTGAGAGAGAAGTTCTAGACCCGCTGTGCCAGCTGACAGAGGTGAGATAGCTCGGCCTGAGAGGGGGAACACATCTGGATTGGTGCCTAAACTGAGAAAAAGTGGTTTATCTCATTAAAAAAATGCTTTAAGGAGCCCTGTGCTAGTGGTGGAAAGTAGCTGTGAAGCCTACAACACGTAATTTGTTACAGTGCACAATTGAAAATTCAATTAAGCCCCTAATTCTCATTTCAGACAGAGATCCCCAACATTCAGAAGCAGAGGAAGCAGCTTGCAAAGCTGGTGCTGGACTGGGATTCTGCAAGGGGAAGGTAGGAGAGCATTTTAGCTCCTGGGTGCTTTTCTGTCCATGTGAGCTCCTTGTTGGCATCTCATGGCACCTGCTCTGCTCTGGTGCTTGCTCCTGAAATGCTGCTCTGAGCAGGCAGTAGGTGAAAAAAGACAAACTTACATTTAAGTTACACCAGAAAAGGATCCATGACTGCTAGATCCAAACAGAATCAAGATTTCAGAGCTCTTCCGTGCCTGTATATAATTGGAAAAATGCTGGAAACTCACCCATTTTCCAGTTCATGCAAGTGTTTAACTTAAATAAGGGATCACTGAAGTTTTCAGCTTGAAGAGGGCACAGGAATCTCTCTGTGTAACTACACCAAGTGCTTTTACAGCCCTGTATGGAACTTTGGGAGCTCCTGGGTCGTCCCTCTCACCCTTGAGTGCCTTTGAATGGTTTTACACTGCCCTGAGAATTGGTGGAGCCGTTTCCAGCATATTCTACACCCACGCTGTAGGGCAGACACAGGATTCCTGGTGATTTTTATAGCTGCTGCTGGATTGTGTCAGCATGTCAGGAATGGTGTGTTTGGAACCTTTTGGTTCTGTTGGAAAACCTCTGGAACTGTGGGGTTTGTTTCCTGTTGAAGGAAACCAATTTCGAGGGAGCCATAAATGCAGATCCGTGTTGGATATTGATTCTCACAGAACGAAACTTTTCTTCCCCAGGTACAACCAAGCCCACAAGACTTCAGGAACGAATTTCCAAGTGCATCCTTCAAAAATAGAATCTCTTAAGGAAGAGATGGATGAAGCTGGAAATAAAGTAGAACAGTGCAAGGTAAGGACAGGATGAGTGTCCCTTCCACACCTCCCTTGGAACTGCCCAGTTGTGCAGCTGCAAATCATGTGGCTGTGACAGTGTCTGTCCTGGGGGTGTTTTCATGCCAGCTGATCTCTGGATTGCTTTACTGCAGTGAGGAACTCCATCCAGGGTGTTTCTAAGTTGGGTATTTGGCATTGTTTTCAGTTTCAGTCTGAGCCAGCTGTGTCCTGGCCATGGGTGGATGTTCAGGGTGTCTGGGTGCTCCAGGCCATGGAGCAGCTCTGCAGTAGGAGGCACCTGGAGAAGACTGAAGCTGAGCCATCCCAGGACCCGTGACACCTCTGAGCAGCTCACCTTCATTTTCACTTCTCAGCAGCAAATGCTCCATTGAGCACTGAGAACTGAAACCATTTTTATGAGTACTTGTTTTTGAGTGCTATAAATAACTGGACTGAATGGCAATGTGGTCTTGACTGAGGGGGGCAACTGCTGTGCTGGATAAAGCAGAGTTAAGGTTTTGAAATAATTTTGCTTGAAGAACACTTGCAGCAGAGCAGGTGCATTACAGCTTCTTAGTCCAAACTTCCTGAAGGCAAAATAAACAGACTAAATCTACCTGTGCAGTGTGAGATGAGTAAATCTGCTGTCCTGGTTTGCATCTTTCCCAAAGGATCAGCTGGCTGCAGACATGTACAGCTTCGTGTCCAAGGAGGGGGAGTACGCCCGCTGCTTCGTCATGGTGAGTGCTGGCACTGGGCTCTGTTCAGCACAGCTGGGCACACACACTCCCTTCTCAGAGATGACATTTTGTGTGCTAAACCTTTAGTTTTGTCTTATGTGCTCATCAGAAGCTAATGCTCTTTTTGTTTTTAAAATGTGGCTTCTGTTCTCAGTTATTAGAAGCACAAGCAGATTACCATAGAAAAGCATTAGCAGTCATAGAAAAGGTCCTACCCGAAATTCAAGCCCATCAAGGTAAAGTAACCTGTGCTCTGGCTGATGCTTCTCCTTGCCTGTGCCACCTATGCACAATATTCTCCTCCTCTATCTCGACTCTCTTGCATGCAGACTGATTTAATAAGGCCATTTTGATCTGCTTAACAATTGTACATTTCCGGGCATAATTCCATCTTCGTGTTCTCCGGAGTTCTCCAGCCATGTTTAACACACTAATAAAATATTGATTAAGGATCTCTCTGATACCCAGAAGGGTAAAGGAAGGATTTTTTCTGTTTGCTTACCTGTCTTCCTTGTGCCCTTTTGCTGAGTCACAGCTGGCTCTTCAGGCCAATGAAAGTGTGGTTGTGATTTGGTTCTTGAGTGATTGCAGGTGATTATCAGGAAAACTCCATGTATTTTAGGGAGCTTGATGGTTTTTTCCCTCATTTTGTGCAATCCTCTTTCCCAGTGTGCACTGCATGCAGGGAAAGGGAGAGTTTGGGTTCTTGTGCTGATCAGTTGTTAAAAAAGTGAATTAGACAGCTTCATTTCTTCCCTAAGAAGACCTGAAACTGCTGCTAAGCTTCCACTGTCAGGGGATTTTCATGTGTATCACTGATGATCTGGGATGAAGATGCACTGTGTGTTTTGGAAACTACTCTCCAAAATATTGGCTGTGCTGTCCCTGAATCTTTAGAGAAATAGGGGAACAGAGTCTGAGGAAAGCACAATCTGAGCTGAGGGAGCTGTTAAGGATGAGCCAATGAAATACATAAATCAGTAGGAAATGCTGTGGGATATCTGCATTCTGTGGCAGAGGGGTGATGCTGGTACAGCAGCAGGGCTGTGCAGAAGGTTGTTTTTGGATATGGCTGCTTGAAATTTGTTGTTGTTGCCTGGGAAGGTTGGACAGAACAGCTGAGCAGCAAATGCTGCAGGACCGACTGGCCTCCCCAGAAGGTGGCTGGGAGCCATGGTGGCCAAGTGGCTGAACGTGGGGAATTTCTCACCTTGTGTTTCCAGCTGCAGTGTGAATTAGAATCCCTAAAGGTTTGGCTTGGAAGGGACCCTAAAGCCATCGAGTGCCACCCTGCCCTGGCAGGGGAACCTTCCATGATCTCAGGGTGCTCCGAGCCCCGTCCAGCCTGGCCTGGGACACCTCAGGGATGGGAGCTGGGACTTTGAACAAGCACGGAGGTTTCTTTTCCTGATGTTTGCTGTAATTTGCAAAGGTTGGGAAATGCCTTGTGCATCTCGTGGCGTGTTAACCAATGAGAGGCACTAAAAGCAGACAAGGGAGGTGATTGATGTGGTTTTGTAAAGAAAAGGGGTGAGTGAAATCCTTTGCAGAAACACTTTGCCTTCAGAGCACTCTTTGAAGTCCTCTGAAGTTTTTGTCCTTCTTGGCCTCTTTTCCACATAAAAGAAATAACACATCTGTACTAACAATAACCTTTTACATCTGCATTTTTTCAGTTAAAATAGCAGAAATGGGTCAGAACGTAAATGGTAGGAAAGAAGAAATTCACATTCAATTTGGAGAAATTTGTGCAAATTGGAGTTAAACAAGAGTTGAAGAATTAAAGTGAAAATTTGGATGTTGTGGTGCTGGGCTGTTACCATGGTAGTTCTGACGTGATACACTGGGGCTGTTAACATCCATTGTAATTTGCTGATTTAAGGAATAAAACAGCTCAGTTTTTATTCACTTTAAATACAGTTAAAACCAAAATCAGCCCAGGTCATGCAGTCTGGGCAAAATTTGCCTCACAGATTCTTGCAGACTGGAGCCAAATCAGTGTTACTGGAACGTGCAGCCTTGTGCTGGCACTTGTTAAGGTTTGTTATTTATAATTCCAGTTATACACAGAATTTGTACGTGATATTCCATCCAGAAAGATGCAGAAGTATTTTTTTCTTGACCACCAGCAGCCTCATTTTCTCTTTGCTCATGATCCAAGGGACTTTACCAATCAAGGGCTGTAAAACTCCTGCTGTAGTCTGAACATTTCTGTGCTGTACTAGAGGCTTTCTTCTCTTCTTGCCTGGGCTGTAGTTCAAGGGTTTGGGAGATATCCTGCTCAGTGTTTTGATACTCTCCAACTTAGACAAATGGACTGAAAAGCCAGCTTTTGGAACTCCCCTGGAAGAGCATCTGAAGCGCAGCGGGCGGGAAATCGCCGTTCCTATCGAAGCCTGTGTCATGATGCTCCTGGAAACAGGGATGAGAGAGGAGGTGGGTAATTCCAGGGAGCTAATTCCAGGCCAGGAATCCGGGGGAAGAGGGCCGAGTGAAGCTCATGAACTGGTGTCTGTTTGTTAGCATGGTGCTTAACTAATTTCTTCATTAAGTAGTTGGTAAATGCTTTGCAGCAGAATAACTCAGCATGTGTGAAGTGTCTTGGAGGTGGATGCAGAGACAGTGAAATTAGGGGTGGGCCAAGGGTGGGAAAGAGCTGAGCCATGGTCAGGTGGCAGTGACAGGGCACATGAAGGATCAGCTGGGTCATAACTGTCAGGGAAAATCACCAAAGCTGGAATGTTCTGAAAGAGGCTGTTGTAAAACTGTTGTAAAACTGTTGTAAAACTGTAAAACTGGTGCTGTTCCAGCCTTGTGCCAATGTGTGGTTACCAATCAGTACGTTTTGTTTCTCTGGTGCAGGGCTTGTTCAGAATTGCTGCTGGAGCCTCCAAGTTAAAAAAGCTGAAAGCTGCCCTGGACTGTTCCACGTCCCAGCTGGATGAGTTTTACTCAGATCCCCACGCTGTTGCAGGTATTGGGAGTGCTCTGAATCCAAACCAGGTGTAAATTGACACAACACAACTTCGTGCTGTTCAGGTGTTGATGTCCACAGCTAGACTGGGAGAAGTGACAATCAGTGGAAAGTTCACATCACAGTTTGACACAGATAAGTGTAGGGTGCCCGTGCTGATCACAGCTGATGTGTTTGTGACAATGGTGTGTAAAATTCAGGTGATCATAATGGCCCAGCTGTCATATCTCTCATGACAGGGGTGTTAACATGGTCAAGGTAGATTAGAGCTGTGTGTAGACCTTCAATACATCTTTATAAGAAATCCTTTGTCCTGAAGAGGTGATGCAGAGTTTTACAGCGTGTTTCTGCCAAATTGCACCGAGTACTGACAGACCCTTTGTGCTGAGATCTGAGCAGTTCCACTGTGCAGGTGTCAGGCCTTGCCACTTTCCCTGGCACTTGGAATTCATTTCACAGATAAAACTGCAAATGTGAGGGCAGATTTCCCCTCAAGTGTGAAAGCAGTGGCTGAAGTGCCAGCCTGTCCCTGTCTGCATTGCAGGTGCCCTGAAATCCTATTTGCGGGAGCTGCCAGAGCCTCTCATGACCTACAGCCTGTACGAGGAGTGGACACAAGCTGCAAAGTAAGCATGCTAGGAATAGCTACAGAGGAAGTCATGCTGCACATTTCTGTTAAATTTGATTCTTCATAGATGAATTCAAAAGAAACAGCCAAGCTCACACAGTTATTTATTATTTCACTAACGGGTATTTCGTGTAACAAATTATTTTAAATAATAAATAGCTTAATACAACTTGCAGAAAATGTGGTGAATTACCTTCTTTGTTTAACTATTAGGGTTGCTTCAGGCTGCTGGCTGCACAGTATTGATGCTCAAGCAGTTTTGTGGCAGGTAGAGATAATTCAGGCATCTGACAAGCCGGTTACCAAGTACAAAACATTTATTTGGCATAAATGAAGTTGATATCATCATCTCTTTGTCACTGTAGAAACTAATTCCAGCCCTGAAAGTAAGATGTCATGGCTTTTTTTTTTTTTTGTCCTTTCAGTATTCAGGACCAGGATAAGAAGCTCCAGGAGTTATGGAGGATTTGTAACAGATTACCTGAGCATTACCGTGTTAACTTCAGGTGGGTGTGAACACCTCTTAGCTCAGCTGCTTTGCACTTCGAAGCCAGTTAAACTAAACTCTAATCCAGGTGTGCTGTTCTTGGCCAAATTCAGTGACATTTATAAAAATACCTCTTATTTCATGCAGCAGTGGCCCTGCATAGGAGGTGTCCTCAAATTAATTCCCTATCAGCTGTCAGGAAATAATGATGCACAGAGCCTTTCTACTTATGGCTCATGCTCTGCTCTG
This sequence comes from Taeniopygia guttata, assembly GCF_048771995.1. Lineage (NCBI taxonomy): Eukaryota > Metazoa > Chordata > Aves > Passeriformes > Estrildidae > Taeniopygia > Taeniopygia guttata. The sequence goes on along the minus strand of NC_133039.1, from coordinate 7,399,092 downwards.
TGCTGTAGTTTCCACTCTTAGAAACCACCTGGATCTATCTTAAACATCTCATTTTTCCTTTTGGTTTTGCATTTTGGAAATGAACAGGAACAAAACCAGCTCTGGTGATTCCTAGAAGCATGGAATTTCCATTACAGGACATAAAACTAGCTGAAATGAAGCATTTTTCTCTGGAAGTATAATATTTCTGTGGTTCTGTTTTGCTAAGATGGGAGCTGCTTTCTTTGCTACCCAGTTCAAGTTTTATGAGTCAGGAGCAGAAGCTTTGGGCAGCTGCCAAGCAAGAAGGCTGCTCATCTCATTTCCTTGTTGTTGGGAGCTCTCTGTACAAGTTCTTGAACTTTTATTTACTTGCTTTCAACGAGAAACACTCATGGTTCCTGCTGTTTATTTTTTTTTTCCTTTTTGAAGGTATTTAATCAAATTTTTAGCCAAGCTTGCCCAGAACAGTGACGTTAACAAAATGACACCGAGCAACATCGCCATAGTCTTGGGCCCCAACTTGTTGTGGGCAAAGAATGAAGGGTGAGTTCTTTTAAGAAAGCTATAAAGCAGAACTGGGTGAAGCTGTAGAACTGACAGGTTTAAATCCTTTAGCAAGGAATTTAGCAATTCACAGCAACGGACTGTTTACCTAAAAAATATATGAAGTGTTCTTTCAGCCCATGCCTCCAGGTCCTTTGAGGCAGGAGGGGTTTGGGGGGTGTTTCCAAAAGCTGTGAATGTTCCTGAAGAGTCTGGAGTCCAGCACAGCTGCTCTTTCTCTGGTACTGAGGAGCTGATCCATCATGCTTAGCCTAAGTTGCTGTTTAGGTGGTCTGAATTGATTTTTTCACTTTGACGGGACTCTGAACGGAGCGTTGTTCAAACCTCCCCTGCAGATCCCTTGCTGAAATGGCAGCAGCCACCTCGGTGCACGTGGTAGCAGTTATTGAGCCCATTATTCAGCACGCAGACTGGTTCTTCCCTGGAGGTGAGTTCCTGCCACAGCTCAGCAGTTTGGGCCCTCCAGGTCACCCTGCTGGCCTGTGCAGTGAGGCTCCCCTTGGGCTGGGTGTGTGTCTGAGGAGGCAGTCTGTCTGTCTGTCCCTTTGCAGATGAGGATTTCAATGTGTCTGGGGCGTTCGTGGCAGTTCCTGCTGTGAATTCCAATCACTTGTCACACACTGGGAATGACTATGAATGTGGGACCCTGGAGAGGAAGAGGCCTCTGAGCATGACAGTGATGGAAGGGGATTTGCTGAAAAAGGAAAGGTAGGTGTAATTCTCTTATTAGAGGGGCCCATTATACCCTCTTCCAATGAGGCTTCAATCAGACACCTTCACTGGTGTCAGGAGAGGAATTTCATGGAAATGCTGTAGATAACCACGGTGATTTGTTTCCTGTTGTTGCAGCCTGAGGATGGCTCAAAGGTAATGTACTGTTACTTCCTTCCAGTTACACTCTGTGCATGCTAAAGCCCAAGCAGATATTGCTGCTCCCAGTCTCCTGGTACCCATTGGGGGTGGTCTGAGATTCACTGGAACAGAAGTGCCTGCAGTAGCCTCTCTCAGTCTCTAACTTCTGGTATTCCCTGGCTTCTCTTTCAAAGCCCATAAGCTGAGGTGATGTTACCTGGTGCCTTCATGATAAGACTTCTGAGTTGATGATGGTACAGTATTGCCACAGCAAGCAGTAGAATGCTAAAAGTTCCCAGTAAAACGTGCTGTTTCCCATATAACATGTAGTGTAACGTTCATTCTTATCACTCATCATGAGTATTCAAGTGATGTGCTTGTTTTTAGCTGTTGATGCAAATGTTGTTACCTGTTAGCTATGACCAGCCACATGCAAATTTGTCAGCACTCACAGAGGAAGAAGAAAATCGGTTCAAGATTCAGTGTTTAACAGAACAAGAATAAAATAATTTCTAGAATGAATGTGCTGTATGCATTCTAAAATCTGTTAGAGCTGGGGTCTGTTTCTTCTCCATTGTTCTTGAAATGCAAATAGAATGATTTGGGTTGGAAAGGACTGTAAGGATCCCTCTTTCCAGCCCCCAAATCACAGCCTGTATCCAGTAGCTTTTTTTTTTTAATCTCTGCTGCAACTTAGTGTGTGATAGAAACAAAATTCATGTGGCAAAATACATTTGGTGAGGAGCTACTCTGGTGTGTGAGGAAACGTCTGTATTTACACGTGAGATTCCGAGTGCTCTGACCTCATTGTCATCAGTGTTTGTCTCCAAATGTAATTGAGTAGTTTGTTCAGTGGCGTTCAGCTTATCCCTCTGCGGGGATAAGCCAAATCCCGTTGCATGTTTAACATCGCTGGTGTTGTGCAGCAGAGGAGGCTTTAACACCGCGGTGTCGGAGCTTTCCTCGTTGGCTTTGCATGCGGGGGTTCATCGGGGGTGGGACCCCCGAGTCCTGCTGCCGCAGCCCGGGGGTGGCCGCCTGCTGCTCACTGTCTCTTCTCTCTGTAGCTTTGGTGTGAAGGTGCTGGAGCTGCCCGCGACCCCGCGGCGATGTGGCACTGTAAACAGAAAGCTCACATCGCCCGCCTTCCAGCCGCCGCTGCCGCCCTGCGAGCCCGCGGCGCTGCCCGAGCAGCACTGCCCAGCCGGGGCTGAGCCTGCTGCCGGCCCCGGGGCTGCTCCTGGCCCCACGGCCGCCCCCGCCGAGCAGCCCCAGCCTCCGGGCGCTGAGGATGCCAGGTAAGAGGCACGGCCGGCGCTGGCAGCGGCGTGGCAGCGGCTCCGGCAGCAAACTGGTGCCACCCGTGCCCCCTGGAATGTGCCCTGGCAGCAGCGCCCTGCAGGAGCTCTCCTGCCACAATTGGCCTTCTGAAACAACACACTGAAGTGGTCTGATCAAATAGCATCTGTGGTTCTGGGTGTCCCAGAATTCACCTGCTAATGCAGCATACACAGGTCTGTCTGTTCTGGAGTTCATCTGCTAAGATACTGGAATTCTTGGGGACAAATGATGATGAAAATGATGATGATGATGATAAAAATACGCACTGACCTTCCCAGGTTATGTTCTGCAGATGTGCACACAGGTGATACCAGTTTGCTGCTGAAAGAGCCAAACCTACAGTGGCAATACCAGAAACCTGTTGGTCTTGTTTGTTGTTTCTTGTACTCGTTACCTGGATATGTCTTGTTTTGTTTATTTGTCTGTAGCAGGTGTTAGTGATGAGCAGACTTGCTTACTAGAAAACTAGTAATCAGTTTATCATATTTCAGGATTAGTTTCTTTAGGACAGGCTCTTTGCTGTTTAATTTCTCTTGAAGCTCTGTGCTTGTGTCCCTGGACTCCAAGGCTAATTGCAGCAGCCTGAATTCCTCCTGTGAGGTGGAAGCAGCACTTTGCTGTCAGCTCTTCAGTGTTCTGAGAGCTGTGACAAGCCACCTGTGAAGCCTGCAGCATTTCCAAATGTCAGCCTCAGGGTGGAACCCCACCGTGGGGTTTGCTGCAGCACTGACTCTTGTGCACAAAGCTTGTTCTCAGGTGACACATTTACAAAACCAGCTCGTTTGGAAATCCCCTGCACACCAGTATTTCCTCCACTGATGGCTTTTGTGGCAAAGGCAGCTGAAATGAAACCTCAGGGGTCGTGTCTGAAAGTGGCACTTAAAATCTGCACAGCTTCTGTGCAAGTACTCACAATTTGTTAGCAGCACCTGGAGAATTGGGGATTGCAAAGTGCCAGTGGAAGTGAGTAAAGCCAGTCCTTTGGAGGGCTAAATTGAAGTGAGAGAAGCCTGCAGGTGCATGGCCCAGGAGGGGACCCTGCCCAAACCACCTCACCTGGCTCATCCTCCACATCCCCCATCGACCCAGCACTTCACCACTGAGCCATGTCCTCAAGTGCCACATCCACGTGTTCTTTGAACACTTCAGGGCCTGTGACTCCACCACTTCCCTGGGCACCTGTGCCAGGGCTTGACAATGCTTTCCATGAAAACTGTTCCCTCATGTGTGATCCACGGCACGGTTTGTAAGGGAACAGCTGCAGCTGGGCCAGACAAGGCACGCCACAACCATCTCTAACCTGGGCTCTTTCATTTCCAGTGCCTCAAAGTGCAAGGACAGCTCGTCCGCAGCCACTCCTCCCCCGGTGAGGAACGGCGGCCAGGCAGGGCCAGCCCCGGGCCAGGCAGGGGCCAGCACCTCCCAGCTCGGTGTCAGCCAGCCCCAGAACGCTGCTGGTCCCAGTCCCCACGCCCTGAGGAGAGGTGTGTGTCTGCTTTCCAAGCCTTTCTGCTACCTTCCAAGCCTTGATGTACTGCAGAAATGCTGCTGAAATAACTTTACCACCTTACACAGACAGCAGTTGACTCTGCTGGCTTGTCCCCGAGGCCTGGCTGTAAAGCACTGTGACTTTTGCACTCTGAATGGTGACAGTGCTGCTTAACAAACTCTCTCAAAAGCTATTGATCAGTAAATGCTTATAATTGATAATGCACCATTTTATTCTGATAACATAGCTGGGGGTGTTTTGTGCTGCTAATTGTTTTCTTTGGGAGCTTGGTTTGGAGTTGTAGAATTCCAAAATGGTTTGGGTTGGAAGGGATCTTACAACTCATCTTGTTCCATCCTCTGCTACGGGCAGGGGCAGTTTCCACTGTCCCAGGGTGCTCCAAGCCCTGTCCAGCCTGGCCTTGGGCACTGCCAGGGACGCAGGGGCAGCCCCAGCTGCTCTGGGCACCCTGTGCCAGGGCCTGCCACCCTCACAGGGAGCAATTCCTTCCCCATATCCCATCTAACCCCACTCCCTGGCAGTGGGAAGCCATTCCCCGTGTCCTGTCACTGCCTGTCCCTGATGCTGGGATCTCCCTCTTCTCTCCACAGCTGTGAAGAAGCCAGCGCCGGCCCCCCCCAAACCAGCCAATCCCCCCCCGGGGCAGCCAGGGAGCCAAAGCTCTTCCCCGGCTGCTCAGCCACCTTCTGTCTCCCCAAAACCTCCGGCCAGAAGCTCTTCTCCGCCCGCCCAGCACGCCAACCAAGGAGCAGCCCAGACCTCCTCCCCGTGCCAGGTTTCTGCACCCCGGAGATACTCCAGCAGCCTGTCCCCGCTCCAAGCTCCCAGCCACCCGCCCCCGCAGCCCCCAGCACAGGCAACTCCTCCCCTGCAGCCCAGGGGCAGCAGCCAAGCGTGTCCAGGGGAGCAGGGCCCCGAGCAGCCGCCGCCGCAGACCCCCACGCCGCCCGACACGCCGCCGCTGGGCAAGCACGCCGTGCCCCCCGAGCCCTGCCCGGTGCCCCAGCCCGGCACCTTGCCCCGGCCACGGCCCGTGCCCAAGCCCAGGAACAGACCCAGCGTGCCCCCTCCGCCTCACCCTCCCTCGCAGCCGCCTGCAGACCCCACGCACACGGCCTCCAAAATAGTCACAGGTGAGTGCGTGCCCCTGGCACTGCCAGGGCAGGAGATAGTGCTGGGGCTGGGGGCATGGGGGAGCCTGGCCAGCACAAAGCACGGTTAGATGCTCCATAGCTCATTCCCAGTTCATGCCTGGCCAGCACAAACCACGGTTACAGTGCTCCATAGCTCATTCCCAGTTCATACCTGGCCAGCACAAACCACGGTTAGATGCTCCATAGCTCATTCCCAGTTCATACCTGGCCAGCACAAACCATGGTTAGATGCTCCATAGCTCATTCCCAGTTCATGCCTGGCCAGCACAAAGCACAGGGTAGATGCTCCATAGCTCATTCCCAGTTCATGCCTGGCCAGCACAAACCATGGTTAGATGCTCCATAGCTCATTCCCAGTTCATGCCTGGCCAGCACAAAGCACAGGGTAGATGCTCCATAGCTCATTCCCAGTTCATGCCTGGCCAGCACAAACCATGGTTAGATGCTCCATAGCTCATTCCCAGTTCATGCCTGGCCAGCACAAAGCACAGGTAGATGCTCTGTAGCTCATTCCCAGTTCATGCCTGGCCAGCACAAAGCACAGGTAGATGCTCCATAGCTCATTCCCAGTTCATGCCCACCCAGCTGCTCTGTGCATCAGGAGTGTTTGGGGGCAAGTGGACATGAACTTTTGGTTTTTTGGGTTTTTTTTTCCTGTTTGGAAGCTTAACCCTGCGATAGCAGCGCCAGCACAGCATCTTGGCAGTCAATTCTGCTTGTACATCTGTTGCCAAAAAGCAAATATTTAGAGGAGGGAGAAGATGTAGCCGAGGATGGTGGATTTCAGCACATACTGAGATAAGAAGAGGGCACAAGTGGTCACTGGCACGTGTTTTACCAGGCAAAACATGCAGAGAATGTTTTACCTTACAAGAACGGAGCCTTCTGATGTGCATTTAAGTTGGACATCCAGAAGTTAAAGAATCACCTGTATAAAACTCTGGTTCTTAGGTCAATATTTATAGAGCCTCACATTTTAAGTGCAGCCCTTGTTTTAAGACAACAGTGGAGTAAAGAGAAACTTTTGTCTTCTCACAGAAGCTTCATGAAGCTTGTAGTTTCCAGTTTGGTTGGGATAATGTTTCTTTAATAAAGTTTATTTTTTTTAATGTAGTTGCTAAGGCCATTCAAAACCAGCAGTTTTTGGAATGTTTTCCTGCTGAGTCACTGCTTATTCTGGGAAATTCTGAAGGAAGAGATACTGAATGTGGGAGACTAATGCTTTTAAATCTACTTATAATTAATAATGGTTGGAACTTTCCCATGACACTGCAGCTTCTCTAGAATTAGACTAATGTGTTGGAATGCAGAGTATCAATTCTGTTGCCTAACAGCTCTACCCCAATGCCTTCACAGGTGGGGATGGTTACTGCGAATAAGGTTTGTACTCACAGAAACGGAACTGCTGACCTGCTCCTGTTTGTAGCTTTGAGTTCAGATGTGTGCTTGGAATTGTGCTCTGCCAGCCCTGTGTTCTCCCCCCTCCATAGGAAACGTGCTCTGCCAGCTCTGTGTCTCATCCCTGCACAGCATTCTGCCTGCAAGGGGGCTCAAGCCTCTGCTGCAGTGAGCATTCAGTTGTCCCTTAAGTCCCTGGAGAGAATTAACCCTTCACACCACCCCCAGAGTTAGTCCTCAGTCAGGTGTGAGGGATGACCCATTTCCAGCAGGTTTCTTCTCCTCAGTGCAGGCAAATAGGATTTTTCCTACAGTTTGGTGGTTTGGTTACGTTTTAATGTAGCTCTCACTGTAGCTTTGCAGTTCTTTTTAGCCACTACGAGTTTTATTGGCAAAATCCAGGCTGATGTGGCCGAGCCCGTGGCAGAGCAGCCCCTGCACCGTGGCACCTTCCAGGCTCCCTGCTGGCTCTGCTGCTCAGCCCCACTCCTGCACACCCCACTGCCATCTCCGTGGGGCTGGGGGGCCCTGGGGTGCTGCCCCACTGCCTGGGGGCTGCTGCTGCCTCCCCAGGGAGCACTGGGGACTCGGGGCTGCCGGGCTTTCCCAGGGTTTGCCTCTCTGCAGCAGGGCTGAAACCAGGCTTGGACTGAGAGCTCAGGCTGGAAGTCATTCAGGTTTGGGGTTTCTGTTAATCGAGAAGGAGGTGCCCAGAGCAGCTGTGGCTGCCCCTGGATCCCTGCAAGTGGCCAAGGCCAGGCTGGGGGGGCTTGGAGGAACCTGGGACAGTCAGAGGTGTCCCTGCCCATTATAGGATTCCATGGAGAAACCTGCAGTTAATGAGCTGCTTAAGCAACTGAAAAGTAGCTTTGATTTTTAAAATAAGTGACTTCTGATTGTACTTCTGTCAGTATATTTAAAATATGAGGGTAATTTATTCCCAAGCTGAAGTCAGAAGTGAGGCTGGGCTCTGAATCTTGACAGCACTTTAAATGAAGCTAGCGGCAGCAGCTGTGCTAGTGAATCAAACTTCAAGGGAAGACTTAATCTAAATTTCCAAGTGTTTCATAGTTTGACCATATTTATTTTCGTTTTAGGGTTTTCCTGGTTCTGAGGAAATTGCTTCAATGCTAGCAGACAGGGAGGGTTTGTTTTACCCCAGTGCAATGGGAGAAATCCTTATCTTGTAATTAACATCCAGCTGGGGCTGCTTCATTAGAATTGGGCACAGCAAGCACCTGCCAGAGGGAACTGCAAACCAGAGCAAATTGGCCCAGGTGTGTGCTGTAAACACAGTATGGGAGCTGCCACACAGGAAAACTGGGAGAGGAAAGCTGCTGAGGGAGGATTCTCTCCAAAACTGGTGAAGGGACCTAGAAGATCCAGCCTGTTTAGCTAAAATCCCCTTGGGGAGGGGTTGAAGTGACACTCAGGCTCACCTCCAGCAGTACACTTCATGCTAAAGCATCCACCTTTTCCAGAGCAATGTGTTTTTAAAGGATTAATAATCTGAATTAACACCACCACCTGCACCTAAGAGTGTCTGCTCTAATATTCACACCTGCACATACCAGCACTTACAGACTCACTAATTCACAATGTGCAGCTGCTGGTTTTAATTTGAACCTTAACAAGTGGAATGAGGGAACAAAATTAAGGTGCCAGCAAACCTCATAATGATCCCTGAATTCTGACCTGTCCTCAGGATACTGTTGACTCCTTTGTCCCTGTACTGGGCTTTAGTAATGCCTCAAATTCTATTTATGGTGTTCAAGTGAGAAGCCCTAGAATATTCTAATCAAAGGTTTTATTAAATAATCCAGATGTTTGACCAGCATTCAGTAGGAACTGTATTGGCAAGTGCAATGGTAAGGAAAAGGCCCCTGATTGGCCGCCACTGTTGCTAATTGCTAATTGCTAATTACTAATGATGTGTGTGCTAACTACTAACCCCCCCCCAGTGCCCTGCTCTGTGTGTGTGTCCCCAGCATGGCCAAGAGGGGCTGCTGCTGCTCCCATTAACCCACTAAAGCCTTGGAGAGCAGAATGTGGCTCCTGCTGTCCCTGGCCACTCTCCCCTGTGCTGCCTGTCCCGAGCACCAGAACTGCTCTGTCCCGAGCACCAAAACTTCTGTCCAGGGCACCAGAACTGCTCTGTCCCAAGCACCAGAACTGCTCTGTCCCGAGCGCCAGAACTGTTCTGTCCAGAGCACCAGAACTGCTCTGTCCCACGCAGGGCTCCTGCTGGATCCGCTGTCACTGCCCTGCCCTGTGCCCCTCTCTCCCCATGCCACAGCCCCCCTGAGCTCCTGCTCCAGGGGCTGGGGGCCTGAGGGTCTCCCTGCTTACACAGAGGGTGGGGTGGGGTGGGATGTCAGGTCCCTTCCAGCACAAAACCATCCTGGGCTTCTGTGCCTGGAGCTCCTGCTCGGTGCCAGACCAGGTGGGATTGCAGCTGCCCTGTGCAGGAGCCCAGGACACAGATCCCTGCAGGCTGCTGGGCTCTGGGGGCTCAGGAGCAGGGCAGGCTGCACTCAGGGCCTGAGTCCCCTCTTCCAGGTCATTTAGCTCAGAAACCTTCAACTTGAGTTTTCTGCAGTAACTTCTGGGTTAACTTCAGGATGTCATGCTTGAGTTATGAGTCCCAGTCTCTCTAGGATGCCTGTCTGCACCTCCTGTGCTTGAAAACAAGGCATTTATTTGGATTTTTTGTTGATCTAAGTGATCTAAATTACTTCCTATGTGGAGCAGCTGCTGGACTGCAGTGAGGGATGTCACGGCATGTTGTAAATCAGCTTTCCAAAATCCTTGCAAGATTTTCAGTTACCTTTTTTTGAGCTGCTAGGGATTTTTCTGGTCTGATAATTCTAGCTGCCAGGCCAGTCAGTCACCGAGATGCAGCATTTTGTGGTCCTTTCTGGACACCTTGTCTTGAACAAAATCCTCCTCTCCCCAGAAGAGGCAAAAACCATGACAGGAGAGAGGTTTAATCTGCACTTGGTGTAAATAACTTCTGCCTCATTTTGACACCATCCTTGTTCCTGTTGCTTCTCAAAGTCACAGGTGGTGCTCCCTGCTGGATGATTTAGGTGCCAAATCATTTTGCTGAGTGTTTGGACACGAAAGTCGGGAGTAGCTCTCGAGGGGCATTGAGGAATCGGAGCCTAAATCAGATTCCTTCAGGGAGGAGGGCTGTTGCTGTGCCCAGGGCTCAGGCAGGCTCTGTAGGAGCAGCAGCCCGAGCTGTTCAGCTGGGCTCAGCCCTGAGTGCCCACAGGGGCAGCCCTGCTCCAGGAGCCTTCCCTGCCCTTTGCTCTCCCTTCTGTGTCTGAGGAGATGCCCGGCAGCTCCCGACTCAGTGAGCTGAGGCTAAACTTGCTGTTCCCTTTTTGTGCAGACTCTAATCCCAGTATTGCAGAGCCACTCGCAAACCCTCCCGCAGAGCTTCCTGCAGAGCCGGCGGGCAGAGAGCTGCACAACCACCTGCTGCTGGACATGGACACCGACACGGAGAGCACCGCGCTGTGAGCCGCGCCCCGGCCTCCTCGCCGGGGGCAGACCTGACAGGGAAAGCTTCTTCTGGCAGCTGGCACAGCTGGGCACAGCTGGGCACAGCTGGGCCAGAGCCTCCTGGGGACTCTGACCTCTGGGGGGGCCCAAGTTGGAGAAGACCCCCGAGGAAATGGAGCCCAACCTTTGGCCACGCTCCGGTTTGGCCCTCAGAAGAAGTTTAATGATCTGGGTCTGGACAATGGTTTTCAAACTCTTGGGTGGAAGGAATGAATTCCTGCAGGAACTCGCCTAGGAAGCGTGCTCAGTGCTGGTACAGGTGGTGTTAGCAGAAATTCCAAAAGAGCAAGGAGCAGAACGTTAGTTATTTAAAGTGCATGTCTGTATTTTGGAAATAATCCTTCTCACGGCACGGTTAGAGGTTCTTTGTAGTTCTTAGCCCGTACCAGGAGCTGCCTCCCAGGGACATTCCCTCTCAGATTTGCTGCAGATTCCCCTCCAGCCATGAACCCAACCCCTGCCCCAGTGCTGGTGGTGACTGCTGGTTCTCAGTCACCCTGTGAACTGTGGATGCATCCAGTGCCTTGAAGGACTGTCGTGCTGTAGGAGGAACTTCTGTCTCTTTAATCATTTCATTGCTACTTAGGATCAGTACTTACCCTGATTTCATAGTTATTTGTATTAACCTGCTTTGTTCATGTGCAACTGTTTCACAAGGAAACCGTGCAAATGGGGTTTGTGCTTTTGTTGAAAACGGTTGAATTTTGAAAGAACTTTGAAACAGCTGTTTGGATTCAGAAGTTGAGTGAACATTTATAAAATTAAAGATGGTTTTTTCTCAACTTAAGGCATCTTTATTCTAGTTTTGTTGCTTCCACTTGGTCCTGAAGGTCACAGCGATCCCCTGGACTGTGTAGCTCGGAGTCACTGACTGCTCAGCGTGGTTTTCCCTTAAGGACCTCAGTGGGAGCACTTTGGGACCTTCCTCTGTCACCACCCAGCCCTGTAACCAATCTTTGTAACTCTAAATTCAGTTTGAGGAGCCACAGACTCCAGTCCTGTGACTGATGCTGATGTTAGTGCCTCTCCCCCAGGGTTTCCCGCAGTGTTTCACAGGCTCGGGAAGGATCCCCAATTCCCAATTCCCTTTATGTGGTTTAAATAGAGGATTTCCTGACTCTGTGGGCTGCTGCAGGTTTCCAGCTGCTCCTGCCTGTTGTCACTGCCTGCACACGCAGCGCTGGCAGCTCTGGGGGTGAGGTCTGCTCCCACCCTGCAGTGTTTAATGAATTCTGGGCAGGGGAGCAGGCTCTGCAGGGAGCCAGGGCAGGTGAGGGGCTCCAGGAGGAGCCTCCTCCAACCTGCCCATGGGGCCCAGAAGTCTTGGCAGCCCCCCAGCCCCACAGACTCCAGGCAGACAGGGACCAGCTCTCACTCTTTAATGTTTCTCTGCAGCTGCACGAGGGCCAGGGCCAGCGATGGTCCCAGCCCAGGGTCAGCGATGGTCCCAGCTCAGGATCAGCGATGGTCCCAGCTCAGGATCAGCGATGGTCCCAGCCTGGGGTCAGCGATGGTCCCAGCTCAGGATCAGCGATGGTCTCAGCTCAGGATCAGCGATGGTCCCAGCTCAGGGTCAGCGATGGTCCCAGCTCAGGATCAGCGATGGTCCCAGCTCAGGATCAGCGATGGTCCCAGCCCGGGGTCAGCGATGGTCCCAGCTCAGGATCAGCGATGGTCCCAGCTCAGGGTCAGCGATGGTCCCAGACCGGGGTCAGTGCTGGTCCCAGCCCGGGGTTCTCTGCTGAGGCACTCCCAGAAGGGCCATGGGTGCCCAGGCCATGAGGGGCTGTCCCTGGGCACCTCTGCCCTGGCACCCCTGGAGGGTTTGGCTGGGTTAGGTCCTTCAGGTGCCCCCGGCAGCAGCTGTGGGGCAGTTTCCAGGCTGGTGCTGGTGTTGGTGTTGCCATTGCAGCATTGGTGGTCCCGGGCAGGTCCAGCAGCACTCACTGCACACAGGGAAGGAGCTGAGCAGGCACAGCAGAGCCCAGACAACAGCCCCCGGCTCTGCTCTGGGCACTCGAGGTGTCACTCTTGTCCCTCAAGGCCAGAGGAGCTGAAGCAGAGGGAACCCAAGTGGTCGTAGCTGCTTATAGAGGCATAAATAGGAAGAGAGTCCAGGCTTCCTGAATTCCAGGCAGTGCTCTAAGGCCAAAGAGCAAAATGAAATATTTAAAATAACCAAACCAACCTTCCTCATCCGGTTGGTGCCAGGTGGGCTCTGACAGCGCCAGTGCCAAGTGCTCGGCCACGGGCACAGCCAGGCCCCCATTAGAAATAAGGAAAATATTATGTCTTTAAAATGTCTTAAATAAAGAAATAACATTTAGAAAGCATTAGGAATTACGTGACCCTCTGCTAATGATTAATATTTCCAGCAGTTCGGGTTAGGTGGTGCTGTGGGGCCGGCAGCCCCTCTATGCGAAGTAGGCCCAGAGGAAGACCCCGGCGCAGAGGCAGAGGAGCAGGTTGGCGTTCAGGAGGTGTTTGACCAGCGGCTCCTCCTGCAGGGACCCCGCGGGCCCGGGCTCGGTTCTGGGCACGCTCTGGGCCCCCTCCTGCCCGCGCTCCATCCCGCAGAGCCACAGCGCCGTGCCCAGCAGCTTCCAGCGGCCCTTGGCCTCGGCTCCTGCGGGCAGAGGGGAGCGGTGAGCCTGGCCAGGGCTGCCTCGGGCTCGGTACAGGGTGTGCTGCAGACATGCAGCTGTGAACACCCTGCTCTGTGCAGATTTGCTGCAGACATGCAGCTGTGAACACCCTGCTCTGTGCAGGGTTTGCTGCAGAAATGCACCTGTGAACACCCTGCTCTGTGCAGGCTTTGCTGCAGAAATGCACCTGTGAACACCCTGCTCTGTGCAGGGTTTGCTGCAGAAATGCACCTGTGAACACCCTGCTCTGTGCAGGGTTTGCTGCAGAAATGCAGCCGTGAACACCCTGCTCGGTGCAGGCTTTGCTGCAGAAACACCCGTGGATTCCAATGAACACCCTGCTCGGTGCAGGCTTTGCTGCAGACATGCAGCCGTGAACACCCTGCTCTGTGCAGGGTGTGCTGCAGAAACACCCGTGGGCTGCAGTGACCTTTGGGGAGGGGGTCCCCAGCACTGACCTTTGGGGTGGGGGTTCCCAGCACTGACCTTTGGGGGGGTCCCCAGCACTGACCTTTTTGGGGTCCCCACACTGACCTTGGGGGATTCCCACACTGACCTTTGGTGGGGGGTACCCACACTGACCTTTGGGGGGGTCCCCAGCACTGACCTTTTTGGGGTCCCCACACTTACCTTTGGGGGGTCCCAGCACTGACCTTGGGGGATTCCCACACTGACCTTTGGTGGGGGGTACCCACACTGACCTTTGGGGGGTCCCAGCACTGACCTTTGGGGGGTTCCCAGCACTGACCTTTGGGGGGGGCCCCACTGACCTTTGGGGGTCCTCACTGACCTTTGGGGGTCCCCACTGACCTTTGCTGCCGTCGGGGCTGCTCTCGGCCGCGGGGCTCAGCTCCAGCTGCAGCGGGGCCGGGCCGGGACTGGGGCTGGCTGGGGGCTCCTGGCGGGCCGGGGCATCCCCGCGGGTGAACCAGGTGAGCCGACTCACCTGCGGCACCAAGGAGCTGTCAGCAGCTGTCAGCCCCTGGCTGCATCCCCCCTCCTGCCCGGGAGCAGCCGGGGACAGTCCCCCGGGGCTCTTCCACCGCCCAAAAATGAGTTGTAGGGTCTGTCCTGAGCTCTGCCCCTGGGCACAGACTGACAGAGCAGGGCTGGGAGGAGCACAATGAACAGAAATTGGGGCCGGGGAGGGCTGGCATGAAATAGGGGTGCCGAGAGAAGGGGCAACAGGTGGGAAATAGGTTATTTTTTCCTTCAAATATCTAAAAAACTCATTATAGAGGGATGTTCTCAATGGCAGCGTGGATAGAGAGGGATGAGAGCACATAAAGCTGGAGAGATTCAGGTTGGAGATGAGGAAAAGCTGTTACAGGGAGGGCAGGTGAGCCCTGGGCTGATCACACTCCTCCCTTGCGGGGCATTCCTGAGTTCAGGGTCAGTTCTGGCCTGGAGCAAGGGGATGTGGGGCTGTGTGAGCCCCGAGGGCCCCTGCCCCTCCTGCGTGCTCTCAGTGCCTTCCTGCACACAGTCAGACTGGCACAAACCTGCTCCAGAGCAGAGCTGCTCCCTGCACTGGGATTCTCCTTCCTGCGAGGAGAAATGCTTCCCTGCTGAGTTAGTAAAAGAGTTGGTAAAGATGGCCCAACAGCTGGAATTTCTTCTAAAATACAGGGGAAAAGGCTAATCTGTCATGGATGAAACACACACTCTTGACCTTAACAGCAGCTCCTGGTAGAATCTACAGCTGAGCAGTGTGCAGGGTGGGATTTATGGGCCCAAACCAGAAACAGAGCAGAGCAGGGGTCACCGCTCCAGGTGTGAGCAGAGATCGGGAGTGAACGGGGCTGGCACCTGCAGCTTGTTTCTCCCAGGGCACCCTGGCAGGCGTTTGGGGCTGGGGGGCACAGGGTGAGCAGAGATCAGGAGTGAACAGGGCTGGCACCTACAGCTTGTTTCTCCTGGGGGCACCCTGGCAGGCATTTGGGGCTGGGGGAGCACGGGGCTGGCACCTGCAGCTTGTTTCTCCTGGGGCACCCTGGCAGGTATTTGGGTCTGGGGGAGCACAGGGGGGTGAACGCACCATTTCAGGGGCCGGGGGCTCAGTGGCCACGCTGACCAGGAGCACGGCGAGGGCGGTGGCGGCTGCCAGCACCATGGAGAAGTAGAGGTAGTGCATGTGCCTGAGCAGGCCGGGCCGGCCGTCGGGCTCCCCGCAGCGCGGCTCGGGGTAGCCGAAGTCCAGCGCCAGGCGCACGGCGCCCAGCAGCAGCCCCAGCAGCAGCCCCCAGAAGGCACCCTGGGGAAGGGAGGAAGGCAGGAGGAAGGGAGGAAGCCCAGCAGGCTGCAGGGCTGCCCCCGGGCCGGCACGGCCGCTACCTTCTCGTTGGCTCTCCTCCAGAAGCAGCCCAGCATGAAGACCACGGCCACGGGCGGCTGCAGGTAGGAGCTGATGGACTGGATGTAGATGAAGAGCTGCCCGCCCTGGCCAGCCTGCACCAGGGGGATCCACAGGATGGACACCACGGTCAGCAGCAGCACGAAGACCCTGGGGACACAAAGGGGCCCTTGCTGTGAGCTCGGGCCCTGCTGCTCCTGTGCTCGGGGTGAGATTGAGTGAAGTGTCCTGTTGCAGTGAGCTCATGGGCACTCTGTGCCCCTTCCCCGAGGTGTCCTGTTGCAGTGAGCTCATGGGCACCCTGTGCCCCCTTCCCCAGGACCCTGTGACTCTGATCAAGACAACCCTGGACCCCTCCTTTCTGCCCCAACGGGGTTGGCAGAGAGCCAGGGAAGCCCACCCTGTCCAAAATCTATATAGGTTTCCTGAGATTTCCTGTTCGTCCTCTTTTGTCCCCTCTCCACATGGACATCACAGAATAAAGAGAGCTGAACCAACTTATCTTGGGGTAAGAGCCTCTTTTGGAAATCTTTGCCATCTCCTGATATTCCTCCCCTCACAGCCTCTGATCTCTGGGCTAGCCTGATTATTCGGGGGGCTGTGTGAGGGGGGAACCTCAGTGTCCCACAGCCCTGCAGCCTCCTCTGCGGTCCTGCCCAAGCTGGGCGGGGTGGGGTCACCTCAGCAGCTGTGCCCAGCTGGGTTTGGTGCCCAGGCTCTGCTCCAGCTCATCCTGTGCCCAGCTGGGTTTGGCACCCAGGCTCTGCTCCAGCCCATCCCCGCTCTCCCCACCTGCCCACGACCATCAGCTCCCACTCGGAGCAGCGAGGACGGAAGTGTTTCCAGAGGTCCATGGTGAAAATGGTGCTGGAACTGTTGAAGATGGAAGTCAGGGAGGACATGAGGGCTGCAATCATCACGGACATCATCAGGCCCCTGAGTCCTGGGACAAGGAGAGGCAGAGCCACCCTAAGGAACCCTCAGTGGCTCCACTGCAGGGTGACCTCAAGGTCTTCTGTGGGCCAGAACAGACCTTTAAAACTGGTTTTAGCTCCAATTTAAAATGACACTGATAGGCTTGTCCCACACAAACCCCACTGGATGACAGTCCCAGGCTATTTGTGTCTCTGAACTTCCCTCCCAGACGCCTGTGGCTGCCACGTGCCAACCCCACAGTGCCAGAACCATCGCCAGGCTCTTACCTACAGGCAGGAGCTCCAGCACCAGCTTGGGATAAGCAATATCAGAACAGCCAGAGGGGTTCCCACAGATTTTTTGGCAAATTTCTGGGTCTGCACAAGCCACCAGATCTGAAAGAAGCAGTGGGGAGTGAGAGGCAGCATTCCCAGGCACAGGCCAGCAGTGTCTCTGAGCAATTCCTCTGCTGGACGTTGTGAGCTGCTTTCTAAGGGGAACACTGCAGAGCTCGGGGGGTTCCAGCAGTGACCCGGGGCTGGCTCAGCATGGGCATGTCTGGGGCTGCCCTGGCAGGATCTGCCTCCTCCAGCCCCTCACTGGAAGAAATTCCTTCGTGTGTTGGGCACTGGGTGCGCTGGAAGCGCTGGAGCCCTCAGGAAAGGCTTCTCCAGCCCTGTGCAGGAGAGGGAGGGAGGGAGGAGATCTCTCCCTGGCACTTACCTGGGAAGAGAACCCGGCTGATCATGCCTGGCATTACCATCATAAAGAGGGGCAAAATCTTCAAGTAGGAGGTCATCAAGGAGCCTCCTTTGGCATGGGAGAGGTTTTTGGCAGCGAGGGCCCTCTGAACAATGACCTAGGAACGAAGGAATGGCTTTGTTGGCTGCCAGCAGCAGGAGCTGCCTGGGATGGAGCCATCCTGGCTTTGGTCTCCACTGAACCCTGCGAGTCCCAAGGGGGATCCCAGAGCTTGGCCGTGCCTCTGGAGCCCCGGCTTCGCATCCTGGCTCCTTTCAGAAATGCAGGCTCTGCTTTGTGCCGCTCCAGCCGAGCCTGGGGGGACACTGTGCTGCAGGACCCGACCCTCACCTACCCATGCCCAGGATTTTCCATTCTCCCTGCTCTGGGGACTTCCCTGACCCTGTGGAGGAGCCTGGCCAAGGAGCAGGACAGAGCTGAAATGGGCAGAGTTAAATAAGAGAGCAAGAAAGCACAGCTGGAGCAGCAGGAGGGGTTTTGGGCTCCGGGTCCCTGGCCCTGGTGGTGCCACTGGGAGGGATGGGAGCCAGACCCTGGGAAAGGTGAGAGAAGAAATTCACAGGTGCCTCACAAGGAACGAAAGGATCAAGTTAAAAATCAAACAAACAAATAAAAGACTTCTTCACAGACCGGGATTAACACACAAACACATTCTTACCCCTTTTTCCATGGAGATGATTACTAATATTTACTTGTGCATATCAAGATTTCCTTCTTTAGGACTTAACCATCTGATTTCAATGATGGTAAAATAAGATTTTACTGATGATACCCCTCAGAAAATCAGTCCAGGTGAGGTGGCAACCCCCAGGTTTGTAATGGGATTGACCCAGCCGCAGGAAGGAGCAGGGACCCACCTGATCCGTGCACCAGTACCACAGCGATGGGATGGTCATTCCCACCAGGACTCCTGGCCAGGGCAGGTCAGAGTCCACAGGGTCTCGGAAAATGTGGAAAGCGTCTTCCCTGGGCAGGCCACAGCTGCTGTTCTCCTTGCGGATGCTGGGAATGGCACCAAAGTATTTTGCCTGTAAACCTTCAAGGCCACCAACTTCAATAAAACCTGAAATGGGTCATGAGAAGCTGTTACTGCACCCCCCAGGTCAGGACTCTGGTTGCAGTCTCTGGGTCACTGTGGGTGGTGCTCCACGAGCATTCCCGAAAACCCAGAAGCTCTGGATTCTCACACGGGGCTGGGGAAGGTTCTCACTGCTGGATGGGGCAGGAGCTGCCTCTCCCACGGAATCACAGAATCCTGGCATGCTCTGGGTCGGGAGGGCTCTTCCAGTCCACCCAGTGCCATCCTAAATCCCACCCAGTGCCACCCCTGCCGTGGCAGGGACACCTCCCACCATCCCAGCTGCTCCCAGCCCTGTCCAGCCTGGCCTGGGACACTCCAGGGATCCAGGGGCAGCCCCAGCTGCTCTGGGCACCTGTGCCAGGGGCTGCCCACCCTGCCAGGGAAGGATTCCTCCCTCATATGTAAGTTGATGAGGCTTCTGTCACAGTGTAAGCGACAAAGCCCAGGGGAACACTCACTGAAGACCATGAGGGACACGGCCCCGATGAGCATGATGAGGGTCTGCAGGGCATCAGTGTAGATCACGGCTGCCAGCCCACCTGGAGAGCAGAGGGCACAAACTGGCGTGAACTGGGCCTGTTCTGCCACAGCACTTCACACTTTGCACAGGTTCCTGCCCTGAGCCTGCCTGGGGGTTCTGCCCATGCTGGGGGCAACCTTGGCCAACGTCACTTTGGAATTTCTGAGGATTTCTGAGTCACCGTTTTGTCACTATAAGCCAAAAGCAGAAGTAGTTCTACGGGAAATCCATGGAAAAGCTCTAAAACAAAGCCCAAGCTGAAAAAGGAGGAGGAAAAAAAAGGAGGAAAAAAAAAGGGGTTGTGATTTACATCACTGGGGGTGAGCAGTGGGAAAGGAATAACCTTTATTTGTCAGGGATTTCTGTGTGGCTCTTTTCCATTTGGCCACTCCTAAGCCCTGAAAGGGCATCCAAGCCTGGAGCCTTTCTGCATTACTCGGCTCATTGTGGTGCAAATCCCCCACACCTCTGGGGACTGGGGAAACGGGGCAAGTGTGCCCTGAGAATGCCTTGGCAGGGCTGCTCCTCGAGGCAGAGCAGACCTGCACCCACCTGGGGCCGCCCCTGAGGAGGCTTCACTCACCCTCACCTGCAATTTCTTCTAAAAATGTGAGTTTTCAATTCCCTTCCCACCCCAGCACCCACCCTCACAGCACAGCCAGGCTGCTGTGGGCAGGACACAGGGCATGGCATGAGCCATGGAGTGCCAGGGTGGTTTGGGTGGGAAGGGGCCTCAAAGCCCCCCCAGTGCCACCCATGCCATGGCAGCGACACCTTCCAGTGTCCCAGGCTGCCCCAAGCCCATCCAGGCAGGTCTGGGACACCGGAATGTCTCAGCAGACTGGGCAGGGCAGGGCAGGGCAAGGTCAGTGCAGGGTCAGGTCACCACTGGTCACGGCTGGCCAGCGTCAGGCGTGTCCCCAGCACCCACCGGCCACGGTGTACACGGCAGTGATGGCCAGCAGCCCGGCCACGGCGATGTACAGGTCCCAGTGCAGGGCCTGCTGGATGAACAGGGCCCCGGCGTACATGTCCACCTGCAGGTCAGAGGGACGGTCACACGCTGCAGGGACAGCAGGGACAGTCAGTCACACACTGCAGGGACAGTCACACACTGCAGGGACAGTCACACACTGCAGGGACAGTCAGTCACACACTGCAGGGACAGTCACACACTGCAGGGACAGTCAGTAACACACTGCAGGGACAGTCAGTCACACACTGCAGGGACAGTCACACACTGCAGGGACAGCAGGGACAGCACAGTCACACACTGCAGGGACAGCAGGGACAGTCACACACTGCAGGGACAGTCAGTCACACACTACAGGGACAGTCACACACTGCAGGGACAGTCAGTCACTGCAGGGACAGCACAGTCACACACTGCAGGACAGCAGGGACAGTCACACACTGCAGGGACAGTCACACACTGCAGGGACAGTCACACACTGCAGGACAGCACCACCCAGCCCCCCCATGTGCACATTCAGCCCCCAAACCCCCCCTTTCCTGGGCCCAGCCCGGTTTGGACATGGCCCCGGCCCCAGAGCAGGACCAGGACCATTCCTCAGCCCGTTTGTCACTGCTGCTGGTGCCAGCGGTGGCAGCGAGGGGGTGGCAGGGCTGTCACCAGAGGGGACAAAGGCTCCGGGGTGGGCTGAGCTTCTCTCTCTCCCCCAGCCCAGGGTGGGGAGCTGAGCTGGGCAGGGACTGGGGAATCTGCCCTGCAACCCCCCTGCCCGGCTGCCCCCCGGGAATTGTCCCTGCTGCCATGGGGACAGGGAGATCAGCAGCAGAAGTGTCCCCAGGGCTGGGCCAGCCCTGCCCAACCAGCTCTGCAGCTCTGACAGTGCTGCGGGACAGGCAGAGGGGGACAGAGAGGTGAGAGCATCCTGCACTCTGCCACGTCCCAGCAGATGGAAATGGATCTATCCCGTTCAACCCAGAGCAGCTGAGCCTTCCCCAGCGGTGCCACCCTGGGGCTCACACAGCCTTTCCATACAGCCCTGCAGTGGTTTGGGTGGGAAGAGACCCTAAAGGCCATCCCATCCCACCCCTGCCATGGCAGGGACACCTTCCCTGCCCCAGGCTGCCCCAAGCCCTGTCCAGCCCGGCCTTGGGCACTGCCAGGGACCCGGAGCAGCCCCAGTGCTCTGTGCCTCCCATCTGCCCAGGAAGAATTCCTGCCCAGTATCCCATCCAAGCCTGCCCTCCGGCCCTGGGAAGCCGCTCCCTGTGTGCTCCAGAAGTTTTGGGAGGTTCAGAGCAGGGTCAGACACCGTGTCCCCCCGTGGGACAGGACAATGCCCAGCAGGGATGCACGCTCCGTGCCCTGGCTGGCAGTTAATGAACAGCCACCGAGCTCTTGTGCAAGGCTCCCCTCAGTTATTGATTCAAACAGGCCAACAAAGGAATGAAGAGTCTCCTCTAACCCTGTCCCAGCTCCTCCATCCTGCCACAACAGCGCCCGGGCTCTGCACAGGCAAAAAATGTGCAAAGGGAGAAACTGGGGGAGCTGCTCGGGGTGCAAAATCTGCCAAGCACCACATCCCCCTCACAGCCTCACCCTGCCATGGACTATTGCTCAGGACACTGACACAGCTTCCCCTCCTCCTGCTCGCGTTCAGGTGCTACCTGAGCAAAAAAAGAGAAGCTGCTCCTTTTTGTGCAGGCTCTCAAAAAACCAGAGTCTCTTCCTTGGTGTTTTGATCACAAACCCGTCTCTGCTCATCCAGGCAGAGCCACCCCTTGCGTTTCTCAGCCTCACTGCTCAGCACACATTTCCAAAGTGAGTTCAAACCAATCCGTTTCCCTTTTTTTTTTTTTTTTTTTTTTTCTACTTACAGATATTTTGGTGAAGATGTAGATGAACAAGTAGAGAATGGCCAGGAATATCTGAATTCTTTTGCCTCCAAAACGTCTCTGCAAATACTCGGGCATGGTTGTAACCTAGGGAGGGACACGGGGTGAGGGCAGGTGGGACAGCCCCTGGGGCATTCCCAGAGCTGCCAGGGGCTCCCCATGGGGCTTGGGGGTGTTTGGAGGGGGGCAGGAGCAGGAGAGCCCCGGGGCTGCCCTGGGCTGGCGTTTGGCTCCGCTGCGATGCGGGCACGGGGCTCTGCATCCACCGAGGGTCTCCATCCCCATCCCCGGGACATGGGGGGGCTCTGCTCGGTGCCAGGGGCTGGGGGCAGCCCGAGCCCCCTGCCAGCAGCTCTGCCAGCCCAGCCAGGCCAGGGCAGCAGCGGAGGGAGTCCATCCATCGCCACCCCGGGCACACCCAGCCCCACCTACCCCCGAGGCGATGTAGATGGGCAGGAAGAGCCAGGCCAGCACCAGGACACAGAACATCCCCTGCCGAGGGAAGGGAGGGAGGGAGGGGAGGTCAGAGGGGGCTCCGGGCTGGGCTGGGTAAGGTGTCCCCGCAGCTGGGCACTGCCAGCCCGCAGCGGGACCGGGTCCTGCCCGCTGTCCCGCAGGGCAGGGAGGGCACGGAGGGCTCCCGCTGGCAGTGCCCACTCACGTTCCACTCGTAGGCTGTGGCCGCAATGCCCGAGGCCGCTCCCGAGCCCGCCAGGCCGATGAAGTGCCCGCTGCCCACGTTGCTGGCAAACAGGGATGCGCCCACCTGGGGAGAGGGAGAAACCAGCTCTGGCCCTGGCACGGGAGCACAGGGAAGCTGTTCCCACTGCTGGCTGCAGAGGACACGGAATCCTTGGCAGCCTCTGCCACCTCCTTCTTTTCCCTACAGGTTCAGTGGCCTTGGCACCTCTCTCCAGCTTCTTTCAGCCAATTTTGGGGTGTGTTTGGGACCATCCTGTTTCCAAAGCATCCAGTGTATGGGTGAGCAGAGGAGGTGAGGGGAACAGGACGAAATGTCAGGTTCTGGCATCAGCACCTGCTGAGGGACCAGCCCAGCCCAGCCCAGATGAGCCAGCCCGGCCAGGACAGGCTCAGCACAAAGCTGTGTCCGTGCTGGGGGCCCAGGGAGCTCTGGAAACCTCCAGAAGCAGCCAGGTTTGGTGAGGCACTGGGCTGGGCACTCCCAAATCCGGGAAAAAGCCAAGAGGAAAGTGGCAAAGCACAGGAGGAACTTCTGGTTGTTTATTCCTGTCAGGGGAAGCGGGCAGCGTGCAGCAGAAGTGTCGGTGCAGCTCAGGGCTGTGGGCAGGGGGCACAGGGGTACTCACAGGCCACCAGACCATCTGTCCCCCAGCGAGGAAATAGCCCTTGACGGTGCTGCGCTGCGTCTTCCACATGGACTGCGGGCACAGAGAGGGGCACGGCTCAGGCTGCACCCGGGCACTGCCCGGCAGAGCCCCTGAGCTGCCCCAGCCGGAGCAGAGGGATTTCCTGAGCGACCCTTGCTGCTGGAAGTGCTGGGGCTGGGGGATGTGCCCTGAGCCGCAGGCAGGGCTCCATCTCCTCGGCGCCCTGGTGGAATGTTTTGTGCAACCAGCAAACTCCATCACTCCAGAAAGGAAGGGAAGCAGTTCTGGGCAAGGACTGCAGAATCCCGGGCACCAGGAGCGCCCGGGAGGAATGCTGGGCACTGCACGTGTGGCTCGTGGCTCCCCCTCCCCAGAGATGACCCCTGCAATGCTCTGGGAGCCGTGCACCACGGCCAAGGGGAGCAGCTGCTCCTCTCTGCCTCCCCACAGCCTGGCTGCCGCAAAAGCCACGCCAAAGGATGTCCTTCTGCCTAAATTATATATAGAGAATGTTAATAATTCAAGGAATCTGCTGTCAGCGCTGTCAGGACCCCTCTGGACAAGCACAGGTGATTTATAGGCCAGCAATTCCTTCCTGGATGAACAAAACATCATTGTTAGCAATAGTTTGTACTCAGCCAGCCTCTTCCTCACAAGGGTTCTCCAAACCTTGGCTAACAGGGCCTGGGCGCTCCCCGGGGACAGTGAGGACACTTCCCAGGCTGAGGGGAGGACAAGGAGCTGTGAACCCCCTGCTCCTTGTCCAGCTGAGTGCAGGGGGAAGCAGCCCCATTGCAGCCCCTTTTCCAGCCCCACGGGGCCCGTTTGGAGTTCTGCTCACCCAGAGCCCCACGGCGAGCACGAAGAGGAAATAGAGCACGAGCACGGCGATGTCCACGGGCTCCAGCGTCTGCTGGGGGAACACGTCCCACGGGGGGCTCCCGGAGGCCGGGGGGACGCTGCTGGGCTCCATGGCTTCCCAGGCTCTCCTGTCCTGCTGCGTGCACCTGTGGAAGGAGGGGTGACTGCCAGGGAAAGCCCGGGCAGGGGGGCTGGGTTTGGGGAGTTCAGGAGCTGCTGCTGCTGCTGCCAGAGCTCTGGGGCAGCTCCTGGCTCTGTCATTTGTCCCCACGCACGACTCCCTCGCTGCGATGAGATGCTGCCAGGGGCTGGCGGGCTGCGCTGGTGGATCTCTTGGGTGGTTTTCTGACTGCTGAGAAGTGGGGGCTTAGAAAGAAGGTGCAAACAGCTGGAACAGGCAGAGGGAAGGAGCAGAGCTGGGGTTACAGCACTGCAGGACTAGCCCCAGTCAGGAGCTGCTGCCAGAACCGTGTCCCTCACATGCCAGCAGAATGTGGTGGCACCTGAAGAGTCCTGACAGTGCTGGCATTCTCCTCCTTTGCCACAGCAAGAGCTCGAGCCCTGTGCAGAGCACTTGGGTCTCCTCCTGAGCCAGGGAATTGTCCCCTGCTCCTTGTCAGGAGCTGGCAGTGTCACCAAGGAATACAAAACCCCATTTCCTTCTCCAGAAACCCTGATGGTGAAGTGTGGCATCACTGTGGCATCCCTGGAAGGGCTCCCTGGAGCATCCCGTGGTGCTGCCCCTTGGCAGAAGGGATGAAGGATGAAGTCCAGCAGGGAGGTTGGTCGGGTGTTTGAATGGATGGGAAGTTCCTCCCCATTTCCTCCTTCCCTCAGCTCGGGGACGCTTTGAGAGCGGGACAGGAGGTGAGAGGCAGCCGAGGCCACCTGGGCGGTCCCTGGCTCGGCAGTGGCAGCAGTCAGTCCCCAAGGAGCAGGTTTGGGATCGTTCCTCTTACCCTGCTGAGCGAGGAGAGGGCTCCCCGGGAGGAGCAGTCACCAGCCTGGGGCCAGGCAGCCCCGGTGTCACCCGGTGTCACCGCCGGGCATCCGCTGGTCCCTTCCTGCGCGCCTGGCCGGCTCCTTTGGCCTCTCTGGCACTTGTGGGGAGCACTTATAGGCTGCCCCAAGGCTGCTGGAGGTGTGGCAGGTGCCGGGACAGCCGGCACGGATCGCGGGCGGTCGGACAAGTTCTTCCTCTGAGCCGGGGGCAGCAAAGCCAGCCCGGGGCTGTCCCACGGGTGCCACAGCACCTCCGCAGCCGTGGGGCTGAGCTGCACCTGCCCTCAGCTCACCTGTGGCCTCAGCACCTGCCCAGAGCCTGAGCGGGGCTGCCCAGCGGGTGAGGCAGGAGAGCAGCAGAGAGGAGCTGGAGGATGGAGGTGCTGGAGGCTGAGGAGGGCACGGCCTGCCCCGTGTCCTGCAGCACCGCTGGGCTCATGCATTTCCAAAGATCGGCGATAAATAAGGAGTTCCCAGCGGCAGGAACCGTCCCAGTGCCCGTGTCCCACAGCTGGAGCTGTGCCTGGCTCTGCAGCTCCAGCCCGGGTGCCAGAGCGGGTTCAGAGCCGTGATCCGGCTGAGGGCACCCTCAGCACCTCGGCAGAGCCTTTTCCACACTCTGGGAGCCCCCTGGATCCCTCTGGATCCCCGGGGAGCTCCTGCCTGGCGGGGACACAGGCCGCTGATGACCAGAGCGCTGCTGTCTTACCTCTTTAAGGGCCAATGTGTCTTGGCTGCCGCTGAGTTTTTACTGGCACGCCTAAGCTCTAACTAGGAAAGGAAAAACAGGGTTTGGTATGTCAGCCTGGGACGCTGCTGACCCCACACCTCCAGCTGCCCCCGGCACCGCTGGCTCCTTCCAGCCGGGACACCTTCCCCCGAGGAGCCGTGGAGCAGGGCTGCAGAATCGCGGGATTGGGGGTCTCGGGATGGGGGATCTCGGGATTGGGGATCTCGGGACTGGGGATCTTGGGATTGGGGGGTCTCGGGATTGGGGATCTCGGGATTGGGGATCTCAGGATCGGGGGATCTTGGGATCAGGGATCTTGGGATTGGGGGATCTCAGGATTTGGGATCTTGGGATCGGGGATCTCGGGACTGGGGAGTCTCGGGATCAGGGGATCTCGGGATCAGGGGGTCTCCCAAGCTGGGAAGGAACCCACAGGGATCACCCGAGTCCACCTCGGGTCACAGCGCGGGGGCAGCTGGGCTGGGCCCCCGGGAGGGACAGGGCTGTGGCTGTCCCTCGAGAGGTGTGGGACAGGGCACAGCCGTGTCCGTCTGTCCCTCCGGAGCTGTGGGGCAGGGGCACAGCCGTGTCCGTCTGTCCCTCCGGAGCTGTGGGACAGAACACAGCCCCGCACACCTGCCGTGCCCGCGGCACAGGAGGAAGGGCAGATGCCCTCCGGGCCATTCCCGGACTGCCGCAGGTGCCGCTCCGGCTCCTCCCGGGGCAGGAAAGCGCCGCGGGTTCCCAGATCCCAGTGGAAATTTTGCCCCTTTTGTGAATTCAGCTCACAGCCCGCTGTCCCCCGGTGCCTGGCACAGGCGGCGGCGCTTTCCTCGCCAGAGATTGTGAGGAAGGAACATCCGTGGCATGGGAATGAAGCTGCTGCAGCCGCAGCCCACGTGGCTCCGGAGTAACGGGGACCTCAGCGCCCCAAATCCTCCTCCGGGGGGTTCAAAGCATCCCCAGAGCTCCATCCGCCTCCTCCGGCCACCGCCGGGGCTCAGCGCAGCCCAGCGGAGCCCCGAACCCGAGGGAGAAGCCGAAAGGAACTTACTGCGCTCAGCCGGGTCTTATCCTGCTCCCCGCGCCGGGCACCAGCAGGGCTCTGCCAACTGACAGGCAGCTTAAATATTGCCAGAGAATCGGGCTCTGCCAGCGGAGCTGTTAACAGGGTCACAAGGAATGAGAAGGAATATTTATAGTCAAAGTTAAACTAATTGACCGAAGTTACTCTTTTGGTCTCCCGTGGCTCTGGTGAGAAGTGCATTATTTTCACTATCAGGGCTCCCGGGTCAAACTCCACGGAGTGCCATGCTCTTAAGCAATCTGTGCGAGGGACACAGAACAATAAAAAATCGGGGCTGGTGTCCTCTGGAGCTGACAGCCCGTGGCACAGGGAGGAGCTGACAGCCAGTCCTGTCTCTGGAGTTGTGCCTGAGCCTCGCAGAGCGCAGGACCCATCCGTGGGCTGGTGGCTGTAACACCCTGCTGGGGCTGTAGGTTCATCCCAGAACCCAGTCCCTCTCTGGCTGGAGGTTTGTCTTGAGCATCATCTGCCTGAAATCCCTGACAAACAGGGCCAAAACACACAGAGAGTGACACTGAGGAGGGACCTCGCAGCACAGTGACTGTGGGAGGAGCAGCTGATCAATCCCTGGAACGGGGGGGCCCAAATCCTCAGCAGCACTACTGAGGAGCCCCTGGCTGGGCAGGTGACCCACGAGCCTGGAGGGCAGATGGAGATTGGGCACAGTGCCCTCACAAGCCTCATCCATGCCCAGCCTTGAAGTTACCAGCAGGGATTTCACTGTGGGTGACCTGCTAAGGGGTGTTTTAACCTGCCAGGGGCAGGGTTAGCTGGGATATTGGGAATAAATTCTTCCCTGGAAGGGTGGGGAGGCCCTGGTGCAGGAGAAGCTGTGGCTTCTCCATCCCTGGAAATGCCCAAGGCCAGGCTGGACAGGGCTTGCAGCAGCCTGGGACGGTGGAAGGTGTCCCTGCCCATGGCAGGGTTTAGGGGTGGATGATCCCCAAAGTCCCTTCCAGTGCAAACTTGATGATTCCATGAAAAAAACAGTGTCTGTATTTTACCTCATTGTTTGCCAGTCACAGCTCTGATGGACATGAACTGTAGCTCTTTGAATCTCGCAATTGGAGATGTGTTCATTTGATCTGCTATGACTTGGAAACCCCTAATTTTCCTAAAGTTGGATCCTAAAGGTGCTGTATGTGCCTTGTGCTGCCTCCCCATCTATGCCCCTTTTCCCCCTGACTCACAGCCCTCCCAGCCTGAAGCTGAGATCCTTCTTTGTCCCTTTGGCATCTTTCAGGGCACCTGGAGAGCGATTCCAGCCCGTGGCCCCTCCAGCCACAATCAAGGTACGTAGAGGGAGGTTCCCGGCTGGTTCCACCTTGCCTTGGAGGTGCCTGCTGCAGATGTGTCCAGCTCTGATCCCCCCTGACCTCTCGGAGGTCTTTCCCCCTCTGCTTCTTGCAGGAAAGAGTGAAATGCCAGAACCACCCGAGGTTTGGAAGGCAGGCTGGGATTTCCAGGGGCACCGATCCCTGGTGGCTCAGAGTGGCACCCCTGGAGCAGGAGAGCCGGGGCTGCGCTCCCTGCCCTGCCCTGCCCTGCCCTGCCCTGGCTGCTGCCAGGGTTGTTATTTCCTTTCCAGCCTTTCCTGGGGGATGATCCTGTGCTCAGGGCTGACGCAGGAATTCTGCCTGAGGCTCAAAGGTGCCGGCTCCGGGCAGGAATTACCTCGTGGCTGCTAAAAAAGTCT
This sequence comes from Taeniopygia guttata, assembly GCF_048771995.1. Taxonomy (NCBI): domain Eukaryota; kingdom Metazoa; phylum Chordata; class Aves; order Passeriformes; family Estrildidae; genus Taeniopygia; species Taeniopygia guttata. Next base: position 7,370,855 of record NC_133039.1, on the reverse strand, counting down.
CCAGGAGAAGGGGAGCGTGCAGGGAACGGCGTGGGCGCGGTGTGGGACGTGGGGAATGGGGCTCTGGGACATTGGGACATCATTCCTGCCGCTTTATGGCCTCAGCCCGGGCGCTGCAGCTGCGACAGCCGCGCTGGGCCGGTCCCTGCGGGGCAGGAGGGGTCGGAGCACTTCAAATGGAATTTCAGGGTGGCTCGGGTTGCACGGCACCCTTGGGAGATCACTGGGTGCACCCTCTCTGCTCCCCGGAGCGCAGCCCGTGGTTTCAGAGCCCCCAGGGAGGGAAGGAGGTGCCCGTGCCCAGCAGGGGACAATGCGGGAGCTGCTCCTGTGCCCTGCTCCCAGTGCCACGGGGATAAACCGCCCCGGGACACAAACGCAGCCTCGGCCGAGAATTCTTTCTCAGAGGGAAACAATTCACTGGTTCATACAGTTCACTAAATGTTTTCTGCTGAAGGCTGGAGTTAAAAATCCACGCTATTTTAAGAATTTGCTGGTGATTTCGATCCCTGCAGCATGGATGCTGCGGTGCAGGAACGTCCTTGTCCACACCAGCCCCGGCCCGGCCAGGTGAGACCCTGCAGGTGTCGGGGCCGGGATTAACAAGGGCAGAGGAGGAGGTGCAGGATCCCTCCCACCATCACCAGCGGCACTTCTGGACAGAGGTCTGCGCAGTCAGGAGGCAGAAGGCAGTAGCTTTATTTTAGGAATAGCACAACGGCATTGGGTAGAGACTGAACTGTGAATGTACATCGTCCCATTATCAAATCATATCACCAGAAGTTCTGGCTCTTTGAAAATATTCACATAAAAAATACCAAAGGGATTGGAGTTCTAACTATTTCAGAAAGTTACAACACGTAGCAAAATCTATGTACAGCATCTTCTGTCAGGACAGTTTCAAAAGGACCTCTGGTGGTTTAAATATTGGATATGGTAAAAAAGAAAAGAAAAAAAAAAATCAACGGAATGCAGTGTGCAAAAGGGAAAGAGGAGCAGAGGGAGCGTGGCCCTGTCCTGGACCTCTGGAACACAAGGCTACCCACTACCTGGCACTTCAAGCTGTATAAACGGAGAACACTTGTGAAAATATACTGCACTTTCTAGAGCGGGGTTTAAAAAACTCCCCAAACCCGGAGATCCGTGAGGTGTCCGGTGAGGTGTCCGGTCAGTAACGCACCGCTCGGTGACTGCGCCCTTGGGCGGGGGCTGCAGGAGGAGCCCTGCGGCGGTGCGGGGGTGCTGCGGGAGCGGGGCCGGGGCACACCGGGGCGGTTTGCGCGGAGGGCAGGGCCGGAAAGCACCGAGAGCCCCGCGGGCACCGGCCCGGGATGCGGGCAGCCGAGAGAGACAGCCAGGCCACGGGAGAGGGGACGGGAACAGCGGGAGGGGGGCACCGGGAGGTGGGGGAGAGCACCGGGAGATGGGTGTGCACACCGGGAAGGGGATGTGCACACCGGGAGGTGGGTGTGCACACCGGGAAGGGGATGTGCACACCGGGAAGGGGAATGTGCACACCGGGAAGGGGAATGTGCACACCGGGAAGGGGATGTGCACACCGGGAAGGGGATGTGCACACCGGGAGGTGGGTTTGCACACCGGGAAGGGGATGTGCACACCGGGAGGTGGGTGTGCACACCGGGAAGGGGATGTGCACACCGAGAGGTGGCCGCGGACACTTCGGGCGGTCCGTGGGACATCCCCAGCAGAACCGGCCCCGCAGCTCCGGGGCTCCCGGGGCTGCAGCAGGCGGGGATGGCCCCGCTGCCTGTGCCGTGCCTTGCAGCAGCGCCTGCGGAGGATCCCGCTGGTTTTGGGGCTCTCGGGGCTGTTTGCTGGTGAGGTCCGATAGCCCCGCGCTGCTGCTGCTTCTCTCTCGGGAGGGTTTCAGGGTCCCTCAGCCTCTGGCACAGCGTTCAGCAGAGCTGAGGGCCAGGAAGGACCCGGGAGCTGAAGGACCAGCCCGGATCCCTCCTCGGGACCACACGGGTGTGCCAGGAGGGTCCTGCCAGCTCCTGCTGCTTTCCACGGCCACCGGCTGGCAGGGGAAGGGAACTGAGGCTTCCCGGCCACCTCTGCTGATCTCTGCTCTACTGTTCCCGTCTGCCCCCCGTGCTCTGCCCCAGGGCAGGGGGGCTCGGAGAGGGGCTGGACAGGCTCAGCAGCGTCCTCAGGGTCCCAGAGGAGTGGAGGTGGCCGCTGTCCTGCTCGTCCCCCCACGCTCCCTGCCCTGCTGACCCCCTCTGCCTTCCCGGGGACTCTGGCTGGGCTCTCCCCACCCCACGGCTGCCCGGGCAGAGCCCCCACGCCGGGCAGCGGCCGTGGGGGTGTTGGGGGGGGTCTGCAGCAGCTGCCGGGGCCGGTTACAGTGGTTGGGAAATGTGTGACAGTGGGATTTTACCGGATGGACGTGAAACCCCCATTTTACCGGATGGATGCAAAGGGAGGGCGCTAAGGAAGCTCTGTCAGGACCAGCGCAGGGTTTATCTCCGTGTCACCCTCACGTCACCCTCTGTCACCCGCGGTGCCTTCTCAGTGCCCACCTGCCCCGACCCCTCCTCCGTGGCTCTGCTGGGTGGTGGCAGCGGCGTATTTCCAACCAGACTGCACAGGAGCAAATTGCACTTTGTTGGCAATGGGTTGTTGCACCTCGGGTGGCTGCAGGCTGTCACCAGGCGAGAGGGGACGTCATCCTGGGGCTGCGCTGGCTCTCGCCCCCCTGCACGTCACTGAGAGCCCGCTGTGGGACACGGAGGGCAGCGCTGAGGGGGCTGCTGTGGCAGCAGGGCACTGGCACAGGTGCCCAGAGCAGCTGGGGCTGCCCCTGGATCCCTGGCAGTGCCCAAGGCCAGGCTGGATGGGGCTTGGAGCACCCTGGGACAGTGGAAATGTCCCTGCCCAGGGCAGGGGGTGGAACATGGGGTGACCTTTAAGGTCCCTTCCAAGCCAAACCATTCCAGGAGTCCATGAACAACCACATCACTCTCCCCTGGGGCCTCCCCTCCCTCTGGGTCCCACCCTGGCCAGCTGATCTGTATGTTAGAAAAATTGCACCTTATCAGCTTTAGAAAAGTTTTCTCTAACTCGGGTGCAGCTGCTCACAAAAGCCCATCCCACTCACACACAAATAACACACCTCACTGACACCCACAGGAGGGACCTGGCTGCCTCAGGAAGGTTCAACTCACCTCAAACTTGCTCATGAATTCTGCAAAAATGCCAAAGAAGGCTTCGGAAGTTGTCATTTTTGAGTCTTCCCCAAAGAAGGAGAGCACCTTGCTGAACTCCTCCATGGCCTTGTGCTGCAGGTCGTCCAGGGAGCGCATGGCGGGCTGGGCACTCTCCAGGAAGGACTGCAGGGATCGGCTTAAGGACCAAAGAGCTGCTCTATGCCACTGCCAGGGATCCCAGTCCCTTATCAACCTCTTATCAAAGGCCTTATCAACCTCCTATCCCCTGGCTGGGCTGCAGCCCAGCTGGCAGCAGGGAGCTGCTGGTGGAGGTGCTGGCAGGCTCAGCTGGTGCCAAGGACAGAAGTCCCCAGTTCCCCGGGGCTGTGCCACGCAGGGGCACCACCAAACCTGCTGCCCACCCCGGTGAGAGCGGGGGCAGCTCCCCAGCAGTGCCAGCCCCAGCCCTGGGCAGCGGTGGGGTCCCAGGGAGGGCACTCGGTGCCAGGCTGGCCCCTCTCAGGGAAGGATACGCTCATGACGACGGCGAACCTGTCCTCGGCGGAGGCTGGCATGCTGTGGCAGGCCTTCTGGATGTCCCCCACCGTGCTGTGCAGGTCCTTCAGCTCAGCTGTCAGCGTCCTCTGGTTCACTGCAGGGCACAGAGGGCTCAGCAGGGCTGGGCATGAGGCTGGGGCTGCTGCCACGGCTCAGCCTGGCTGTCTGGCTGTCTGTCTGTCTGGCTGTGCTGCTCTGCACCAGTGCCCTGCTGGCCGGGCAGGGTGGGCAGCCAGCCCAGGAGCTCCTGGTGCCCACAGCCAGAGGTGCCAGGAGAGACAAAACACGCCAAGGAGCACCCAGGGGACAGGAGGGACACGGGACACCAGGACAAGGGGGACACAGCGGCAGGAGTTTGGGCAGCCGGGAGCTCCAGTGATGGAAGGGTTATTTAGGAGTTAGGCCAGAGAGAAATTCCAGCTGGGAAAGCTCCAGGTGCAGACGTTCCTCCAGCGGAAATGCACAGCTCCGGGCTGGAGCCTGCTCCTTATTTATCCACTCCAGCACTAATTCCCAAGGGAATTGCTCACCAACACCATGGATGGTGTGCAAGGGGAATGCAGCTCCAGCTTTGTAGAGATTCAATGCGTCATTTAAAAGCACAGAATCGTGGAATCACTTAGGGTGGGAAAGCCTCTAAGGTCATCCAGCCCAAGTGTTTCCCCAGCACTGCCAAAGCCACCACTAACCCGAGCCCTGTCCCCAGGTGCCACATCCACACAGCTTTTAAATCCCTCCGGGGATGGGCACTCCATCCCTGCCCTGGGCAGCCGTGCCAGGGTTGGGCAGCGTTTCCAGGAAGGAATTTTCCCTAAAATCCCACCCTGAGCTCCCCTGGCCCAGCCTGGGGCTGTTCCCTCTGCTCCTGTCCCTGTCCCTGGAGCAGAGCCCGACCCCCCGGCTGTCCCCTCCTGGCAGGAGCTGTGCAGAGCCACAAGGTCCCCCCTGATCCCCCTTTTCTCCAGGCTCAGCCCCTTCCCAGCTCCCTCAGGGATTCTCCAGCCCCTTCCCTTCCCTGGCCATGCTCCAGCCCCTCGCTGTCCCTGTTGGGAGAGCCCAGAGCTGCCCCAGCACTGGAGGTTCCCCAGCAGTGCCAGCACGGGGACGGGCACTGCCCTGCTCCTGTGTCACCTGCCCAGCCTCCTGTGACACCCCCAGACAGCTCCAGACATGGAGAACACCTCCAGCAGGAGTGTGGCTGCTTTTCCTTGCAGAAATCTGGGCTGGAGGGGCCTCGTTCAAGGTGTGACTGAAGCATGAGCCCTCCCCGAGGTTCTGTGGCACAGGTGACCGTGGCACCGCCGTGCTGGCACCTGCAGCAGCCCCTGCACACCTGGGTGAGGCTGGGCACATCCCCTGGCACTTCTGAGATGCCTCTGAACTCGGGAATCGGCGTTCCAGGGCAGAAGGGAGCAGCAGGGCAGGGACAGAGCCTCGGCCAGGCACTGCCAGGGCAGCGGCGTGGGGTGGGTGGCACCTCCCTGTCACCGAGCTCAGCCCTGCCTGAGGCTCTGCTCCTGCTCAGGACCATCCCTGCCCTGCCCTGGCTCCATCCTGCCCCTGCCGAGGCTGTGCAGCTCCTGCTGAGCCCAGGGGCAGTGCAGGGCCATGCAGGGCCTGCAGCTGCTTCTGGTCCTTTACCTTTGGCAGCCAGCGGCACCGTCGGGAGGTCCTTGGCAAAGCCCAGGAGCTCTGGGAAGTGTTGGCTGAGGGATTTGGCAAGAATGTGCAGGAAGGTGGATTTCCCATCGACAGTCTTGGTCGTGTTCAGCTGCAGCAAAGCAGAAGGTGTGAGGACCCCCGTGCAGAGGGAGCGGGGCTCAGCCCCACGTGCTGGTGATGGTTAAACTGCACATTTCATCTTTGCACACCTCTGTGCCCCCATTAGTGCTGTGGCAATGCCCCCCTGCAGGGCAGGGCTGTCCCCCTGTCCCCACCCCTCAGGAGTCCCATGTTGCCCTGATTTTTAAAAGTGTTACATTTTCTTTTATAGTTCTTTTAAAAGTTTTAAGGTTCTCATAAAACTTCTTCAGCCTTCTGATCTGTTTGCATATTTCTGCTGGAGTTCTCACACACTGTTCATGTAAATAATGATTGTTTTGCATTCTTCTTTGTGAGAAGAATTAACAGACTGTTGGTTTGACCAGTGTGGTTGGAGAGGTGGCAATTCCATCCTCAATCCACGGTCACCTCTGGAGTTCTATAAATACCAGATGTTCGAATAGAACTCTCTATTTTTCTCCTTTGAACTCACCAATCTCCTGTGTACCCATTTTGTGTCCAATAGCCACAGTCCCACCGCAGCCCCAGCGGGGTGAGGACCTTTTCCCACCCAACCCACCCTGGCCAGCCTGGGGTGGGCAGGACTCCCAGCAGAGCCTCTCTGCAGTGCCCCTGCAGCCCTCCTGCCCCCCGGGCTGAGTGGGAACAGCTTTGGTGGGCACAGGGAGCTCCCAGCTCGGTGCCCTGCCCCAGGAACCAGCCTGGCTCCCCTCACCTCGGTCAGGAAGTTGATTTTAAAGCCCGTGGTTTTGCTGGTCTTGGGCTGCCCGTTGTTCAGGTAGTTTCCCATGGCCAGCACGAACTGCAAAGAGGAGAGAATGAGGGGTGGGCACCTCCTGCCCCTGTGCCCTCCCAGCTCCTGGGACTGAATTCCTGCTCCCCACCCATCGGTGTGCAGACAAGCGTTGCCCCCATGGATTTAAGGAACCGGTGGGGGTCACTGGCCAGGAGCTACTGAGGAATTCCACCACCCATCTGCAAATGCCTCTGAGCACACTGCGACCTCGTTTGTCCCACCTGCTTTTTTTTAAATGAATTAACAGCAATTTGGACAGCTCATCTGAGGAGGGTCCTGGAGGACCTGCGGTGGAATTTGTTCTCTCTGCCAGGCACAGCCCATCCCAGGACCCCAAAAACGCCTCTGAGGGGGACAGGCAGTGTGGGGGTGCACAGGGACCAGCCTGCAATGCTGCCCAAATGTGGGGCACAGCCACGGGGCTGGAGCTGCTCCTGGGCAGTGCTGGGGGCCAGCGGTGACTCCACCAGGAGCAGGGAGCGCTCTGACCTCCAGGATCTTGGCCAGCTTCTTGCTGCTTTTCAGCTCCAGGGAGGCCTTGCAGATGCACTCGTAGCTGGCCTTGATCTCCTCGGTCTTCTCCTGCAGGGTGCTCTTGAAGTGCAGGCTGCGCAGGCGGGTCTTGTACTCGGGCACCGAGAGCATCTGGGCACGGGGAGGGCAGGCTCAGCATCCCAGAGCTCCTCCTGCCCTGGGCAGGAAGGAGCTGCAGCTGGCACAGGGAGCGGCTGTGCCACCACGGGATGGGCACTCCCACACCAGCACCCACGGGTGACATCGGCAGAGGAACCTAAACCAGAGCTGGGCAAGGTCACCGTCACCAGGGAGCGAGGACAGCCACAGCCTGGTGGTGGCTCTGCAGCTCTGGACAGCCCCTGGGAGCTGCCACATCCCTCAGGCATCAGCTGGGCACCAGTGCCACGGTCCCAGTGCCACCAGCTTCCCCCAGGTGTGAGTGTCCTGCACACACAGCCCCAGCTGTGACTGTCCTGCACACACAGCTCCAGGTGTGACTGTCCTGCACACACAGCTCCAGGTGTGAGTGCCCTGCACACACAGCCCCAGGTGTGACTGTCCTGCACACCCAGCCCTAAGTGTGAGTGTCCTGCACACACAGCTCCAGGTGTGACTGTCCTGCACACACAGCCCCAGGTGTGAGTGTCCTGCACACCCAGCTTCCCCCAGGTGTGAGTGTCCTGCACACCCAGCCCTAAGTGTGAGTGTCCTGCACACACAGCTCCAGGTGTGAGTGCCCTGCACACCCAGCTTCCCCCAGGTGTGAGTGTCCTGCACACCCAGCCCTAAGTGTGAGTGTCCTGCCCACCCAGCCCCCTCCCAGAGCCCTGCCCCGGCACCTGCAGCACGAACTGGTCGGGCTCGCTCAGCTTGCCGGGGTTCTCCCTGAAGCTCTGGAAGCGCTGCACCTCCTCCCCGTCCGGGGCGTAGAGCAGCAGCTGCTTGATGTGGGACGGCTCCAGGCGATCCGTCTCCATCGTCATCAGGATCTGCCGCAGCTCCACGTGCGACAGCTTCAGGTGGGCGATCAGGATGGCTGGGGAGGCACGTCACTGTCACCCGGGGGCAGGAGGGGACCCCGGGCTGTGGCAGTGCTGGCACACGCTGCCCCACAGGACCGGGGCACCCGGGGACATCGGCCTCCCCACGGAGTGGGGCACAGCCCTGGGACCCTGCAGGGGCTGCGTGGGCACCCCACGGGCGGCTCTGGCCCTGCAGCCCCCCAGAAGCACATCCTGGAGAGGCAGCACCGCCCTGCCACTGCCCCCCTTCCCTGTGGGGTCTGCCCTTCTCAGGACCACGAGGCGCACCCCATCTCCATCCTTCCCCAAAGTTCCCTCCTTGCCCTGCCCAGGACTGCAGTCTGGGGCAGCTCTGGGCTGCAGGAAAATCCATCCCACCGAGCTGTGCTCATGGGATCGAGCTCCTGTTCCTTCCCTTTACCTTTCCAGCTCTCTACATCCCACCTGCAGGCCCCTTTTGGGGGTACCTCCACCGTGCACTTCACTTACATGTGTTGTAGGCCTTTTTGTGGGACAAAATTTCAACCACGTCTTTCTTTTTAAAGTTTTCAGGCATGAGAGTTGGCTCTGGAAGAGAAACTGAAAGATTTAATCACGGGTAAGGACAGGCTCAGGCGGCTCCAGCGGGAAGAAAACTGTCCTGCAAACAGTGAAACCATGAATGGAAGAGAGGGGGACGGATGCTTTGCACACAGCAATGGCTCCAGGAATCCTTGAATCCTGCGATTCAAAGATCTCCCCAATGGAGGGCTCAGCTGGAGCTGGAAAAGGTAAAACGAGAGGTGAAACGCACAGAAAACCCCAGACTGCTCAGAAACATCCCAAAACAGCCCCCTGAGATGAGTCCCAGTTCATCCCACTGCCAGCTGGGCACCGTGGCCCCTCAGGAGAGCTCAGACATCCCACTTGCTTTACTGGAATGCCTCCCACAGGATCGCCACCACCCCACACCCCCACCTGGACCCCGCTCTGGGCTTGTGGCACCCACAAACTCCTCCGGGTGCAGATCCCGGTGGGTTTTGGGAGACCCCAGCTGAAGAGCGATGGGAGCTGCACAGGCCCAGAGCTCCAGACCCATCACAGCTCCTGGGGGACATCCACTGAGTATCTGCATAAAAAGTGAAGTGCTGCTGGTGATGATTTCTTTGGACACAGGAATGAATGTTTTCATGGCTTTTTCAGCATTTCCACAGCTCTCGAGCACTGGAGCTGTCATTGCTGAAAGCCTCCAGCCCGGTTTCAGTGCCCAATGAAACGTGGAGAGAAAACAGCTCGTGGCAGCAGAGATAATTAAGGGAGATAATGAAACCATTTCCACCTTAATGATCCACTGTGCCACAAAATCCTGAGGATGAACAGATTCATGCCACGGGTGATGTCACAGACAGGCATTGCCTTGCTGCCCATCGAGCTCCAGCTCCTCCCAGTTCCTCCCAGTCCCTCCCAGTCCCTCCCAGCTGGCACCGGTCTCTGCTGGTACCAGGACTTATTCTGGGGTACCAGAACTTACTCGTGGGCTTCTGAGTCCCAAAGTGCAGCTCCAGGTCGAGGTATTTGACCATATCACTCAGCTTGTCATAATCCGAGTCTTCCCCGAGCTGTGGGGAGGAGGAGTCAGGGGCTGTGCGGGCACAGGGACAGCCCCACGGTGCCACCCGTGCTGGCACAGTCCCTGTCCCCAGAGAAACCAGGACAGGCTGGTGGCACCAGCCTGTGACTGGAGGCTCGGCCACTGCCCTGCAGATTCACTCAGCTCCTGACACAGCTGAAATCCCACAGAGCACCTCTGTCTTCACTTGCTCCTTGGACACGATCCCCTCACTGAGGGATAAAATGGGAATTCCAGGAGCTTCAGGAATTTTTCTGCGCACAGAAAAATCACTGTGAAGAAGTGTCTTCGTTCCTGGAGTGCTGGGGAGAGGGACCTGCAGGGTCTCAGAGCCTGGGGGACTGGAAGATGGTCCCACAGCTCCCCTCTGGCTGCTCAGGGCACGGGGAATATGGAATATGACATGTCCTGAACACCAGGAGAGACGGGGAGTTAAACCCGGGAAGGGACGGATCCACCTCAGAGCTCTGCTCCACTTCATGGCCACGATGCCAAAGGATTGTCACGTCTTGTCCCACCCCTCTCCTCTGCTGTCCCCTCCATGTCCTGCCCTGCTCTCTCTGGGCTCTCCCATCGCTCTGCTCCAGCCATCCTCATCCTTTCCCACTGAAGCCCCCACAGCTGCAGAACACATCTGGAGGCAGCTCCTGGCTGTGGCAGGCCCTCAGGGCAGGGAAGTGCTCCCCAGCACGCCGCAGACAAAATCAGCAGCTCAGAGGCTCTCCAGGGCCTCTCCCCAGCCCAAGGGACGAGCCGGAGCCCTGCAGAGCCTCAGCACGGGTCACAGCTCCCCCGGGCACGGCTGGCACCCCCGTGCCTCGCCCCAGCACCCCTCTCCCGGGCCATACCTGCCCCCAGATGGTCCCCTCCGAGTTCTCCACCTGCTCCCAGCGCAGCCTCTTGACGCTCATGTGGTTGGAGTCACTGCGGCGGTGCAGCAGCCCCCGGTGCAGGGGGGGCACACAGGGCACGGGGGGCGGCGGGGGCGGCGGCGGCGGGGGCGGGATGGGGTGCAGGTGGCCGGTCAGGGACTTGGGGGCGGGCGCCGCGCTGGCCTTGGTGGCCTCAGCCTTGGCGGGGCCGCTCTGGGGGTCGTGGAACTGCAGGGGGGGTGGCGGGGGCGGGGGGCTGAGCGGAGGAGGGGGGATGTGGTCCGAGAGCGTGGAGCAGGTCAGGGAGCTGCCCTCGTCGCTGCTGCTGATGTACTCGCTGCTGCTGACATCGTTGGTGACGTAGCTGCCCTGGTCATCCTGGAAACTCATCTGCGTGGGCACCAAGCACGGGCTGAAGGTGGCACCTCGTCCTCCAGCCACCATCCTCCATCCGTCATCCATTCATCCATCATCCATCATCCTCCATCCATCCATCATCCATCCATCCATCCATCCATCCATCATCCATCCATCATCATCCATCCATCCATCCATCATCCTCTATCCATCCATCCATCCATCCATCCATCCATCCATCCATCCATCCATCCATCCATCATCCATCATCCATCCCTCATCCATCCATCCATCCATCATCCATCCATCATCCATCCATCCAATCCTTCATCCATCCATCCATCCATCCCTCATCCATCATCCATCCATCCATCCATCATCCATCCATCATCCATCCATCCATCCATCCCTCATCCATCATCCATCCATCCATCCCCCCATCCATCATCCATCCATCCATCATCCATCCCTCATCCATCCCTCCCTCCCTGCCACCCGTGGAGCCCAGGCCGTGTGCCCCGATCCCTCAGGTGGGCACTCCATGCCCAGGGCAGCGAGGCCGGCGCTCTGCACACCCCACACCGCTCTCACCTCCTCGTAGTCATTCTCGGGGGTGAGGAAATCATCCACGATGGTGACGCGGTGGCCCAGCTGCTCGCTGAGGGCGTCCAGGAAGCGGTCGGTGTCGCGGCTGCGCGGGGGCCTGGAGAAGGTGAAGAGCTTCTTGCGGCGCGCCAGCGGCGAGTACTCGCGGCGCTTGGGCGATGGTGCCGGGCTGCTGTCCAGGCTGACGTAGGGGTTGGACTCGGTGCTGCAGGGCGAGGCCACGCTGCTGTGCAGCCGGTAGTAGCAGGGCTGACCCGCCAGCTCGCTCGGCCATGCCGGGCCCGGCTTGCGGCCACCTGCGGGACAGAGCCCAGGGGCTGCATGGCTGTCCTGCAGCCCCCGAGGAGAGGAGAGGAGAGGGCAGGACAGGGCAGGAGAAGGGAGCTTGCCAGGCTGTGCTCCCATGGATGCCCCCAGGCAGCCAGAGCTCTGCAGAGCCAACCCCGCGCTCACACACGGAGCCAGCGCTGCTGCCTCGTACAAGGCACCAAGGGGACGCTGCCCTCTCCCCCACCCGCCTGGCCAGCACCAGCCACCATCCCTGAGAGCCCCGGCGGTACCTGCAGCGTGTGGCAGCTCCGGGCCGGGGGGCGATGTCCTGTGCAGGGCGGCGCTGCCCACCTTGCCCGCAAAGCCGCCGATCAGGCGGTTCTCCAGCTCCGCGTACACGGCCGACATCTGGGGAGGGACACGGAGCTGCTGCCGTGCCCCGGGCCTGGGGAGCCCCAGAGAGCTGCCACGGCCTGGGGGCAGGACAGTGCCCACGGGCCAGGCTGGCCAGAGCAGCTGGGGCTGCCCCTGCATCCCTGGCAGTGCCCAAGACCAGCTGGGACAGGGCTGGGAGCAGTTGGGACAGTGGGAGGTGTCCCTGCCATGGCAGGGGTGGCACTGGGTGGGCTTTAAGGTCCTTCTAACCCAAACTTTCTGGGGCTCTCTGGCCCACCAGCACACATCTCTTGTTCCTTAAAGGGGGATTCACCCCAGCCCAGGCTGCTCTGCCCTTCTGAGCCCCCCAGGAGCCTCCCACCAAGGAGGCCGCAGGAAGACACGGGCAGGCATCATTGAATTGCCCAGGGAGGTGACCTCAGAGAGGGGCTGGGACACCGCCAGCCCCCTGCAGGTATTCACCCACAGACACATCGTTCCCTTTCTCCTGCTGCCCCGTGCTCACAGCCAAGGACCCAGGCTGCCTTCCTGTGGGCACACCACCCCACACACGTGGGCAAAGCCCTGCCAGGGGTGTCCCACCATGGTGTCACACCATTTTGGGGTTGGGTGTCTCCGGGAGGGACGTGCCATCACCAGCCTGTCTCTCTCCAGGGATCAGGCGAACGGGGACCTCCACGGTGTCACTGCCTGCGGGAGGGAGAGACAAACCACTCACTGCTCTGTGCCCCCACTCCCCTCAGCCCTGACCCACAGAGCTCCTGCTGGGACCCCGAGCGACCTCCCTGCCCCAACTCCCGGCTCTGGGGGTCCCAGGGCAGCGGTGCAGGGTGGGTTCAAGGTCAGCAGACAGCTCCAAGCTGCTCCGCTCTTCCCTCGGGGCAGCTGAGGACAGGGCTGCTCCTCACATCTGGCCAACATCTGCCCAGGCACGGCTCCCCTCCAGCACACACAGCTGTCGGCTGCTCTCCGTGCTCTAATCCTCCAGAAAAGCTCCTTGGAGCCGGGTCAGAGGATCTTCCCTGGGGAAACGTCTCAGCTGAGGGGCACCACAGGCCCAGGAGCTCCTTAGGGAGGTGGTGAGCAGGTCATGGTCAGGAGCACAGGTCAGGGGCCAGCAGCGATGGGCACAGGCAGCTCTGTGTGCCCTGAAGGAGGCAGGGCTGGTGCCACGAATGGGGTTTGTCAGCACTCCCCAAGGGACCCTGAACCATGATCTCCTTCCTCACATGGATTTCACAAAGGTGGTTTTCCTGTTAGTTTCATGGACACTGAGAATGTTCAGAGGCAAACCATAAATTTTACCCTCAGAAGGGGGGCCCAGACAGCAGGACCAGTTCACATCTGAGTAATGGAAGGGCTCGGAAATAACATTCAGCCTTATGATCAAGTGGTCTCTTAGTGAATTGGTTCTTCCCCTATGGAATCGCTGTCCCTGGAGGTGTCCCTGGCACCCCTGGATGTGGCACTCAGTGCTCTGGGCTGGGTGACAAGGTGGGGATCAGCCACAGGTTGGACTTGATGATCTTGGAGGGCTTTTCCAACCTAAATGATTCTGTCATTCTATAATTCTGTGAAAAATTCACATGAAAACATGGATTTCCAGCCGATGCCTCAGTGCTGACCTCCACCTTTGCCTCCACCTTTTCCCATCATTCCCGCTTAGGAGCAGGTCAGGAATTCGGCTCGGGGCAGAGCAGGACACAGCAGGCAGAGCCGCCAGGTGCCAGCCCCCGTCACCCACCTGCTGCCCCCTCCTCGGGGTGGGGGGTCCGCAGGCTGCCCCGGCACAGGGAGGCCCCTCGGACGGAGCTGCGGTACCGATCCTCAGCCTCCGCCTCGGCTGCAGCAGAAACACCTCTGTGAGGCACGGCCGGGCCCCCCTGCCCCCCACCCTGCACAGGCACCCCCAGAGCCCCCAGAGCCCCCCTGAGCCCCCTGAGCCCCTAGAGCCCCCCGAGCCCCCCGAGCCCCCGGCCCATGGCACTCAGAGCAGCTGCCATGCCCAGGACGCTCTCGCTCCATCCCCGGGAGCTGAGCAGGTTCCAGGAGCTCGTGCCAGCACAGGGCAGGGATGGATGCACAGGGATGGGGCATCCAGTGTGTTTTTCCAGCTGGATTGGCACCCACCAGCTCATGGCCCACAGGAAAGTCCAGCCTGAGCTGGGCTGGTCCCAGTAAACCTTCCTGCCCCCAAGGGAAAAGAAGGAAGTGGGGCCAGCCCTGGGGAGGAGCACATGGCCCATGCATTGTCCATGTGCAGCTCGGTGTGGCAGCTCAGGGCATCCTGTGAGCATCCCGTGAGCATCCCGTGAGCATCCTGTGAGCATCCTGCTCACAGCAGGATGGAGGGAACCGAGCATCCATCCCTGAGGTACCCAGCAGACCAGAATGGGACATGGAGATCACCAGAGTTTGGAAGCCTGGGGGAAGGACCAGCCCAAATCCAGAGATCTCTGGCTGTGGTGCTGCCGGGCACAGACACACAGAATAGACCACAGCCACCAAATCTCGTGCTCAGAGACTGCCCCTGAGACACTGAGAGGAGCCAGGGACCAGCCTGGAGCTGGGAACAGCAGCTGGGACGGGCAGATCTGCTCCTGGACTTCCCTCCTCCCTGGCTGGGGATTCCTGCTCTGCATTCCTGGAATGCAGCTGGAGCTTCTGAGGCTGTACACGAATTACAGGGCGGGAATTGCTGCTGTCCACAGCCCGTGGCCAGTGTGATTCTGCACACACAAAGCAGAGGAGGCTGGGTGCAGACCCAGTGGGCCTGGAGCACAGCATCCCGTGCACAGCAGGAAGGATCTGCACCAGCACGTGGAGCTGGTTCTGTTTTCTGCTAAAATCACTGTGCTCCTCAAAAGCCTCTCCTCAAACAACACCTCTTTTACCTTTGCTGGGTCTAAAATGAACACATCTGTGTGAGCAGCTGAGAACAGGAAAATTGGAAGCAATTAAGAGTGCGAATGCACAGATTAGGACATTTCACTTCAAACCTGCTCTCCTCAGTGCACCACTGGCTTTGTGCTGCCACAGAACCAGGTGAGGGTGATGGTGAGGGGACAGGGGAACCAGAGACAAGGGGCATCACCAACTGCCTTCGTGTTTCTGGGAGAGCAGCACCACCTCTCCCAACCATGGATGGTTTTGTGACATCCCTGTGTCACCCTTATTTTACCTCTCTGCTCTGAATGCTGCCCTTGCACCAGCTGCTCCCTTCCTGGACCTCCTCACCTCTAACACCTGAGCAGCTGCCCAAGCCTTGGCTCCCAGAGCACCCTTGAGGTGCCACCTCTCCTCTCAAGGCAGTTTGACTCCAGAGCTACACCAGCGCAGGGCACTGAGCTCCCAGCAGCTGTCAGGACACGGAGTGTCCGTCCTGGGCACCTCCTCTCACCTGCCAGGGCCTTGCACCCCAGAAACCTGTCAACCTTTTGCTGGCAGTGCTCCTGCTCCTCGTAGCTCAGCAGCTGGTAGATAAACTGCCAGAGGACTTGCTTGGCTGGTGTGTCCAGCACCGGGTACACATCCACAATGAGAGTGTCAATGTTCCTGGAAAAAACATTGACAGTGTCAGTGTTCCTGAAAAACAGGAGAGGGCTGGGCAGTGACAGTGTCCCTCTGGCACAGCCCCTCCTGCTCCCCAGCCTCATCTTTGCCAGGAACAGTCGCCTTCACTGCAGCGACTCAAACCCACAAGGACGTGGCACCTGGGCCATGGTCGGTGGTGGCCCCTGCAGTGCTGGGGAATGTTGGACTCGGTCTCAGAGGGCCTTTCCAGCCTAATGGATTCCGTGATTTTATGAGTAAGAGGGGTGGGGGAGCGCAGCCAGCAGAGAGAAGCCCTGGAAACATTGGAATTTTAGCCAGCTGCAGGTACACAGGCTGTGGGAGAGCTGCAGCGGGGAGGGTGGCTGGGCTGGCAGCTCCTGGGGCACAAAGCTCCATCTGATTTTGGGGTGTAGAGCAGGGAAAAGGCTGCTGGGAATAGCTGAGCACCCCATGCCACAGGATAGAACAGCCTGCAGCAGGATGAAATTCTGCCCCTGGATCCCTGGCAGTGCCCAGGGCCAGGCTGGACAGGGCTGGGAGTGACCAGGGATGATGGAAGGTGACTCTGCCCATGACAAGGGGTGGAACAAGATATTCTTTAAGGTCCTTTCTAACCCAAATCATTCCATGATTCTGTGACAGCCTCTGATAAAACGCTGCTGGAAGACCAAGCAAGGGCAGGAAACGAGGCCACTGCTGAAATCTGGAGTGTGCCAGGGGATGTGGCTGGATCCCTGCCCAGGACAGGGGGGACGAGGGCTCTGCCAGCCACAGCCATTCCCGTGCAGCCACCAAGGAATGCTGCAGCCGGGATTTTGGGATCAGAGAGGAGACAGGGACGGAACATGGAGAGATTTACTGCAAGAGCTGGAACAGGATCTGCAGCTGCCAGGGACAGCCAGGCTGCAAGACAGCCTGCACTGGGGCAGGGGGGAGAAGAGGTGACCAACCTAACCTAAAGGAACCAAAAATGGAGCATCTGCTCTGTCCCCAGGCAGGACACCTGGGCTGGGGTGAGCTCGGGCACAGGGAACACCTGGGCTGAGAACACCTGGATGAGGTGAGATTGGGCACAGGGAACTCCTGGACTGAGGTGAGCTCGGGCACAGGGAACCCCTGGCTGGGGAGCCTGGGGAGCACAGGGGTGGCAGAGCTGCGGGGGCAGCCTGCCAGCCCAGCTGTGCCCTGCCTGGCAGCCAGCCTGGCACGGGCAGTGCCCCAGGCCAGCCCCGCTGGCTATGCCCCTGCTGGCCCGGAGTTACCGGTGTTGGAAGAAGCCCTCCAGCGCCTTGCAGACGGCCAAACGCTCGGGCGGGGTCAGCAGGTGCTCCAGCTGCTGCGGGAAGGTCCTTCCTTGGATCCTGATGCTAGAGGGGAGAATCTCTGCAACCCACTGCAGGGAGGTGAGGGCCGAGGAGCTGCTCGGGGACTCAGCAGAGTCAGAGTCTGCAAAATAAATATTCCATCTTTCCTTGGCTTCTTCTGGGGGCGCTGGAGCAGTCTGAGTGCCGCTGGGGCGTGCGTTGCAGTAGGTTGGGTTGGATGGGGTTTGGAATAAGCTGCTCTGCTGGGAGGTGGCCCAGCCCAAGGCAGAGAGGGGAAATAAATCATCTTTAAGGTTCACTGCGACCCAAAGTGCTGCAGGCTGCTATGGCTCTGGGGATGCACTGAGTGCACCTGCAAAGGAGCTGGGGCGTCCCAGGGGGCTGAGGGGAGCCCAGAGCTGCTCCAGGGGGAAGGGCCAGGCCTGGCCCCCAGCTCTGTGCACCAGGGAGCAGCACCCCAAGAGCACAGGGAGCCTGCAGCCCCCACGGGGCTTGGGGATCGTGCTGGGCCTGGGGATCCTGCCCTGCACGGGCACCCTCCAGTGCCCAGGCACCCCCAGCTCCCTGCAGCAGTACCAACCCTGCAGCAGTACCAACCCTGCAGCAGTACCAATCCTGCAGCAGTACCAACCCTGCAGCAGTACCAACCCTGCAGCTGTACCAGCCCTGCAGCTGTACCAATCCTGCAGCAGTAGCACCCCTGCAGCAGGTACCAACCCTGCAGCAGGTACCAATCCTGCAGCAGTACCAACCCTGCAGCAGTACCAATCCTGCAGCAGTACCACTCCTGCAGAACACATCACCACCTCTCCCTGCAGCAGTCCCAGCCCTGCAGCAGTCCCAGCCCTGCAGCAGTCCCAGCCCCGCAGAGCACAGCCCTAGCCCCGGGCTCTGTGCAGCCAGCACCAAAGCACAGCGTTGGATTACTGCAGACGAGGACAGGCCGCACAGGAAGGACACGAGGGACACCGAGGACAGGCACCCAGCAGGACGAGCCCTCCTCCCCCTGAAGAGCAGCCAAGCCTGAGATCCAGCTGATCCCACAAAGCAGGGCCACGAGCATCCACCCATCCCCCCGGCAGCGCGTTGGACCTGCTCAGCCCATGGAGGCGCTGGCAATTCCCTCCTGTGCCAGGAATTGGGGAGCTGGCCTGGAATTCCCGCTCTCCATGCCCTCCTCCCTGCCCTCTTACCGTGGGAGAGGCTGACCATGCCCTCTTCCACCACCAAGGTGGGCATGGCCCCGCTGCCCTGCAGCATCGACACCACCTTGTCGTGGGAGCAGTTCCTGCGGGCACAGCAGAGCCCGGTCAGAGCTGCCCCGGCTCCAGGGCAGCAATTTCATCTTGGAGAAGCCTCCCTGTGCTGCTCAGAGCCAGAGGGGTTTGGGGCCCGCCGTGATTCCCTGGGTTCTCCCCACCTTGGCTTGGCTTTGCCTGCGGTGCCCAGGGAGGAGCCTCCCGAGGGAGAGCCTGGGTCTGCCCCACGAGTGGGCACCGAGGAATCCCCACGGGAATGCCTGGGTCCTGCCCCACGAGTGGGCACCAGGGAATCCCCACGGGAATGCCTGGGTCCTGCCCCACGAGTGGGCACCAGGGAATCCCCACGGGAATGCCTGGGTCCTGCCCCACGAGTGGGCACCAAGGAATCCCCACGGGAATGGTGGGGCCACCCCGAGGAGGGTCATGGCACAGGAAGGCAGAGTTAAGCTACACCCAGACCCAGAAAATGAGTTTTTCCTTTAAATAACACGGCGCTGCAGGTCTGTCCTCGCCTGTCCTAATTCTGCACGAAAAGAAAATGCAAGGTGAATATAAAGTGTAATTTTGTAGGTGAAAAAATCTTGGGATGCCCTTGGAGAAGGGCACGGGCCAGGCTGGGACAATGCCTGCCAAAAGCAGGGCTGAGAGGACAATCCTGTGCCCGGTCTCCTTTTTCTGGCAGTGCTGCATCAGCCAAGAGTTCGCTGGATCAGCTGAAACCTGAGAACCTGATCCCTGACCGAAGCAGCATCAGTTTAACCTTTAAATATTCATCACTCTCTCTTGTCCTGTAGCCTCCTCTAACCCTTTGCTCTTGCTTTTTATGCAGAAAGACACACCCAAGGACACAGCACTGATGCGGGGCACAAATCCCTCTGGTCCCGTTGCTTTGGTGCACAAACAATATACAGAATTAACTCCAAACGGGATTCCCACGTGGATTTAAGCCTATGTTCCCATGGTGGGAGTGATTCCTGGGCTGGATGGGGCTCTGCAAGCAGAACCTCAGGTGTTTAACACACACAGATTAACTCAGAGGGCCTGGAATTGGGGTGGGCTGCAGTCAGAACCCAGGCCATAGAAAGTGTCCTGCAGAGAGAACTCAGAGGAGGAGCAGGGGTGGAGAAAATTCTCCTCTTAGAGCCAGGAAATGCTCCCATTAGAGCCAGGAAATGCTCCAGCCCTGGAGGAGCTGTCCCCAGCTGTCCCCACAGGGCAAACCCCTGTGCACAGGGGGACCAGGGCCAGCAGCTCCCGTGTCCCTGCCCAGGAGGGACCACAGCGAGTGCCCAGCCCCTGCCCCCTGCCCTGGGTGCCCTGCACAGCTCCTACCTCATGTCCAGCCCGTTGAGGAACAGGATCCTGTCTCCAGCTTTGAGGGCAGCCTTCTCCGCCGGGCTCCCTAAAGGACAAAGGGGCCTCAGCTGCAGCACCTCTGGCTGGGACGGGGGTCTGGGACACCCCGGGCAGGGCACCCCCTGCACCCGGCTCCTCTGGGTGCGCTGGGAGCGCTCAGCCAGCCGGGTGCAGCAGCCAGCCCCCACTGGGAGTGATAGCAAAAGGGGTTTAAAATCATCAGATTTTGGGTTAACAGAAAAAAAATAAACTTAGTAGGCCTGGGAAAGGTAAATACCTTTAGCACAGGGAGAAATAGTACTGTGTAGCTAGTACATGATAATTGATATAATTGTTAGATGTGATAACTGTTTAGTAATTACTGTTTAATCAGAAAGAATAATCATGTGAAACTGTGGTCATGGGCCTAAGAAAGATCACTATAAACTCATGTCAATGTATACAATAGAACAATGTAAGTTTAATAATTAATGTGTAAGTTATACAATGATAGGGTATAAAATACGTTCATCTCGAAACTTATGTTTGGAGTCAGATTTGGGTCTGTACCCCGACTCCCAGAGCTCTCAATAAAAGCACTGCAGATAATCATATCCCGTAATTACGTGTTTCTGAACACTAACAGGAGCACTGCTGTCATTTTGGGAGGGTCGCTGGACACATTTCCCACTTCTCACAACAAGGAGTGGATAAAGCCAAACCAAACTGCACCAAAGATGCTTCATTATTGCACTGGAAAAACTCCCCCACGGAGCCTTGGGAAAGTCCCTTTTGCTCTTTTCTAGCCAACAGCATTTCACATTTCAGGGGCAGAGCAGGAGCAGTACCGATGCCCCAATCTCCCGTTCTTACCCGGCAGGACAGACTCAATCCACACCGGGGCATGGCCACGGAGCGTGAAGCCAAAGCTCCTGTTGCCTTTATAAACTCGCACGGTTCTGGGGGTGAAAAAGGCAAACAGGACATCAGAGGAGAAGATCCAGCCCTTGTTTCCTTCCCCAGCCCCTCCCCAGCCCTGGTAGCCCAGGTTCTCCTGAGTGCTCAACCCCCGACGCTCCCAATGTCCCCACAAGTCCCCTTTGACACCAAAGTGTCTTTCAAATGTGGTTTCAAAGTGCAATGTAGGATAAATATATAGATATAAAGAATAAATATATGTATAAAAGCTAAAAATCATCTGGTTCCAACCCCCCACGACAGAGAGTTGGAATGGGATCTTTAAGGGCTCTTCCAACCCAAAGCAGTCTGTGATTCTTTATTGCAGATAAATCCTGAATCCTGCTGGCACAGCTGGGCACCCCAAATCCTGCTGGCACTGCTGGGCACCCCAAATCCTGCTGGCACAGCCTGAATCCTGCTGGCACTGCTGGGCACCCCAAATCCTACTGACACAGCCTGAATCCTGCTGGCACTGCTGGGCACCCCAAATCCTACTGGCACAGCCTGAATCCTGCTGGCACAGCTGGGTACCCCAAATCCTGCTGGCACAGCTGGGTACCCCAAATCCGGCTGGCACTGTTGGGTACCCCAAATCCTGCTGGCACTGTTGGGTACTCCGAATCCTGCTGGCACTGCTGGGTACCCCGAATCCTGCTGGCACTGCTGGGTACCCCAAATCCTGCTGGCACAGCTGGGTACCCCAAATCCTGCTGGCACAGCTTGCATCCCAACCAACGAGGAGCGCCCCCCCCTCCCCGCTCAGCCTGCCTGTGCCACCCCAGCTCCCCACACAGCTCGTCCACCCAGTCCTGCAGAGCCGAGGGGACACTGAGGGTGCCCCGGAGCCGGGACAAGGGGCACAAAGCTGCCCACCCTTCCCGAGGGAGAGGTCTTTGTCCATCCCGATCCCAGCAGAGCTCCGCACCGACACCACCCCTCCGTGCCCCCGGCACCCCTCCGCCTCCTCCCGCGAAGGAGGCGCTACCTGCGGGCAGCCCCCGAGGCCGCATTGGCGGCGATGAGCGAGGAGGTTTTGCGGAGGCTCTTGGCGAGCTCCTGGTGGCTGCGGGGCACGGAGCTGGCGCGGGTGGACACCAGCAGCCGCTCCTGGTGGTCCTCGCTGCGGCTGCGGCGCAGGCGGCTGCTGTGCTCGCTGCGGGAGCGGCAGAGTTTGCTGAGCAGGCTCTGAGACACCACCTCGTCAAAGCGCTGCCGGTGCTTCTTGGGGATGAAAATCCTGCGGGGGGCAAGGCACCGAGTGAGCAGCGGGGCCCGGGCAGTGCGGCACGGAGAGGAGGGCCGGGCAGCCCCGGGAGGGAGAGAGCTGTACCCATCCTGGTAGAGGGGCATCCGTCCTGGCAGAGCTGGGGGGCTGGGGACACCGGGGGGACACCGGGGGGCTGGGGACACCGGGGGTGCTGGGGACACCGGGGGACACCGGGGGGCTGGGGACACCAGGGGAAACACTGAGGGTGCTGGGGACACCGAGGGTGCTGGGGACACCAGGGGGACACCGGGGGGGCTGGGGACACCAGGGGAAACACTGAGGGTGCTGGGGACACCGGGGGGACACCGGGGGGCTGGGGACACCGAGGGTGCTGGGGACACCGGGGGTGCTGGGGTCACCGGGGGGACACAGAGGGTGCCGGGGAAACCGGGGGTGCTGGGGACACCGGGGGCACACCAGCTGCATCTCTTCCCCCATCCCATGCAGTGTTCCGTTGGAGAAATGATGTTGAAACCTTCCCTCAGACCCGCCTCTCCTGGGACCCCCAAAATGCTCTCCCGGCCCCAGCCTGGCATGTCCCCACATTCCCGCTGCCTCCACCGACAGGCAGGAGCCTCCAGCCCCTGGAGATGCCGCTGCTGCAGGGACGGGCAGGGCAGTGCCGCAGGCAGGGGGACACCCCAGAACTCGCTTGGTTTGGGGTCACCTCCCTCTGCCCTTGGTAGGAGCAGCCGAGTGGCCCTTGTGCCCTGCAAGGAGCCCCAGGACACTCGGGGGTGCACGGGGAGCGCACAGCGGGATCCCAGGAGGGATGGGGGAGCCACCGCTCCCACCTGGGCCGGGGTGAGCTCCAGAACCCCGAGACACTGGTCCTTTTCCTTTTCCTTTTCCTTTTCCTTTTCCTTTTCCTTTTTTCCTTTTTTCATTTTTTCTTTTTCTCCTTTTCCTTTTTTCCTTTTTTCCTTTTTTCCTTTTTTCCTTTTTTCCTTTTCCTTTTCCTTTTCCTTTTCCTTTTCCTTTTCCTTTTCCTTTTCCTTTTCCTTCCCCTTTCCCTTTCCCTTTCCCTTTCCCTTTCCCTTTCCCTTCTCCTTTCCCTTTCCCTTTCCCTTTCCCTTTCCCTTTCCCTTTCCCTTTCCCTTTCCCTTTCCCTTTCCCTTTCCCTTTCCCTTTCCCTTTCCCTTTCCCTTTCCCTTTCCCTTTCCCTTTCCCTTTCCCTTTTCCCTCCCAGCAGCCAGACCCCCACACCCGCTCGCTCCCCCTGCTCTGGCCCATTTCGGGGCTCCAGGAGGAGCCATCCCCGGGTGTTTCTATAGCAACTCCTGCAGCTGCAGCTGCTGTGGACAAAACCCTCTCGGGGGGTTCGGCAGCTCCGGCACCTCTCGGGGTGTGAGCGCGGGGCCGGTGCTGTATGGCAGTCCCGAGGGCCGGGAGCCCACCCACTGCCGGGGCACCACCAGAGCGGGAACTGGGCCACACTGGTGCCAGAGCACCCACAGGAAGCTGCTCTGAGGGGTGGCACCAGCAGCTGGGGCTGGCAGGGGATCCCACAGGGCTCCCTCGGGCAGCTTCACCAAGGGAACCCAAAATCCTGGGTGGAGACGGAGGAGGAGAGGCTTCAAACCCCAAATCCTCCGGGACCAGGACATCTCTGTTTCCCCCAGCCAAAGGCAGAGCTCAAAACAAGAGCTGGTGCAGGAGAAGGCAGCCCACAAGCCTCCCGAGGCTGGCAGCTGCTCACGCAGAGCATCTGCTGACAGTTTAAAACAAGTAACACATTGGTGCAACTCACAGGTGATTTGTGATTAAGCAGCAACTAAAATAGAGTGAAATTTTGCTAATAAATAGTTCACCCTGTGGGACAGGAGAGGATGTGGGTCCCCCAAGCCTCTAACCTGGGCCGGGCACCCACCAGGGAGGAGTCCGGGTTCCTGACAGGCAAAATGAGCACAATCCCATTTAATTGGCCAAATTCCATCGGCCCTACTCGTTCCAGCAGAGCTGTCCCACTTTGCCTCTGCTTCAGCACTGGGCTGAGGAGCTCAGCCCCAGACCCGGCCCAGGACCTGACCCTGGCACTGCCCCAGGACTGGGGCACAGCAGGGCCAGACAGGAGAGATCTGCCCGACTGCTGCCAACAATCCACCAAAGCAGGCAAACCCTTCCCGGGGCTCTCCCTGCAGCCTCCTGCACCTCACAGGGTAAACCTGCCTTTGTCCCCTGGCACGGCCCTGAGGAGCAGCGCCCAGCTGGGGCTTCCCTCTGCCAGCAATTCCCACTGGGATTCACCCAGCTGGGGCTTCCCTCTGCCAGCAATTCCCACCGGGATTCACCCAGCTGGGGCTTCCCTGTGCCAGCAATGCCCACCGGGGTGCACGGAGCACGGAGGTGCCCACCCTGCCTGTGGGGGTCAAGCAGGAGCAGGGTCATACAGCGCTGGCCTTGTGCCCTCTGCTTCCTCTGCCTCCTCCTCCTCAGGTGCTCCAGGTCAGCCCTAGCTCTGCTTCCTGTTGGAGAGGGGACAGGAAGGGCACCCCCATCCCTGAGCCCTGTGCCCCTCCCATGCCCGGTGCCACAGAGCCCAGGGCACCAGCCCTCCTCTGCACTCATTCAGGAGAACTGAATGAATCTGCTCGGGGATGTGGGTGTGAATTCAGGGCGCTTGCCAGGCCAGGAAAGGTCCCAGACTCTCCAGGCTGCTTTACCTTCACCCCATCCCCAAAGCAGCTTGGCCAGGATGGTGGCAGAGTGCCACTGCGCCCATCCCCTGCCCTTGGTCCTGCTCAGGCTCCCTCTGGCACCTCTCGGCCTGTGCCACGCTCCCACCCACAGCTGCCAGGAGGGTCACCGGCCACTCAGCCCCGCACAGGCAGTCCCGTTCCTGCAGCCCACCCTCGCCGAGCTGCCTCCCCACCCCCTTTGCCACCTGCCCGTGTCCTGCCGGGGACAGTCCCGCTCGGGGCGCCGGTGCTGGGGCTCCGCGGGGCAGGAGCTGTCCCTGGGCAGGACAGCGAGGGGACAGCGAGCCCCGCTCCATCTCACCCCCAGCCCCGCGTCCTCATCATCCTCATCATCCTCATCATCCTCATCATCCTCATCATCCTCATCGTCCTCATCATCCTCATCATCCTCATCGTCCTCATCGTCCTCATCATCCTCATCATCCCCCGGGGCTGAGGACAGCCCTGGGGACAAAGCAGCCCCAGCGGGGCCCTTCCCACCCCGGTTCCCACCTCAGCTCCGGGAGCAGCCGGTGCGGCGGTGGGGCTGTCCCGGGGACACAGCGGGGTCCCCGCAGCCCAGAGGCAGCCGAGCCACCCCGGGCCGCCCGTGGGGCGGGATGCTCCGCCAGCAGCGCGGGGCAGCGGAGCGGGGACACGTACCGAAAATGCCGGGAGAAACTCCGGTCCTTTCCCATTTGGCGGGGCGCAGCGGAACAAAGGGGGAGATGCTCCAGACGCTCATGCGAGCGGAGCCCCGGGCTCGGCTCACGCCCACCGGCCCCGGCAGCGGCCCCAGCCCGGCCGAGAGCTCCGTCGGCCCCGGCAGCGGCCCCGGGGCTCGCTCGTCCCCAAAAACTGCCGGCGCTGTGATTCCCGGGCGGAAGGATCCCGTCCTTCCTCAGAAAGGAGGGCACGGCTCGGCGCCCAACTCCGGGGGGATGCCTCCCTCCCTCCCTCCCTCCCTCCCTTGCTGCTAATTAGTTGACTTCTAAAGTGCTCGTGTTCAAATTCCGTGCTGCAGAAAGGGGTGAGAAACCTCAAAGGCAAACGGCGCCAGGGGTGCGGATTTGGGGCGGGGAGGTGGAGCTGCCGGGCTGGGCCGGGGGCAGGAGCAGATTTAGGGGCCCAAAGCCCCACCCGGAGCATCCTCCACCGCCAGGGCAGCGCAGCAGTGCCCTTCAGCAGGAGTGAAAGAGAAAAACCCCCTTTAATTTAAATAACGCCATCTTTAAGCACATCACAGGTGTTTGATGAAGAGGATGTGAGGCTTCCCGGAGCTGCCAACATCACACACAATCCCCAGGCAGCAACAAAGGAAGGAGAAATGAAAAATGGACGGTTTAGCCCCAAAACAACCGGCAAAGACCCGACCTTGAGTTTGTCAGTTGTGCAGAAAAACAGGTCCCAGAGTGGATTAAAACATTGAGCTACACTTGGATTATGTCTAAAGTGTGCTGTGGAAACCACTGCCAGTCCTGAAAAGCCCTGCTGGTCCAGCCAAATGCTAAAATCCGGGAGAGAAAACTCTGGCAGGTTTTACCCCAGCACAGGAATTCTGCTGATGAGCCCCAGATGCTCGAACCTCATAACCTCATGTACCTGTGTGCGTGGGACGGGGTCACAGCCCCGGGGGATGAGGGGCCTCGGGGCCCTGCGGCAGGAGCAGAGCCCGGCAGCAGCCGGAGCTGGGATTCCATCCCCGAGCTGGGATTCCATCCCCGAGCTGAGATTCCATCCCCGAGCTGAGATTCCATCTCCGAGCTGGGATGGAGCTGGGATTCCATCCCGGAGTTGAGATTCCATCCCCGAGTTGGGATTCCATCCTGGAGCTGGGGATGGAGCTGGGATTCCATCCCCGAGCTGGGATTCCATCCCCGAGCTGAGATTCCATCTCCGAGCTGGGATGGAGCTGGGATTCCATCCCGGAGTTGAGATTCCATCCCCGAGCTGGGATTCCATCCCCGAGCTGGGATTCCATCCCCGAGCTGGGATTCCATGCCCGAGCTACGATTCCATCCCCTGGGCCCGGGGCAGGGCAGGGAGCCCCTCACAGCCCCTCCCCGCCATCCTGCCGGTCCCCGGGGACAGCCCAAACCCCCCGGCAGCTCTGGAGAGGGTCACCCCCTCCTGACACATCCCTGCTCCAGCAACGATCCAGCCAAGAGTCCCCCGGGGCAGATGCACACCCCGTGCCTGGCTGGGGGTCCCCATCAGCACCCCAGGGTGCCCTCAGCTGTCCCAAATCCAGGGTCCCTGTGCCCAAACCACGCTGTGCACCACGACCTGGTGGCTTTGTCCTTGCCCTGGCAGGGACAGGCGGTCCCACAGCTCCGGGGACACGGAGAACTTCAAAGAGACCCCCAGAAAGGCTTTTCCTGCAGCTCCAGGCTGCTTTCCGTTTCCTTTAAGACACTGGAAAACTCATCCTAAGTAACCACTTCCCAGAATAAAAGTTGTGACTCCAGCAGGGTGCAGACAGGCCAGGCTGATGCCATCTGCATCCCAGCCGGAGTTTGATTTGCCAAAGGAATTTAATCTCCTATCAGGAGATTTCCCACCGAGGCATTTTGGTCATGACCTATTTGAACTCCACCAATAAAAAAGGAACTCGCTCCCAATTGTCTCACTGCTGACACATTTTGTTCCCTGCCGCCCTAATTCTCCTCTCTTTTTTTTTTTTTTTGGCCAGCTGAGCATATGCTGGGCTATCAGATTAGGGATTTTTTAAAATGGAAGCAAAGAAGAACTGCTTTTCCTCCATGACCATCCTGTGATCCAGGTGGGGATGCCGGGGCTGTGGACAGGAGGACAATGTCCATGTCAGCATCAGGGACTCGGGGGGTCTCCCATGCTCCATCCACATCCAGAAGAGCAGGGAAGCTCCCCCAGCCCTGGAGAAGTGGCTACGTGGAGGGGGTTGAGAAGCAGGGAAGCAGCACAGCCCACAATATATAAATCCTCGTGGCTGGGATGAAATTCCTGATCCAGGGCTGGTCACAGATGGCCGCAGCAGTTTAATACAGGAACACGCCGAGCAGTTTTATTGCATGAACAACAAGCTGAGACAAATAGGTGGTGTTAACGCGGACTCGGTGGAATTTCTCCTGTCATAAGGGAGCCCCCGATGGGCAGAGACCTCCGCTGTGCCGGTCACCGGAGCTGGCGGGGGGGAGAGGGCTCAGCCCGGCCCGGCCCGGCCCGGCCCGGCCCGGCACGGCACGGCTCCCTCGGCTTTTCCCCAGGAGAAACGGAGCGAAACCAAAGCAGCGAAGAACAAACTGCCCCAAACTCTCCTACCCGCAGCCCTGAAGCGCGACACGAGTCACAGAGAGCCAAGACAGCATCGCACAGCCAAGGAGAGCCAGAGCATCCCCCGAGGATGCGGCGGGGACCGCGCACATCCAGCCCAGCCCGGGCGAACGGGACAGTGGCACGGTGACACCAGGGCCGGTTGTTGTTCCCGGAGGACGGGATCTGAATCTGCCCCAGTTCCGCTCCGAACAGATGTTTTTAACCCAAGCGGTGCCGCTCCACACAGATGTTTTTAACCCAAGCGGTGCCGCCCGGGGCCGGTGCATCCCTGGCACGGCAGCAGCGGGCAAAGCACGGCTGCAGAGAGACGCGGTGCCCGGGCCGGGCGGGTGGGCGAGTGTCCAGCCCTGCGTGCCCCGCTCGGAGCATCCCCCGTGCCCCGCTCGGGGCATCCCCCGTGCCCTGCTCGGAGCACCCCCCGTGCCCCCGAGGGGCATCCCCCGTGCCCCGCTCGGAGCACACCCCGTGCCCCGCTCGGAGCATCCCCCGTGCCCCGCCCGCCCCGGGGGTGGCTCCGGCCCCCAGGGGCCGGGGATGGGCCGGGGGTGCTGCTGAGCCGCAGCTCCGCCCTGGTTTGGAACCAGCTCAGAAACCGGAGCGGCACCGAGGGACGGGACCCCCGAGACCGCGGCCCCCCAGAATAACCCGAGCGGGGCACGGGCGGCCCCGGGGGGGAGCAGAGGGGACGAAGCCGTCGCTGCGCGGTGGCAGCTGATGGAATAACCCAAATCAGAGCCTCCCCCTCCGGCAGCTCCGAGGCAATACGCGTGCTGAGAGTTCATTACCTTCCAGCACAGCCGGTTTTGGCG
The DNA here is from genome assembly GCF_048771995.1 of Taeniopygia guttata. NCBI lineage: Eukaryota > Metazoa > Chordata > Aves > Passeriformes > Estrildidae > Taeniopygia > Taeniopygia guttata. Next base: position 7,342,395 of record NC_133039.1, on the reverse strand, counting down.
GTGCCAGGGGCTGCCACGTTCCAGAAGGAACCTGAGTGAAACCCGCTTCCCCCAGTGCCGGGTACTCACCCGAGGCAGCTCATCTTGCCCCCTGGCAGCCGGATTTCAGCATCCTCGGGCACGGGCACAGCTCTGCACTTCGCCTGCACACATCAGCCATACGGGCAGGGGGTGGCAGCGGGGAGGACCCGGCAGGGCACGGGCGTTATCCCCGCCAGCCACAGCCCCGCAGATGAAAAAAATGCCAGCAAATTCAAATCGGCAGCAGCTTAATGCTGGGCAAATGGGGTGAAATCCGTTTGAGATAAAAAGAAAGGGTGTGTGGGGGGGGAATCCAATAGTGGATCCGAGCGCTGAGTCGGGCTCTGGGGATGCTCTGAGCCGCAGCACTTTGCAGAGAGCGCGGTAAAGGCCGGGGGGAGCCCAGGGAGGGGACAGCAGGGGAGGGGACAGCAGAGGACAGCCAGCAGCAGCGACAGCACAAAAATAAACACAGCTGCTGCAGAGGGAAATCCAATCAGGCCAGCGAGAGGGTCAGTGGGAGACGGGGCCGTACCGGTGCCTGGCCCTGTGTGACAGGGACACACGGGCACACACGGGCACACACAGCCCGCCACCGCCGTGTGCCCGTGCCAGGGCTCAGCCGCCTGCCCGGGGCACGGAACAGCGGCGGGCACCCATCAGCCCGGCCTCCATCCCAGTCCCTGGCCCATGGCACGGCCGGCCTGGGGAGAGGAGCTCACCCCAACCCTCCCAGGGCCCCTCAGGGTGAGCACACGCATGAGGTCACAGGGGTGTGCAGGACTGTCCCCATCTCAGGAGGAAACATCTCTGGAGAACCAGGCACAGCCTCCCAGGGGTATCCCATGGGTGCTCCCAGGGTCCCATGTCCCCTCTGAGGGGATCACAGTCCCTGGAGAACTGGCCACAGGCTCCCAGGGGTGCCCCATGGGTGCTCCCAGGGTCCCAAGTCCCCTCTGAGGGGATCACAGTCCCTGGAGAACTGGCCACAGGCTCCCAGGGGTGCCCCATGGGTGCTCCCAGGGTTCCAAGTCCCCCCTGAGGTGACCCCACAGGACAAGCCCCAGGACACTCGCTGGGTCAGGTCTGATGGGCTCATCTGCCCCGACTGCACCCACATCAGTGCCCGGGCTGGCTGCCCTGTGCCCCAGGACAGCACGACGGCCACAGCAGCACCCCCACACTGCTGCCACCCCAGAGCCCCTGCATGGACCCCCCTGGCCCTGCCCACCCCCTCCTCAGCCCCAGCCAGGCTGACCCCGCTGGAATCCCCCCAGGAATTCCCAGCACCCCGAATGCAGAGCTCCCAGGAGCTGCTCACCTCTTTCAGTGACATGAAGAGCAGGGCTTGGCAGCCCTTGGCAGGCTCCTGCTTGGCACCAAAGCCACCAGGGAGACCCGGAATCAGCAGCTGGGATCAGGGCAGCAGCACGCTGGCACTGCCCCAGCACCCACAGCTCTCCAAGGCACCTTTTATTTATTTCCTGACTTTGTTTCATTAAGATTAGACAGTAAATCTTTCCACTGAGCTAAATATTCCATTTCCATTAAAGGCAGATGAGCTGCCAGACCCCTCTCTCCAGGCTGGTGTTGCCCTTTCACACGGGCAGGGGGCAAGCAGGGGGTTTGGCCCTGGTTTGGGGAGCCCTAAGGTGGTGCTTGCCCCTGGCACCACAGGCTGGGCATGGGCAAGCTCGGGATGGCAGTGCTGGGTCCAGCCACGCTCTCCTCACCGGGATTGCAGGGACAGGGACATGCTGGGGGCACCTGCTGTGCCCCCCACAGAGGGGCTCTGTCCGAAGAAGATTTGGACACTTATTCAAATCCCCTCTGGGAGGGGAAGTAATCCTGGATAATTCCCCAGGGATGATGACAAAGGGGATATCTGAGGCATTTGAGGTATTTTCACGGATCTTGCTGGGGGAAAGAATTTTCCTGCATTGTGAGTGGTGGGGGCTTGTTTTGGGATTTAGTTTGGGGAGTGGTTCAGGCCCAGCTCGGTGCCATCCATCCCTGCCCCAGCCCCAGCTGCTGCAGGCTGGCTCCCTCCAGAACGCTCAGTGGGCACAGGGCAGGCTGGGCACGGGCACCTGCACAAGGTGACTGCTGAGGGGGCTGCTGACTGTCCCCTCTGCACCCTGCAGGGCTCTGTGCCCGCTGTCCCGGGCGAGGGGGTCTCGGGGGGGACCCCAGGCAGTCCCAGCACGGGTGGGGGACACTGAGCCAGGGCCCTGAGCCACCCCCGCCCTGCCCACTGCAGCAGAGACCCCACACTGGGGTTGTTATGGAAACTGTAATATCTGCAATTCCTCTGATTAAAGCAGCGATTGCAAAGCTGGGCCGGAGCGAGGCCAGATGGAGCCCTGATTCCCTAATGGCCATCGGCTGTAATCCCACCATGTGTCCCTGGGCCAGCCCCAGCCCCAGCCCCAGCCCTGAGCCCCAGCCCCAGCCCCAGCCCCAGCCCCAGCCCCAGCCCCAGCAGAGCACTGCCGGGGCATCCCAGGCTGAGTGACCACCCCCTGGCACCCCGGGCAGCCCCCAGAGCCCCCCCAGCTCCCCACTGCCAGAGCTGCTGGCAGCACTGACCAAGCCCTCTCCAGCACCAGCTCTCACCCTGCAGAGCTCGGATTATTCTCTGGAGAATCTCCAGTGGCTCTGCAGTGAACCCCATCTCCCTCCCAAACCACAGCCAAGATGGGAGCCACATCCCCTGCTGCAGGTCCCCCACCCTGGGCAGGAGGGCACAGGGCTGCTGGGCTGAGATGCCACCGAGCTTGGCTCAGCTGTCCCTTGGAAAACTGGTTGGCATCTTCCCTGCAGGGCCCTGCCAGCCCTGCCAGCCCTGCCCAGCCCTGCTCAGCCCTGCTCAGGCTGCCCAGCCCTGCCAGCCCTGCTCAGCCTTGCCAGCCCTGCCCAGCCCTGCCAGCCCTGCTAAGCCCTGCTCAGCCCTGCCCAGCCCTACTCAGCCCTGCTCAGGCTGCCCAGCCCTGCCAGCCCTGCCAGCCCTGCCAGCCCTGCCAGCCCTGCCAGCCCTGCCAGGTTGGATGTCCCCAGGGCAGCGTGGAGGTGCCCCTGGTACCTGATGCTGTCGAGGAGGGGCCGGTGGCACTCCTGGGTGAGCAGCGAGCACAGGGCCCGGGCCAGGCTCTCCGCCCTCCTCTCGGCCGCGTACTGCTTCAGCACAGTCACCACCTGCTCCTTCAGCTCCGGCTGCCCCCCGAGGATGGCATCCACCTGCAGCAGGACACCAGAGGAGAGGGGCACTGAGCAGCAGGGCGTGGGACCCTGGGCAAGGGCACTGCCACACGGACAGCGCGTCCCGATGCCCGCTCAGCGGGGAACCACGTGGGGAGCAGGGGCACCTTCAGTGGTCAGCCCGTCACCCTGCCCTGCTCTGCTCCCACACATGGCCCTGCTGGGTCACAGCCCACCAGAACAGTGCTGTGACCCCCAAACTCCCAAACTCTGCTGGGTCACAGCCCACCAGAACAGTGCTGTGACCCCAAACTCCCAAACTCTGCTGAGTCCCAGCCCACCAGAACTGTGGTGTGATCCCAAACTCTGCTGGGTCACAGCCCACCAGAACAGTGCTGTGACCCCAAACTCCCAAACTCTGCTGGGTCCCAGCCCACCAGAACTGTGGTGTGATCCCAAACTCTGCTGGGTCACAGCCCACCAGAACAGTGCTGTGACCCCAAACTCTGCAGAGGCTGAGCTGGGAATTCCCTCTGCAGAGGCTGAGCTGGGAATTCCCTCTGCAGAGGCTGCCCTGAGCTCCAGGATCCAGCAGCTCTGCGCTCCTGCTGCTCAGGGCTGTCCCGGAGCCTTTGCTGGGCTGGGGACGGAGGGGACAGAGATGCTGGCGGGGTGCGCACAGCACCGTGACAAACTTGCTCTCCTGTCGTCATCCAGGAATCTTTTACTCGGTTTAATGGGAGGCGGCACGGAACAACCGCCCCTCCTCATTAATCTGCTGTAATCAGCAGGTCTCTGTTTCCCATGCCCATGAACCCAAACCTCAGTGGGTATTCGTCAATCTTTAATGGAGAAGCTGACTGAGGGGATTCACCTGATACCCACAAATCCCTTTATGGATGTCTTGTTCCTTTATTAAAAAAAGGCCCTACCAGCCTGGTTATTTTCATAACAGCATTTTAAAAGGCTACTTTGAAATGGAAATTAGAAAGATTGAAAAAAACAACTGTGATCAAATTTATAATTAGCAGAAGGCGAGGTGTTTGGTAAAATACCCACTGGGAAGCTTTCAGGAGCACAATGAAGATGTAATCACATTGGTGTTTTCCCTTTTGCAACAAAATAAGAACTAAAATGTCTGCGGGGTGACAGGCTCAGGCTTTGAAGGGACTTTGAAGGGACATCCAGGCCCGCAGCAGAGCAGGATCTGCCCTGTGGGTCTCTCCACGCTCTTGTAGTGCAAGGGAACAAGAATTTGGGGTCATCCCCAGGGACTCTCCAAGGGTTTGGGTTAGGATTAACCCTTTTATGTGTAGTAGATATAATTCGTGCCATTTCTAATATGATATATGTGATATTGAATATTTATTAGAGTATACATGTTTGTATTAGGATTCCCCCCACCCTCACAGGTGAGACCGGGTGTAGATTGGAAACTGATTTACAAGTAAGAAGGTGCAGCTCGCCAGGAGATGGGCCATGTCTGGGGAGATACAGAAACCCCAGGGGCTGATCATCGCCTGAACCACCCGAGATGGAAATCATGGAAATCCTCAGGCAGATCCATGTGAATGCAGCGTTCCCGAATTCCCGTAAATTTCATCAAGGGATTCAACAAACTCCAGACACTGATTTGTTCTCCCTCATCACCAAAAAAGAAAATCTTATTAACCTATGGACTCTGAATGGAAGAAAAGACTGACTGCTGAAATCTTGGCCTCAGGCGGAATTTTCCCTATAAAAACCGCTCGTGCCAGGATGGAGGTGTGGGCATGGAGGGAAACCTCTGCTGAGGCTGATTTCTGGTGCCCACCCCGGCTTGGCTCTGCTCTTTCCTTGTGGCTGGCTAGATAGAATCTGATTGCAAAATAAACATTTTATTTTTTCATATTAATTTAGCTGGTCAAATTTTCATTTATAACAGCCCTTTGCAGCACCCATCCGGACCTTTTTCTCGGGTGTTCTCACCCCTGATCCGCACCCCAGCGCCGTGCCCGAGCGGAGGTGTGAACCCCCAACCCGCCCGGCTCGGGGGTGCCCATCGCCCCATCCCCTCCCCGCACATCGCGGCCTCACCTTCCTGCTGAACTGCCGCGCCTGCTGCCTCCGGTGTTGGCGTGCGGTGCCGGTGCCGGTGCCGGTGGCGGTGCCGGTGGCGGTGCCGGTGCCGGTACCGGGGCCGGGCCGGGGCTCCCGTCGCTGCGGCCGCAGCAGCGCCAGACGGAGGCAGCGCCCGCGGCACCTCCGCAGCAGCGCGGCCGCCGCCTCCGGCCGCTCCACCGGCCTCCCGTCCACCTCCAGCACGTAATCCCCCGGTTCCAGCCCGTAGGCCGCTGCCGGTGACCCGGGGCTGACGCTGGCCACCCTCGGGGGGCTCTCAGCGGCCAGCTGGAAGCCGAAGCATCCCCCGGGCCCGGGGGGGATGCAGGCGCGCTGCAGGCGGGACACCACGCCGATGCTCGGGGGGACGCTGCGGCAGCGCCGGGCCAGCCCCAGCAGCGCCTCGCGGCCCAGCGAGGACACGGGCTGCCCCTCCAGCTCCAGCACCTCGTCCCCCGGCCGCAGCCCCGCCAGCGCCGCGCTGCTGCCCTCCTGCACCCACAGCACGTAGCACGGCCCGGAGCCGCTCAGCCGGAACCCGAAGGACTCGGGCCAGCCCTGGTTGGTTGCCGGCATGGCTGTGACTGGAAAAGAAAGAGGGAAAGAAAGGAGTTGTGATGGTTTTCCATCCTTTGGGGTCGTTCCTGTGGATGCCGCGTGAAACCCATCCGGGCAGTGTGTGCTGTAACCCTCACCGTGGGAAGAAGTGCCCCAAGAGCCTGTATTTCCTCTAAATTTCCATAAAATAACAGCTTTTACTCTATCTTTGGCTGCTGGTGGTGCCACGGAGGAGGCCACATTGGCTGGGAAGGTTGGGGCACTCAGATGTGACCTGGCACAGCCCTGGTCTCACCTGGGGCACCGACCTACCCCCTCTCCCCAGGAGCCTCACTCAGGCTTCTTCTTTCATTTATTTGTCCATCAAAATTATTAGTTCATTTCTCTGACATGTTGCGTTAATGAACAGATGATCCAAGGACTTAAACCAGCTTAATTTTAACCAGCTCTTCTCAACACTCAATATTTTAGCTGTTTGCAAGTACAAAATTGCTGTAAATTCATTAGAACTCGCCAGATCAACTCAGCTCTGCCAGGATCATTTCTTTGTGCCCTCTCAGTCCCGTGCATGAGCTGTCCTGATGGCAGCAGCCCAAAAGGGCAGGACAATGCTTTTCAGCAGGACTTGTTTGTGGTTCATGTGAAGGGTTTGGACTGGCTCCAGGGATGCTCAAGGAGACATGGGGCACATCAGGCCTGAACATCTGCAGGAGCTCTTTGCCCGCGGCCAGCTGACGGGCACGGGGCACTCGGGTGCCCTCTCTCTCCGTGCTGCGCTGTCCTGATGACCTCGCTGTGTCCCTTCCCTCCCAGCCCCGCTGTTCTGTGGCTCTGTGATGTGTCAGTGCCTGTGCTGTCCGCTGACACTCCCTAAAATCATCCACACCTGGTTCTCCTCTGGGTTTGACCTCAGCTCTCTGAAGATGCTTTTTACCCCCGTGTTTATTCCATCTGTGTCACTGAACACACAATAAGCACTTACAAAAATGAAACTCAGACAACTCTACCTGGGCAAATTATCTCACAGAGACTGAGACGCGGAGGGGAAGAGCTGAGGGTGAAGCTGGGGGCAAGGCTGGCAGCAGCGGGGTGAAACCCATCTGTGACCAAACCCCATCCCCGGGGCTGCTGAGCAGAGCTCTGGCGGCTCCAGCAGGAGCCCGGTAAGGCCTGGGACGGTCCCAGCGCTGCTGCTCCGGGCTGAGCTCAGGGAACGCCCGGCAGAGCAGGGGAGCTGCAGCCCTTCCCCTCGCCGCCCCTCGGTCCGGCACTTACAGAAGTCCGCGGCCATCCGGGGGCTCTCACCGGCGGCAGCTTTGTCCCACCGAGGGCTCGAAGCCTTCTGGCCTCTCCTCCATCACCTCTGGAAGTGCTTCCCATGTTCCCGCAGGGCTCCTGGGAGCATCTTCCCGGTTCCCCCGTCCCCGGGGCTGGGGCCGTGCGGGGTGGGGTGGGTGCCGTGGCACCGGGACAGGGCGGGCAGGGGGTGCTGCCCCTTCCCGGCCCTCCCAGGGGAGCCCTGCGCCCTTCCAGCCGCTCCAGCTCAGCGCCAGACACGCACCGAGGTCTTTCTGGCCTTTTCCTTTCCTAATTAACTTGATTTCCATCGGGCAGACTAATTGCCGTGCTCGTCCTGGCTGAGCCTGGGGCTGACCTGAGCCTGCAGATCTGGGGGGAATTAGGAGCTGGAAGGAGGGAAAACAGATTAGTGCCCGTGGAGGGAAATCCTTGACCCACAGGGCAAATCCGGAGCCACAGCGCTGCTGGGGACAGGCCGGGGGCACAGGTGAGTGACACACCGGGGCTTTGGGACTACAGCCCACACGTGGCTCGCTGCAGGGATTTGGGGGTTCAGGACTTTGGGGCTCACCAGGAGAGCTGTCTCCAGGGACACAGAGCCCCCTGAGCTGGCACCGACTGTCCTTTAAGCTGCTATTTCTGATTTTCTCCTCAGCCTCCTCGGCACTGAGGGATCCCAGGGCTTAGCACGCTAAGAGGTTTTAGGGAATTACGCGTCTGCATCTCTCCAGCTCTCCATGGAGCACGCAGTGACCCGGCCTCCCCCTGGCTCTGGCATGGGCCGTGCTGCCAGCAGCGATGGACAGGGTGGGAAAACCTCCCCGGCACAGCTGGCACAGCTGGCACAGCTGGCACAGCTGGCACGGGGCTGGGCACGGCCTCAGCAAGGAGAGCTGCGGGGTCTTCCTCCCGCTCGGGACCTCTGTGGTCATGCCACAGCTTCAGGGGGTTGAAACCCACTTCTGCCTCCTCTTGCTGCTCCTCCTGTCCTCCGCAGCTCCTCTCTGGTGGGTTCTCCTGCACAAATCTCCTTCTGAGCAGCACTCCTGGGGCCTTGGGGCATCTGTGCTCCTGTGCTGCCACGGGCACACACAGCTCCTACAAACTCATGCATCTCTGTTACTATTCCCTGCCTAAATGCTCGAAAATGCAATTATTTCCCTTTTTTTGTTGCTGTTCAGCCAGTGAGGTATTGCTGCTTTTCCCTCCATTTTTAACAGACTTGGGCACTTTAAACACTGACAGTGAATTTTAATCCTTGAAAGAGCTGAGCTCTGGGATCCCACGTGAATGGATGTGGCTTCCATTAAGACCTTCTGCCAGATTTTGGCCAGATGAGACTTTCTAAGTGATTTTCACAGTGTTTGGACTGAATGTGCTTCATCCCTCCGAGTCTCAGCCTCTGTCCAGGTATTTGCTGCCAGCTTGTCCTTGAGCACAGCCTGTGAGGGCACCGAGGGTGGGCCAGCTCCCTGCAGTGCTGGTGCCAGGCCCGGTGTGGTGCCCTCTCTGCAGCTCCTGGCTGTGCCCAGGGACCGTGGCACACACACACCCTACCTGTCCCCCACAAACAAACCCCCCTGTGCCCACCCCAGCCCCTTCTGTGCCACCCAGCTCACCAGGTGACATCCAGTGACCCAAGCCAAGCTATTTCTGCACCTGCAGAAGTTCTGCTGTCTCAGTAGGATGGGGGGAAATGGCTTTTTCCCCTCCATCCTCCAGCAGGACCCAAGTGGCTTGGGCTGCCCTCCAAGACAGCTGTGCCCCGGGAATATTTTGCTGCATTTCTCCCTCTCCCTCTCACGTCCTGTTTGGTGCACTGGGTTTACCGAGGGAAAAAAAGAGACTCTTCCTGAAACTGGAGCTCCTCTCCTGCCTCCCAGCGAGGCGATTCCTCTCCTCTTTGGCTGTGACCCCTGGAGCATCCCTGAGGCTTACCTGCACTGTGCGGGCTCCAGCAGCGGCACGGCGGGGCCCGGGGCTGGGAGAACCATCCCAGCGCTGCGGGAGCCTCTGCACGGTGCCGCCGCCACCGGACGAGTTTCTCTGGCAAGTTCCAGGCGGAGAAACCCGATCGGCCGCGGCGGTTTCAGTTGTCAGAGGGACGGAGGGTCGGGCTCAGCCCGCACCGGGGCAGGGGGGGACAGGAGGGTCCGCGATACCGCGAGTGTAACGGGGATAACCGGGAGTGCTCCCACAGCTCTGGGCAGGAACAGGAGCTTTGCTTTAGAGACTTCAGCAAAGCCCCAGGAGCGCAGGAGCTGCTGGAGATGCTGCGGGGACGGGCGGGACCGGCGGGTGCAGCATCAGCCCCGCGGGGCCCGCACGGGCTGCCGGGGCTGCGGGGCCGCTTCATCGGCTGATCGGGCTCACGGATGCTGTCACGGCTTCACGGGGCCGTGCTCGGCCCCGTTCCCCGCCGGGGCACCGGAGGGCGCTGGAAGCGCCGGGAGCAGCAGCGGCGCCGCTTCCGCAGCACCGCGGCGGCTCCGGAGCGGCCCCGGGAACCCCCGAGCCCGGGGCTGGAGCGTGGCAGGGAAGGGAAGGGCTGGGGAAGGGGCTGGGGGAGCTGGGGAGGGGCTCAGCCTGGAGAAAAGGGGGATCGGGGGGCACCTTGTGGCTCTGCACAGCTCCTGCCAGGAGGGGACAGCCGGGGGGGATCTGGGATCTGCTCCAGGGACAGGGACAGGAGCAGAGGGAACAGCCCAAAGCTGCAGCAGGGGAAGCTCAGCTTGGCCATCAGGAGGAATTTCTCCATGGAAAGGGGCTCAGGAACTGCCCAGGGAGGTTTGCAGTGCCCATCCTGGAGTGTCCAAGGAATTCCTGGAGGGGGCACCCGGAGCTCTGGGATGGGGACAGGCACAGCTGGGATGGGCTGGGAGGTTTTTTCCAGCCTGAAGGATTTGGGGATTCTGTGTTTCTGCCCCCACAGAGATACACAAAGGGCTGCTCCATCCCCGGGCTCAGGGAATGCTGCAGGACGGGCACCCAACAGCTGCTCCTCTTCCATTGCAGGCTCGGGATGGAATTCCTGACGCTCTTCCTGATTTACCTGTGCTCCCTGCTCGCCCTCGCTGCCCTGCTGTGCCTCTGCTCGGGAAGGGAGGAGGGTTTCCTCGCAAGGAGTGCCAACAGGGCGAGCCAGGTAAAGCGCTGGGCTGGGCTTCAGGCAGAGAATGAGCTTCAGGGGAATGATCCGCTCCCGTTCTGGTAATCTGCCCTGCTTTGTTCCGCTAAAATTAGTGCAACTGCTAGAGTTGTTCTCGAGAAAAAAAAAAAAAAATCAGTGTGTGTGGTCAGAGTGATAATACATTTCTTCCTGTTTTAACGTCTGCTCTCAAGGAAGTGAGCTAGGAAGCAGAAAAAACTTCCCTTGAGATGGTTAAATCCTGCCCAAGCAGGTAGAAAAAATCATTTTCCCAGCTCCCATCCCTGCCTGTGCCTGTCTGGGGTGAGGATGGAGCTTCTCACCAGGCCAGAAGTGCCTTCTTCACTAACACCACAACACAGCTGTGAAAAAATTAATAAGAATCAGCCCCCAGGAATTTGCAGTTTTGTGGTATTGCTGCTGTCATCAACAGCAAAAAGGTGGGGGAGGTTTGAGGATTAAAACTGGGAGAGAATCACAAGTGGTGGCAGATATTTGAGGGAAAGCTCTTTAATGTGTGTACTAATGCTGCAGGCTCTCGTTCACTAAGAAAGAAGCAGGAATGAAGAGCTTTAAAGGAGGATTAAGAATTGGCATTTTATTGTAAAAACGGGGAATTGGGAAAGCACCAGTTCATTTTTCTGTCTGTTGGGCTGTATCTGAATGAAAAGAAAAAAAAAAATGCTGTAATACTCCTGCAAGGTAAAGTATGAGAGAATTATCACTTAAATTGTAAATTAAATTTAATGCTGTTCACAGCAGTTCAGACAGACTTTTTTTATTACTGGTATTATACTTCTTTTTGGTTTACAGACACACTGTGCAGAAAAATTGATTTTTTTTTTGCCCCATATCTTAAAAGCTGCTGCTGTGAAGTGTTTAAACAGCCGCAATTAAATTACTGCTTTGGTATGAAGCCACTGTCTGGAGGAATCTGATCAATACTTGCGCCGGGGAAATAAATACTTGTGAATATAATCAATATTTTACCTGGGATATAAATACAGGCAGTATTAAATGTAAGGTCACAACATAAGATAAATTATTATAAGTTAAGGACCAGCACAATGCAAACCCCAGGATACCAGAAGGGTCTGAAGCTCTTTGAGAGCGCCCAGAGGATGGACACGAGGGTGGTGGAGGGCCTGGAGGAGCAGCTGAGGGCACTTGGCCTTTGCCTTGAGGTTTCCTGCAGGTTCTTTTCTGCTGGGCTGTGTTTCCTCTTTCAGCACACTTGGGAAAAAACCTTATTTTTGCCAACACTCGTCCCCGGAACCGCCGAGCTGGGACGCACCAGCTCACACCAAAATATTCAGCGTCTTCTCAGCTCCACATCTGCTTTTTGCTGCTGCTCTTGCACATCCGAGGCAAGAAGCTCTCGCTGCATATTTTCCCTGTGTGTCAGCTGGAAATAGGCTCAGCTGCTCTAATTCTGCGTTGCTATAGAGATCTGCAGCAGGCAATGGCACTGGGGCTCCCTGGCTGGGGTTCACTCCTCCAGCACGGCCAGCCGGGCTGGGAAGGGCAGCTGGCCATGGAGCCACGGGGCTGCAGCTGCAGGAACTGCATCTCTGGGCCTTTGGCTGGCTCCTGGGGCTTTCCCCCTCTCTTTTCTGCAGGAACTGCATCTCTGGGCCTCTGGCTGGCTCCTGGGGCTTTTCTCCTCTCTTTTCTGGAGGCCACAAGCTTTATCCCTTTTCTCTCTGCCCTTGGTGTGCCAGATGGGCTGATGGAGCACATTGGAGCTGGGGAATTGCTCAGTTCTATCCCTACACCCACCCTGAGCTCCTTAGAACTTTCACACGTTGACCCAGATGTGTTTGTTTGGGCCTGGGAGGCTCCCAGGGCTATGGAACCTCAGTCCCACCTGGAAAACCCCAGCAGCATTCCTGCCTCTCTCCCTTCTCCATGGAAAGGGGGTCAGGCATGGGAGGTGCCCAGGGAGGTTTGGAGTCCCCAAAGGAAGGAGGGGATGTGGCACTCAGAGCTCTGGGCTGGGGACAAGGTGGGGATTGGGCACAGCTGGCACTCGAGGACGTTGAAGGGCTTGTCCAGCCTCCTGTGACTGTGTGTTATGGCTGGACTTGGTGATCTTGAAGGTCTCTTCCACCTTTGGTTCTGTGGTGAGAAGCTCCTGAAAAGGAGCCTCCTCCCCAGAGCTGTGGCTGTGCATGTCCAGAGCTGAGGGACGAGGGATTTGTGCTTCAATCTGGGCTTGCCCCAAGGCAGCAGGGATGGGCAGGTGACACTGAGCTTCTTTTCCTCAGGTCTTGTCACTGGTGATCCCCAGCCAGCTCCGGAGGGTGACACACCGGGCACTGCACAGGCTCTTCCACACAAGGTATTGCACTTCTGTGCCTTTGGCATTAGTTTTACTCTTATTTCTGGGATCTCCTGCCACCGGCAGAGCTCTCAGCATTATCCTTCGATATTCTGCCTCCATTTGGGATGCGTGGCAGGGATTACAGGTTCCCTTGCCACGCTGCTGTCTCTCCCTTCCTCGCTCCGTGTTTAGAGGGTGGTATCCTGAAATGTTTGAACATATTGACAAACGAGGACGATGTGGCTCAGTGACAGATGTTGGTCACACTGGTGGGATCTGCATCCCCACAGGAATGAGCACAGCCTCTCTGGCAGCTGCAGACGGAGTCAGACAGACTCTGAGTCTCCATCCCCTCCCTCAAATCCCATTAGTTTCAGTCCAGCAGCCTGGGTGTGCAGGTGGCTGAGGGGGCAGCTGCACAGCAGCCTGCTGGATTCGGGGGGAATTTGTGTGTCTGTAAACTCTGGTGCCTCAGGAATGATTTAAACACCTTTTCTCTGGGGACAGCAGCTCGCTGTGACAGCCACTCCAGGGCTGAATCTGCAGCTGCTGTGAGTGCTGGGGTGGTTTTGTGCCTGTTCTGCTGATCCTCTGCTCAAACACAGCCTGAGACACAGAGGTGACCCTGTCAGAGGTGCTGGGGGCACCGGGATTCTGCACAGACCCTGGAACTGGTGCTCACTGCCCACCTCCTGCCACCCTGATTTCCTGACAGCTGGTTATATTATTGCAGAGTTTTAAAGATTATTTTGGGGGCTTTTTCTTTGCTTTCAGAGCAGGATGTTGTGTGGCCTATTGCTGTGGCATATTCTGTCAGCAGCAAGCGATTATAGGACTTTGTACTGACAGGGAAAAAAATCCAAAGTACATGTGAATAAAGCAGGGAATTTAGCTGACATCTTTAAAGGAGTGTATGTGGGGAGAAGAGAAGGAGAAGCCAGTGGATGGAGAAAACACTATTAATATGCAATCCAAGCTGGCCTGAAAACCTAAAAGAGGCGTCTCCTTGCATTTGGAAAGTCTTTGATCACCTCTGAGTGTACTTGACCTGTTAATCAGGATGCTGAGTATTAAACAGACCGTCCCCTTTCCTTCCCAGGAGCTGTTTGTTTGTGGTCCTGCACGTAGCCCTGCAGGCAGCGGTGTTTGGGGAATACACCTGGGAAGTGTTTGGGTACTGCTGGGAGCTGCAGTTCCACCTCCTGCTGCTGCTGCTGCCCTACCTGCTGCTGGCAGGGAACCTGGGCTGCTTCCTGCTCTGCTCCTGGGCCAACCCTGGTAAGATCCCGCCCGTGCTCTTTGAAAACAGGGAAAAATTGCTACAAATCCCATTTTTTAGTTCTTTTTCTTGTCTCTGTGGCAGGTACAGTAACAAAATCCAATGCTGCATCGCTGGTGAAGGTTTATGCCTATGATGGGGTGATGTTTCAGAAAGGTCTCGTGTGTCCCACGTGCAGCGTGGAGAAACCAGCCAGGTCCAAGCACTGCAGTAAGGATCTGAAATTCCTTGATAACCATGGCAGTAAGACCTTCCCAAAGGAACTCTCCCCCAGGAGAACTGTTCTGTTACCAGCTCAGTGCTCACAGGGCTGTGTTTGTCTCCTGGGGTCCCAGGTCACAGCTGCCTGTGCCCAGCCGTGGAGCTGGTTGGGCGCTGTTTCTTCTCACAGAAATTACCAGTTCTGAGGGACAATTCAGGGTCAGGAACAGCTGATAACAGAAATTATCACCTGCCAGGACCTCAGATCAGGATTTTCTCTTTCATAGTCACAGAATCCTGTAATGGTTTGGGCTGGGGGGGATCTTTGAAGCCCATCTCATGTCAGCCCCTGCCAGGGGCAGGGACACCTTCCACTAGCCCAGGGTACTCCAAGCCCTGACCTGGAACACTGCCAGGGTTGAGAAGTCCATCACCTCTTTTTATCATCTAAAATAAAGGTGGGAGCTACAATCTCTGCCTTTCAGGTGCTTTGCCAGGCAGTACTGTCAGAGAAAACAAAGTCTGGGAGCTGCAACCTTGGTGAATAAAAGAGGAAATGGAATATGTTGTTTTTCTTAGGATACACAATTGAATTTATTTGCTTCAAAAGCTGCCAGCTAAACCCTGACTTCAACTCCCACATACTTTCAGCTTAAAAAAAAACCACATAAAGATCAAACTGCTTACTTAAAAAGGAAATGCCAAGACACTTGTTTTGCCCCTGCCTCCTGCAGGTGTGTGCAGGACGTGCGTGCATCGCTTCGACCACCACTGCGTGTGGGTCAACAACTGCATCGGGGCCGCCAACGCCGGCGTGTTCCTGCTCTACCTGCTGTCCCTGACGGCCACGGCCGGGGCTGTGGCCGCTGTCACGGCTGCACTGCTGCTCCAGCTGCTGCTGCTCTCCAACCTCCTGCACGGCACCTACCTGGATGCCCAGGGACAGGAGCAGCCCGTGGAGATTCCCGTCCTCGTCCAGGTGGGTCCGCGCTGGGAAGTGTTCTGGCTCGCACTCTGCAGTCAGGAACCACGTCCTGCTCCCCTGCATGGGGACAGATGGTGGGTTTTGGGGCAGAGTACAGGGTTTTGGGGCAGAGTGCAGGGTTTTGGGGCAAAGTGCAGGGTTTTGGGGCAGAGTACAGGGTTTTGGGGCAGAGTACAGGGTTTTGGGGCAGAGTGCAGGGTTTTGTGCAGGGTTTTGGGGCAGACCACAGGGTTTTGGGGCAGACTGCAGGGTTTTGGGGCAGTGTGCAGGGTTTTGTGCAGGGTTTTGGGGCAGACTGCGGGGTTTTATCTGTTTTATACACATAACTAGATTTAGAAAACTGCCCCTGCTGAATACTTTAGAAGTGGGGGGTTTTTCTCACAGCACTTCCCATCCTCCAGATTCCCATCTCCGGGATCTGTCACTCGGCAGATGTGGCTCACAGAGAGGGAATTTCCATCCGGTGACTAGCTGATGTAGTAAAGTTTAGGAAAGAGCTGAGAGTGCCTGAGGCACCTTTGTGGAGGTGTCAGAGCAGGACACACCAGCCTGGAACGCAGATACAGCTCCACTGGATGTGCATTCCAGCCGGGGCTGTGCACTGCCCCAGGATCCAACCCTCCCACCTTTTAACTTACTTCTCTCTTTCTCTGCAGCACCTTTTCTTGACTTTCCCCAGGATTGTCTTCATGCTGGGGTTTGTCATCCTGCTCACGCTCGTCCTGGGGGGATATTGCTCCTTCAGTCTGTACTTGGCCCTCACCAACCAAACCACCAACGAATGGTGCAAATCCCGAAGATTTGGGGGCTCCCCCCATCTCCCCTCACAGCCTCATGACAGACCCCTCGTCTACAAAAACATTTATTCTAAAGGGATCTGGAGGAATTTAAAGGAAATCTTTAACCCTCCTGCCGTGTTGGAAAGGAAGAAGAAAACATGAAGATATTATTGTTTCTCTAAGCATTTTTAAATGTTTTCCAAGACTTTAGTTCAGCAGTGGGCTTGGCTGCCCCAGAGAGGTTTTGGAACAAGATTTCTGCAGAATTCACATGTTGGTGCCTCAGCAGAGCATCATTTGAGCTCCCTCCCTCAGTGAGACTCGGGGCCAACTCAGTCCTGGCCCCTGAGTACAGGGATTTATTTGGTCCATCTTCCCAAAAGGAATTTTTCTCTATGGGAAGGGCTAACACAGAGCTCCTGTGAATTTTGAGGAAGCAGCATCTTTTTCTATCTTTCTTTGGGAAACAACTAACCCATGACTGTTAACGATGACTACAACAGGTTGTGTGTATTTAGCTGAAAAAATGATTTCTGGCAGGATCTTACCTGCAGAAACCATGTCCTACTGCAGCTTTGAAGCACTAACTTCAGGGAGGAAATTAAAGTGTCCCTGTTCTCCTCTCCTTCCAGAAGTTTCTCTGTTTGAGTATAATAGAAAAAAAATTGGGAAAAAATGTAGTAAGAACTTTAAATAATTTTATTTTTACAAATGTATTTTATTTACATGCCAGATCTGTACAATATGCAATTAAAAATCCATATATGGTTTAAAAAACCCAAATTCCTATACAATATGGCTTTCCAGCCCCCAGGCTGGCTCTCAGAGCAGCCTGGCTGGCATTGCAGGGTACAATGATGCATTCATAGACCAGTACATAAGGCTACTTGTCCAGGATACCAAAGAAAAGAGAAATACTGTAGTACCATGCCTTGGGAGGCCTGAAGGAGTGAGGTTAAAGGCATGAGAGTGTTTCAGTGGTGCTCAACACACACCACAACTCCTTAGGTTTGGTTTTCTCAACTTGTTTTAAATGCATATATTTAAATAATCCCTCGTGAGACCCCACATATTTGCTATACTTTCTGAATCCTTTTAAAGACCAGACCACTGCTGGCCCAGCGGTGGGCACAGGGGGCTGATTCCCAAAGGATCTTCCTTAATTGGAGGCTGCTGTACAGAATACTGAGTGCCATGGGTGACCTGTCAGTCTCCTCAGTGCCACCAGGCCAAGGGTTTAACTCCTGGCATTGGTTTAGACTGAGAACACCTCGGGCCTGCCCTGTCCTATCCCGTTTTAGACCTGTTCTATCCTGTTTTAGACCTGTCCTATCCCATTTTACACCTGCACGATTCTGTTTTAGACCTGTCCTATCCCATTTTAGGCCTGCATTATCCCATTTTAGGCCAGCACTGTCCCATTTCAGGCCAGCACTGTCCCATTTCAGGCCTGCATTATCCCATTTTAGGCCAGCACTATCCCATTTTAGGCCAGCACTGTCCCATTTTAGGCCAGCACTGTCCCATTTTAGGCCTGCACTATCCCATTTTAGGCCTGCGCTGTCCCATTTTAGGCCTGCATTATCCCATTTTAGGCCTGCATTATCCCATTTTAGGCCTGCACTATCCCATTTTAGGCCTGCACTATCCCATTTTAGGCCAGCACTGTCCCATTTTAGGCCTGCATTATCCCATTTTAGGCCAGCACTGTCCCATTTCAGGCCAGCACCGTCCCATTTCAGGCCAGCACCGTCCCATTTCAGGCCAGCACTGTCCCCTTTCGTCCCTGCCCTGTCCCATGGAGGCTCCCCCGGCCCCCTGAGCAGTGCCCAGGCTGCCCCTGGCTCACACGATCACCGTCTGCACCTCCACCTCGCCCTCCTGCCCGGCGGCGATGACGAACTCGCCGGCGTGCTCCATGATCTCGATGTCCTCGGAGGCCACCATGGTGACGGTGGCCTCCTGCGCGGCCAGGCCGCCGTCGGTGGCCAGCACGGCGCCGTCGCCGATGGCCGAGGCCAGGGTCATGGCCACCTGCTCGGTGAGGCTCTCGGGCGTGGCGATGGTGATGGTGTCGGCGGCCTCGGCGGCCGCGGCGCCCTCGGCCACGGTGACGTTCTGCACGATGATCTGGTGGCCCGAGTTGGCCTGGTTGACGATCTGCTGCACCACCTTCATGATGTGGCTGTCGACCTGCGGGGGGACAGGGGCCGCGCTGATGCTGCTGCTGCTGGTTACTGGGGGAGCTGGGACAGGCATCGCTGCACTGGGCAGCGACAGGAGCAGCTCCTCACCCCAGGAACAGACCCCGCACTGTGTCACCCCTCCTGTCACTGAGGGACTGCTTTACCTCGTGTCTTGTTCCCTCTATTATTTCAGTGGCTTCGCTGGTCTCCATGTCTTCAGTAGAAGTCTGGAAGACAAAATAAGATCATTCCCTTTCTAGGGTCTTATAAAAAGAATTTTATCGCCAAGATATAATTCACTAAGGTCTTTTACACGAGTCTTTCTGCTCCACATGCAGTAGCTACTCCAAAAACAACTCCTTGACATTCCCTCCCAATCCCATTATCAGGAACTACTTAAAATGAATGCACAATGTTCACAAGTAACTGAAAGAGAATGTCCTCCCTCAGCAGGATTTGGCCACACAGCAGATTTTTCTCCCACTGGAGAAGAACTACAGCAGCACTCAATAAGTGAGCTGTGTTACCCTGCTGGGATGAGAACTGGCTCTGTGTGACAGAGGGCAGAAAGCGAAATACAGAATTCATTGCTTTTGGCAGCTTCTGTTTGAAACAACAGAGATTATCTGGGACGAAGTAAGATAAATAGAAATGGGAGAAAATAGGAGGGAGAGCTGAAGCAAACTTGTGAGGACCTAAAATCTGGTGTGGTGAGAAGTTCTCAGGCTCAGCCTTCTGCTGAACCACTGTTAGTGTCCCCTTCTCCTGTTCCTGGAGCACACAGCACTTTGGGAGGGTGGGGAAGCTCCAAGTGCTTTCCTTCCAAACAGGGCTCATCCCGCTGACTCCTGGGGCCACGCAGGCAGGGCAGAGCCTGTTTGACCTTCTCCCAAAAGCCTGGAGCAGGAACATGAGCAACTGCAGAGTTTTTCCTGAGCAAACCCCGTGCTAAGCTCCCAGTGAGCAGGCTGGCTGCCCCTGCTCACCTCGATGATGTATTCCTGGGTGTCTGCCACCACCGAGGAAAACTCCACCAGAACCGTGTGTGGATCTTCTGAAAGGACCGTGGCTGCCAAGTTGTCAGCAGACTGGCTCTCTTCTGACACTATCACTTCTTCCACATCTTTCATAGCAAGGAGGCAGCCACCTGCATGGAATTCCAGAGAAACATCATTTTTTGTGACCATCCCCACCAGCACCAGCAAGGGGATGCCATGGACGAGTGACCAGTGCCACCTGAGGGGCTCTTGGCCCACCAGGACAAGCCAAGGAACAGCCCAGAAGAGTCCATGTGACACCAAGAGCAGAGGAGCTCTTCAGTGCAATTCCAAACACCACACGGGTAAATTCAGATGGTAAAACCACTCAGGGTTTCCAAGCCATGTGTGAAGAATATACAAGAATAATTTGGGTATATTTTAAATCATTGATCTTTTCTGCTGAAACATCTCAGTATCTCCTACAAAAGCCCATTTTCTCCTCCAGTAAACTTGTATTATTCCTTTGGAATAACACCATCAGCACTAGCTGAAGAAGTCTGGAAATCCCTGCTTAGGAGCTAAAGGAGCAGCAAGCTCAGTGCAACTAATCCCACCAAACCAGATTATTGCTGAGAAGTTTACCCAGACATTTCCTTCCCACATGCCCATTTCCATGGGGCCATTAGATCCACAGAATTCACAGAATCACTGGGTTGGAAGAAACCTTAAAGATCATCAAGTCCAACCTAGCCCTAACATCTCAGCTAAACCCTGGCACCCACTGCCACATCCAGGCTTTTTTTAAACACATCCAGGGATGGTGACTCCATCACCTCCCCGGGCAGGTCATTCCAGAAATTTATCACCCTTTCTGTAGAAAACTTTTTCCTGGTATCCAACCTATATTTCCCTTGATGCAGCTCTGGTTCTGTCAGTTGCTGAGATCCACCCTCACCGCCATTCCCAGCCAGCCCAGGGCCAGCCTGCCCTGGAAATGACAAGAATCAAAGCAACCATATTAAAACCAGCACTGTGTGACAGGCTGAAAAACATGTTCAGCTTTCTACAGCACACAGCTGCTCCTATCCCAGAACTTTCCACCCCAAATGCTGGGGAGCTCAATGGTCTCAGCTCAGCAGAACATGGGAAGCAGCAAGAACGCCACTGAAGGCAAATGGACAAGCACAGAGAGCTCCAGTAACAAATGCAAGCTCAGAGCAGGCTCCCCCCAGGGCAGCCCTGATCACCTTTGGTATTGAGGTGCCTGTTGAGGGTGCCCTGCTCACCTTTGGTTTTGAGGTGCCTGTTGAGGGTGCTGTGCTCACCTTTGGTTTTGAGGTGCCTGTTGAGGGTGCTGTGCTCACCTTTGGTTTTGAGGTGCCTGTTGAGGGTGCTGTGCTCACCTTTGGTTTTGAGGTGCCTGTTGAGGGTGCCATGCTCACCTTTGGTTTTGAGGTGCCGTGCTCACCTTTGGTTTTGAGGTGCCTGTTGAGGGTGCCGTGCTCGGCGAAGCCGCGCCCGCACTTGTAGCACTTGAAGGGCTTCTCGCCGGTGTGGTGGCGGATGTGGCGCACCAGGGAGCCCTTCTCCCGGAACCCCCGGCTGCAGAAGTGGCACACGTAGGGCTTGTCCTCCAGGTGGGTACGGAAATGCACCTGCTGGGCGTTCTGCACGCACAGGGAGGCAAGGGAAGGGCTCAGAAAGGACATGGCCAACTCGCGGGCGCGGGGTTTTAGCAGCCAGGGTGCGACTCAATGTCTTTTACAGGACACCAGGATGACTTCCTTGGGTGGTGGTTTAGGAATGGTACTTCCCAAGTCAGTGCTCACACCACGACTCTCCAAACCACGAGGCACTCACTTGTTGCCCCCCTCCCTCTCCCCATCTCCTTGCAGTGGGCTGGAGAGGAGAACTGGAGGCACAAAAGGTGAGGATTGTGGACTGAGATAAGAACAATTTACCAGAAACAGAAATAAAACACTACTGATGACAGAGTGCTCAAGAAAGAGGTGAGCAACTTAGCTGCCCTACAGAGCGAATCCCTTACCCCCACACCAGAATGTTCTAGCCACACACCCTCTCGGCTACTGCAAAACTTAACCCCATCCTGACCAGAACCAGGACACTGTTACTACATACTTGTTCCACACACGGAGGAACAGTTTCTTCAGAAATGTGACGGTTTTACAAAGATTGTCCTTCTTTTCCCCACTAAACCAAAACATCTTTCTGGAGTTTCAGACCACAGAATCACTGAATGGTTTAGGTTGGAAAGAACCTTAAGGAACACCTCATTCCACCCCCCTGCCATGGGCAGGGACACCTTTCACTATCCCAAGTTGCTCCAAGCCCTGTCCAACCTGGCCTTGGACACTTGCAGGGATGGAGCAGCTTCTCTGGGCATCCCATAAGAGGCAGGTGAGCTCTTTGAGGAGCAAAGCCTGCTACCCTCCTGCCAAAGCCTGGCTCTGGGGAGGCCAGTGGGAGGTTTGGAGGGGGGTCCCACCTTTGTCTTGTAGCGCTTGCCGCACTTGGGGCAGGCGTAGGGCCGCTCGTCCGAGTGCACGCGCCGGTGCCCCTTCACGTGGGCAATGGTCTTGTAGAGCTTCCCACACTCCCCACAGCGGAACCGCCGCTCGTTCACGTGCACCTCCTGGTGCTTCTTCAGCAGGTAGCCCTTGGTGAACTCCTTGCCACACTCCTCACACTTGAAAGGTTTGTACTCTAGAGGCACAGAGAGAAAAATGTGTGGTTGATCCAGGGCAAGGTGCAGCACGAGGATCTGGTAGGGGTGTAACTGAATTGGAACAAAAAGCACCCTGGAGAAGGGGAGGAATTGTATTGTCAAGCATGTGTGTGGGCTTCCATAGAACCCCAAAATAGCTGGGGTGGGAAGGGACCTCTGGTGACCACCCAGTCCAGCCCCCTGCCCAGGCAGGGTCACCCAGGGCAGGTGACACAGGAACGTGTCCGGGTGGGTTTGGGATGTCTCCTGAGGGAGACTCCACACCCTCCCTGGGCAGCTGTTCAGGGCTCTGCCGCCCTCACTGCAAAGAGCTTCTTCCTCATGTCAACATGGAACTTGCTGTGTTTTAGTTCCTGGGCACTGCTCCCCATCCTGTCACTGAACAGAGTCTGGCACCATCCTCTGACACCCCTGGGAGGGATTTAATGGATTGATGGGATCTCCTCTCAGCCTTCCCTTCTCCAGACTGACCAGGCCCAGCTCCTGCAGTCTCTCCTCATCAGAGGAGCTGTACACGGCTGAGGTCACTGAGCCCCAGCTCGTGTCACACAGCAGCCCCAGCAGCACTTTACCTGTGTGACTCTTGCTGTGAGCTTCCAGGGCAGCAGCTTCGTTGAAGGCTTCATTACAGTGAGAGCAAATGTAACGTTTGTACCCGTTGGTTCTTTCTGCAGGCGTCTGCTGGAGAGAAAATGGGAAAACTGCTTTTCTTTTCTTTGTACTGGTGTGTCCAGTTAGGATTGCTACCCAAATTCCCAATTACACACTGCACCTTTGACAGGAAAGAGATCTCTGTTGTGAAACGAGACAGAATGCGTGAGAAGGAACATTTCCCTTAAATCACACCTGCACAATATAACTCTAAAACCTGACACAAAGCCACAGGCACAGGCAGACACGAGACAACAATGCTGCCCGCAACCAAATACAGACAAGGAAAGTTAAAAAATTAATCTGTTGATGGAATACAAACATACAGACTCTGCTCCTTCTGGTTTAGCACACTGCTCCCCACACGGCTCCTCTTCTACTTCCACCCCTTTGCTTTCCAGCTCTTCTGGAGCAGCTGCTGCAGGTTCATCTGGCTTCTGCACCTCCTCCACAGCCACTCTCTCGATGACAATCCCCGAATTCCTCATGGCCTGCCTCAGCAGGTTCTCACTGTTCACTTCCCCCTCGCACGGCAGTTCCTCGGGATGCGACTGCTGAAGGAACAAAGAGGAAGTCTGGCACAGCAAACCCACAGATTTTTGTGGGAACACTGCTGTGAGGGCCACTCTGGGGTGTCCAGCGCTGTGCTATGGGGCTGAAAGACCAACCCGGGAATACCTTGAGCTGAGGAGGAGATGAGGTGGATCTGTACTCTGACAACCCACAAGGAATGACAAGCCCCCAAAGGAACCCCTTCACTCCACACAGATTTACTGTCAGTACCCAGAACACTTCTGCTCACGAGGTGAAACTTTCTTTGCATAAATACGTGGAGGGTGTTTGAGACAAACAACACTCACATCTGGCTCCAGGGGTTTTGCATCCACCACGGGAAGTTCCTGCATCTGGACGTGGACCTCATGGAGCACGTTGCCTTTTGCGTCGGTCACGAGGTGGATGACAGGGGAGGCCTCGATGGATTCACTCGCTATGGAGGACACCGTGTCTGTGGTGGAGCTGCAGGGTCCTGCAAGGGATCAACCACGTGGGGAAATGCACCCTCAGCAACTCCCTGTGCCCTAAAAACATCTGCCTGAGAGCACGAGGTGCCTGTTAACACCACCTTTGTACCAGATCCTCAAACAGTCTTGAGTTCACGCCCGGCTTTGAGGTAATAACTTTGCTCTATAAATTACTTTTTTCAAGGTAATAACTTTTCTCTATAAATTACCTTTTTCTGGTATAAAAAATATAAATTCAAAACCATGAAATTATTTCTTATCATAAATAAGAATCATGACATGGTTGGGGCTGGAAGGGATCTTACAGGTCATCCAGTTCCACCCCCTGCCATGGGCAGGGACACCTTCCACCACCTCAGGCTGCTCCAAGCCCTGTCCAATCTGCCCTTGCACACTTCCAGAGATGGGGCAGCCACAGCTGCTCTGGGCACCCTGTGCCAGAAGGAATTTCTATTCCAAGTGCTC
Organism: Taeniopygia guttata; assembly: GCF_048771995.1. Taxonomy (NCBI): domain Eukaryota; kingdom Metazoa; phylum Chordata; class Aves; order Passeriformes; family Estrildidae; genus Taeniopygia; species Taeniopygia guttata. Next base: position 7,318,454 of record NC_133039.1, on the reverse strand, counting down.
TGAGGGTTTGGCTTTATCAGACAGGAGGCAGGTCCTGGCAGCATCACTGACCTGCTGGCAGATCATCTTTGTTGACAACTATTTCTTTGGTCATGTTGAAGCGGATTTTTTCAGTGCAAGGTGTCAGAGATTTAAGGTGCCGAGTCAATGCTCCCGATTCCCGGAAGCTTTTCCCACATTTCTTGCATTTGTAAGGTCTTTCATCTGGAAATGACAAGAATCAAAACAATCATGTCAAAGCCAGCTCTGCCAGGATCAGCTCTGTGTGACAGGCTGAAGAACATGTTCAGCTTTCTACAGCACACAGCTGTTCTAATCCCAAACCTTCCACTGCCTCCCAGCACCCCCCAAAAGCTGGGGAGCTCAGTGGTCTCAGCTCAGCAGAACATGGGAAGCAGTAAGGAATTCCACTGGAAGGCAGATGGACAACCACAGAGAGCTCCAGTAACAAGGAACTCTTATTTGGGAGAACTCTTACCCGTGTGCCGCCGATGGTGTCGGATCAGAGATCCCTTTGTCCTAAAGGAAGTCCCACAGAGTTTACACTCATAGTCCTTCCTGCTGCTGTGAGTGATCATGTGAGCTTTGAGGATGCTGGCCTAGGGAAAGAATTTCCTTTAAGAGACGTTCCAAATAGTTTACAAATTTTACATTCTAGCTGTTAAGAACAACAAGGCTCCTTGTGAAAGCAGAACTTCCCTCTGGGAAGTGTGGCAGGCAGTAAAGCACACTGTTACTGGGACTTGGGATCTCTTAGTTTACAGCCAGCCTAAAAGGGTCCCTAACCCACACCAGCAGAGGAGATACTCACGGTTTTAAATGTCTTCTGGCACAGCTCACACACGTATCGCCCCTCCTTGTTCACCTGCAGCTTGACCTTGATCAGCTCGGTGGAAATGTCCTGCTCCTCGGGGCTGCCCTGCTCCTCACCGACCTCCCCGTCCACGTGGCCAT